>NC_045445.1:99457634-99463668 GCF_002776525.5 Piliocolobus tephrosceles | reverse complement strand
TTTTTTTTTTTTTTTTTTAAGATGGAGTCTCACTCTGTCACCCAGGCTGGAGTGCATGGGGCAATCTCTGCTCACTGCAAGCTCCGCCTCCTGGGTTCACACCATTCTCCTGCCTCAGCCTCCAGAGTAGCTGGGACTACAGGTACCCACCACCATGTCAGGCTAATTTTTTTGCAGTTTTAGTGGAGATGGGATTTCACTGTGTTAGCCAGGATGGTCTTAATCTCCTGACCTCGTGATCTGCCCGCCTCGGCCTCCCAAAGTGCTGGGATTACAGGCATGAGCCACCGAGCCTGGCCAGTTCTTCTTTAAATGGTTGGTAAAATTCAGCAATGAAGCCATTGGATCCTGGCCTTTTCTTTGCTGGGAGACTTTTTATTACAACTTTGATCTCATTACTTGCTATTGGTCTGTTCAGGTTTTGTATTTCTTCATGGTTCAAGTTGAGTAGGTTGTGTGTACTTTTATCAATTTTTTCTAGGTTTTCCAATTTATTGGCATATAGTTGCTCATAGAGGTTCTAATGATTAGAATTTCTGTGGTATCATTTGTAATGGCTCCCTTTCAATCTCTGATTTTATTTATTTGGGTCTTCTCTGTTTTTCTTAGTTGGTTTGACTAAAGTTTTGTTGATTTCATTTATCTTTTCAGAAAATCAACTTTTAGTTTTCTTGATCTTTCATATTGTTCTTTTCATTTTAAGTTCATTTATTTCTGCTTGATCTTTCTCATTTCTTCTACTAATTTTGGGTTTGGTTTGCTATCGCTTTTCTAGTTCTTTAAGATATCTCATTAGGTTGTTTGTTTGAAGATTTTCTACTTTTTTGATGTAGGTTCTTATTGTTATAAACTTTCCTCTTAGTGCTACTTTCATTGTATCCCATAGGTCTTGGTATGTTGTGTTTCTATTTTCATTTGTCTCAAGACATTTTTCAATTTTCTTCTTAGTTTCTTCACTGGCCTGCTAGTTTTTTGGGAGCATATTGTTTAACTTCCATGTGCTTATATAGTTTCCAAAATTCTTCTTGTTATTGATTTCCAGTTTTAGCTCCTTTTTGTGTTATTTGCTTCTTTTGTCTTGATGCTTTTAGGATCCTTTCTTCATTCTTGACCTTTGGGAGTTTGATTATTAAGTGCCTCGATATAGTCTTCTTTGGGTTAAATTGGGTTGGTGTTTTATAACCTTCTTGTACTTGAATATTGATATCTTTCTCTAGGTTTGGTAAATGATCTGTTATTATCACTTTGAATAAACTTTCTACCCCAATCTCTCTCTCTCTCCCTCCTTTTTAGGCCAATAACTCAGATTAGCCCTTTTGAGGCTATTTTCTAGATCTTCTAGGTGTGCTTCATTCTCTTATTCTTTTTTCTTTTATCTTCTCTGTGTTTTCCTTTTATTTCATTTCCTTTTTTATATGGAGTCTTCATTCTGTCGCCCAGGCTGGAGTGCAGTGGCACGATCTTGGTTTACTGCAACCTCCACCTCCTGGGTTCATGTGATTCTCCTGCCTCAGCCTCCTGAGTAGCTAGAATTACAGGCGCCCTGCCACCACACGCAGCTACATTTTTTTTGTATATTTAGTAGAGTTGGGGTTTCACCATATTGGCCAGGCTGGTCTTGAGCCCCTGACCTCAAGTGATCTGCCTGCCTCAGCTTCCCAAAGTGCTGGGATTATAGGCATGAGCCACCGTGCCTGGCCTGACTGTGTATTTTCAATTAGCTTGTCTTCAAGCTCACTAATTTTTTTCTTGATTCTTTTAAATTATTTCAATGTCTTTGTGAAATTTATCAGATAGAATTCTGAATTTCTTCTATTATCTTGAATATCTTTGAGTTTCCTCAACACAGCTGTTTTGAATTCTGTGTTTGAAAGGTCAGATATCTGTTTCTCCAGGATTGCTCCCTGATGTCTTATTTAGTTCACTTGGTGAGGTCATGTTTTCTTGGATAGCCTTGATACTTGTTGATGTTCATCAGTATCTGGGAGTTGAAGAATTAGGTATTTATTGTAGTCTTCGCAGTCTGGGTTTGTTTATACCTTTCCTTGGGAAGGTTTCTCAAGTATTTGAAGGGACTTGAGTATTGTGGTCTAAGTCTTTGGTCACTGCAACCATAGCTGCATTTGTGGTCCCCTAAGCCCAGTAACGCTGTGGCTTTTGAAGACTGACAGAGGTACTATCTTGGGGCTCTTGAGTAAGATTTGGGAGAATTCTTTGCATTACATGGCAGAGACTCTTGTTCTCTTCCCTTCCTTTCCCTCAAATAAATGGAGTCTCTTTCTCTGTGCTGAGCTGTCTGGAGCTGGGAGAGGGGTAACACAAGCATCCCTGCTGAGAGACAGGACGAGCTGAATTTCCTAGGCCGACTAAGAATCCCTAAGCTTAGCTGGGAAGGTGACCACATCCACCTTTAAACATGGGGCTTGCAACTTAGCTCACACCTGACCAATCAGGTAGTAAAGAGAGCTCACTAAAATGTGAATTAGGCAAAAACAGGAGGTAAAGAAATAGCCAATCATCTATCGCCTGACAGCACAGGAGGAGGGACAATGATCAGGATATAAACCCAGGCATTCGAGCTGGCAACGGCAACCCACTTTGGGTCCCCTCCCATTTTATGGGAGCTCTGTTTTCACTCTATTAACTCTTGCAGTGGCACACTCTTCTGGTCAGTGTTTGTTATGGCTCAAGTTGAGCTTTCACTCACCTTCCACCACTGCTGTTTGTGTCTGTCACAGACCCACCGCTGACTTCCACCCCTCTAGATCTGGCAGGGTGTGTGATGCACTTCTGATCCAGTGAGGCGGCGCCCATTGCTGCCCCCAATCAGGCTACAGGCTCGCCATTGTTCCTGCGTGGGATAAGTGCTCAGGGTTTGACCTAATCGAGCTGAATGGAGCCATAACACTCACCGCATGGCACAAGATTCCAGTCCTTGAAATCCGAGAGGCCAAGAAACCCAGGTCAAAGAACAAGAGGCTTGCTGTCATCTTGGAAATGGGCTGCCACCATCTTGGTAACACTGTGGCTACCACCACTGGGACAGCATTGGGTCAGACCTGAAGCCAGCACAGCATTGGGTCTTGTGCAGGGCCCATGGTGACTGCTTCCTGGTTGCCATCTATGTTCACCCTAGGCCCAAGGGCTCTACAATCAGCAGGTGGTGAATCCAGCCAAGCTTGTGTCCTTTCCTTCAGGGTGTTGAGTTCCCTCTAGCCTTGGGTGGGCCAGAAGTTGCCATCTGGGAGCCAAGGACTGGAGTTTGGAAACTTAAGAATATACTTAGTGCTCTATTATACTGTGGCTGAGCTGGGACCCAAGCTGCCAGACAAAAATAAATGGGACTTAATTAAACAAAAGCTTCTGCATAGCAAAAGAAATAATTAGCAGAGTAAACAGACAACCCACAGAGTGGGAGAAAATATTCGCAAGCTATGCATCCAACAAAGAATTAATACCCAGAATCTTTATGGGACTCAAACAGATTGGCCAATAATAATAATAATAATAATCCCATTAAAAAGTAGGCAAAGGACATGAATAGAAAATTCTCAAAAGAGGATATAGAAACAGCCAACAAACATATGAAAAAAAAAAAAAAAGCTCAACATCACTGATGATCAGTGAAATGCTGCAAGAATGGCCATAATTAAAAAGTCAAAAAATAATAGGTGCTGGTATGGATGTGGTAAAAAGAGAACACTTTTACACTGCAGGTGGGAATGCAAACTAGTACAACCGTTATGGAAAACAGTATGGAGATTCCTTAAAGAACTAAAAATAGAACTAACATTTAATCCAGCAATCCCACTACTGGGTATCTACCCAAAGGAAAACAAGTCATTATATGAAAAAGACACACACATGTATGTTTATAGAAGCACAATTCACAGTTGCAAAAATATGGAACCAACTTAAGTGCCCATTAACCAACAAGTAGATAAAGAAAATGTGGTATATGGAATAATACTCAGACATAAAAAGGAATGAAATAGTGTCTTTGGCAGCAACTTGAATGGAGCTGGAGGCCATTATTCTAAGTGAAGTAACTCAGGAATGGAAAATCAAATATCGTATGCTCTTACTTATAAGTGGGAGCTAAGCTATGAGGACACAAAGGCATAAGAATGATATAATGGACATTGGGGACTGGGTTGGGGGGAAGGTGCGGAGGGCGGGAGGGATAAAAGATTACATATTGGGCAAGGTGTACACAGCTTGTGTGACAGATGCATCAAAATCTCAGCACTCACCACTAAATAACTTTTCCACGTAACCAAAAACCACCTGTACCCCAAAAGCTTTTTAAAAAACCCCAACAGAGCATTTCTATATTAGTCAGTTCTTGCACTGTTATAAAGAAATACCTGAGACTGGGTAATTTATAAAGAAAAGAGGTTTAATTGGCTTATGGTTCCACAGGCTGTACAGAAAGCATGATAGCTTCTGGGGAGTCTCAGGAAATGTATAATCATGGCAGAAAGCAAAAGAGAAGCAGGCACATCTTACATGACCAGAGCAGGAGGACGAGAAAGAGGAGGGGGAGTTGCTACACACTTTTAAACAACCACTTCTCATAAGAACTCACTCACTATCATGAGAACAGCAAGAGGAAATCTGCCCCCATGATCCAGTCCCCTCCCACCAGTCCCCTCCTCCAACATTGGGGATTACAATTCAACATGGGATTTGGGTGGGGACACAGATCCAAACCATATCAATTTTCAACTGAAACAAAAAGACTATCTTTCCTACCCTCTTCAGTGCCTCTTTCCATGATATGATGTTAAAACCAGCCACTGTGATCACTCATCTTATTTTTGGTTCTTATGAAGGTCCTTTTTTGTATGTGGATAGTTGTTCAATTTGATGTTCCTGCAGGATGGACAATAATTGGAAGCTTCTACTTGGCCATCTTGCCCTACCTGCCCTCCTCAAGGGCTGTTTTTGAGCACCTGCTGGCCAGTCCTTGTATTAGGCATTGGGGTTAGAGTTGTGAATGAGACTAAAATGGTCCCTGTCCTTCATAGTCCTTATAGTCTAGACTCCAGGCCATCTCTATGGGCAGGTGCTGTGTTGAGATACAAACATGAATGAAAGCTTTTCCTAGCCTTTTAGGAGCTTCCCCTGTAGGAAGGTGATAAAGAGTCTCTCTCCTTGACCAAACTCTACTCAGTCTCCTTTGAACTTTCTTCTCATTGAGGCGCTGACTGTTAGGCTTCTGTGTTTGTCTCTGCAGAGTCTAATTTTGGCCAGGATCATGGTAAGTAAATTTAGCCAGAATTCCCCATTCTTGATATCCATTCATCCTTGCTATCTGATCAGGTTCCTCATCCTCCACCATCCCCCAGGCGATGTCTGATCCCCCTGGCCTGTCTTCAGCAATAATCCTGTTAGGTCGGTTTAATCAGAATCTTTCCTTACCCTTTGATTTGTTTTTCTAAGACCAGCCGAGCGGGCACAAAAGAACCAGCGGGTAGGCAAGTGTAGGAGCAAAACTGCAAGTTTATTTTTGGTAACCTAAGGTGTGGGGGAGAAGTCTGTTGGCCTCCGGCAAAGGAGGCCAGCAGAGTCCCCCGGTGGGGCTCTTGGAGGGAGTTCCAGCAGTCCCGACATCCCGACAGGAGTGGGACTGGGAAGTCCATGTGGGACCCTGGCCAAGAGCGGCTTTTCTAGGAGTGGGAGGGCAATAGGCGGGGCACGGGTGTGTCGGGGGCGTTCTGCAGGTGCGACCAGGTAAATCTCGGTCTCTTTGGATTGACGTCACCTGGCACATGCCCAGGTGGTCTGCCCCCCCCCGGGGGGGGGGGTGGGATTGGGGCGGGGGGGGGAGGGGGGGGGGGGGGGGGATGAAGAACCCAGAAGTGCACCATCTTGCCTCCGTTCATCCAAACAGTCCAACCTCTTATTGATAATAGTGATAAAGGGGCGCCGTGGTCTGTCTGGCTACTTCCTGCTGTTAAGGGGCGTTGTTAAGGTCGGGGCCTATGGTTGGTATTTGGACGCATGGATGAAAAATAAAATAAGGCACAGT
>NC_045445.1:99410205-99457624 GCF_002776525.5 Piliocolobus tephrosceles | reverse complement strand
GGAAGTGGATCTCTGCCTGGCTTCAAAGCGTCCTTTGGAACCAGCAGGGACAGACTGGAGGCTCATGGAGCCAAAGTGGAGATTACCTTCAGGCGGACGTCTCCATCCTGAACGGGTCTCCTGAGCCACTTGGTGGCTCAAAAGTGGGCCTCGGACCTGCGCAGGATTTTGGGCCGAGGGAGGTAAAGAGGAGACAAGGGCACTTACCCCAGAGAGGCCGTGAGAGTGAGGGAAGCGGGTCTCAGGTCCTGGTCCATCTGTGGTGTGGAAGCAGGAGGAGGTTCCTCAATCTTTAGAGGGCTGAGGAGGGGTCTCCTCCCGGGTCTTCGGCACCAACTGATTTGTTTTTCTAAGACCAGCCGAGCGGGCACAAAAGAACCAGCGGGTAGGCAAGTGTAGGAGCAAAACTGCAAGTTTATTTTTGGTAACCTAAGGTGTGGGGGAGAAGTCTGTCGGCCTCCGGCAAAGGAGGCCGGCAGAGTCCCCCGGTGGGGCTCTCGGAGGGAGTTCCGGCAGTCCCGACATCCCGACAGGAGTGGGACTGGGAAGTCCGCGCGGGACCCTGGCCAAGAGCGGCTTTTCTAGGAGTGGGAGGGCAATAGGCGGGGCACGGGCGTGTCGGGGGTGTTCCGCAGGTGCGACCAGGTAAATCTCGGTCTCTTCGGATTGACGTCACCTGGCGCATGCCCAGTTGGTCTGCACCCTCCCTGGGCGCCGGCTGCATTTTCGCGTGCGCGGGAAAAGCTGGGAGGAGGGGGATGAAGAACCCGGAAGTGCACCATCTTGCCTCCGTTCGTCCAAACACCCTTGATATCTCCTTTCAGTAATTTTTCATTTACTGGACCCCCACGCCCCCCTTGGGTATAAATTCTGACTTTTCCTTGTTGTATTCAGAGTTACATCCAACCCCTTTCCCCTACTGCAAAACTCCATTGTAGTGGTCCCCCTGGATAAAGTCTGTCTTACCATCTTTAACAAGTGTCATGAATAATTTTTTGTTTAACAGGAGGCAGACCCAGACTGACAGATGGTTTTATTATATTAGGATAGCATATTAAAGAAACATATAAGAAATATATATATATATATATGTATATAATTTTTAGACCTGACTCATTAAGGAGGTGATGCTTAAGACTGATAAGTAAAAAAGTGAAAAAAGAATGGAAAGCATATTCTAAAGGGCAAGTCATAAAAAGACTTGGAGGAAAGAAACAGCAGAGTGTGTGGGGAGAAATATAAAAATTCCAGTGTAATCATTAAAATAAATTGCACAGCAGGAAGTTTCTGGAGATGGTACTGAGAAGCAGGGAAGGAAAAGCCCTGGCAGTTCTTGTTTGCCAGGCTTAGGCTTTCACTTGTAGGCAATGAAGAGTTCTCATCACAGGAGTAACCAGGTTCCAGGTTAGCATGGTGGATGAGTTACTCTGGTTATACTGTTGTTGACAAGAAGAATCAAACTCTGTAAAATATTTGAAGGGATTTATTCCGAGCCAAATATGAGTGACCATGGCCCATGACACAGCCCTCACAAGGTCCTAAGAACATGTGCCTAAGGTGTTCGGGGTGCCGCTTGTTTTTATACATTTTAGGGAAGCATGAGACATCAATCAAATACGTTTAAGAAATACATTGGTTTGGTCCAGAAAGGCAGGACAATTCAAAGTGGAGGGGCTTCCAGGCTATAGGTAAATTTAAACATTTTCTGGTTGACAATTGGTTGAGTTTGTCTAAAGACCTGGAATCTATAGAAAGGAAATGTTCAGGTTAAGATAAAAGATTGTGGAGATCAAGGTACTTTTGAAGTCTTACCCTGGCTGCCCTTAGAGATAATAGATGACAACATTTTCCTATTCAGATCTTTAAAAGGTGCTAGACTTTTAGTTAATCTCTTTAGGATTGGGAAGGCCTGGAACAAAAAGAGCTAGCTGTGTTAATGGAGATTCTTTACAGATACAAATTTTCCCCCAAAGGACAGTTTTGCAAGGCCATTTCAAGATATGGAAAAGAAGTGTTTTGTGGTAGAATTTTGTATTTTCTTCCTTGTCTCATAATGTTATGCCAGAGTCAGGTCGGAAAGTAAGTCACGATATGTAGGGTTAAATAAAACTCATCTGATGAGAATTTATGGTTTGTAGGGCATGACTCCCCAAGGTCCTTAGATAGGAATTTGGGCAAGATAAAAAAATCAGAGCTTAGTCCTCACTGTGCAGGAGGAATTTAAAGGAAACGTGTTGGTTATCCTTTCTCTACTCCCTCAGACCAATTTTCTGCTCTTTCTTTGCCTTGCTCCCTGCCCAAAAGGCTAACCCCCTAACAAGCTGCATTATGTGGGCTTTCAGACTTCTGGCTGTCTACAGTTGTATAACAACTCAAACTCAATGACATAAAGCAAACATAACTGAACTGCCTTTGCAAAATTACGACTGAGACAATGAAAGAGATTTAGCTTAACTGATTCCATCTAGCTTCTAACCTCCAAGCCGTTCTTGCTGATTCTTAGGTGTAGGCAGAACTAACTTTGGGAGGAACTTGTTTATAGTTTATAGTTTAAACAAAGACAGTAACAGCCCTTTCCCAAAGCAGACCTCCTTCTTGCCTGGGGACTAGATTGCCTCTGTAAGACTAACATTAGCCACAAGATTAGAAATTATGGTTTAGGAGTCATGCAGCTGGAGGCTACAAGATTCTGACTCTCCCTAAACTGCTCCTAAGATCACTGCTGGAGATACTTTGCAGACCCTGCACTTGATGAATCAGCTGGCGCCACCCAGATCAATAAACTGGCTCATCTGACCTTGTGGCCCCCACCCAGGAACTGACTGAGCACAAGAAGACAGTTTCAATTCCCTATGATTTCATCTCTGACCAATCAGCACTCCTGGCTCACTGGCTTTCTCCCACCCACCAAGTTGTCCTTAAAAACTCTGCTCCCTGAATGCTTGGAGAGACTGATTTGGGTAATAATAAAACTGCAGTCTGCCACACAGCCGGCTCTGCATGAATTACTCTGTCTGTATTGCAATTCCCTTGTCTTGGTGAATTAGCTCTGTCTAGGCAGTGGGCAAGGTGAACCCCTTGGGCAGTTACATAACCATTTATTATTATGATCTCTCACAGATCTGGGGGTTGACTGGGCTTAGCTAGGCAGTTCTCAGTTGAGAGTCTCTCATGAGGTTACAGTCAGACAGCAGCTGGGGCTGGCATCATCCTGAAGGTATTCTCACTCACTTGTCTGGTGCTTGATGCTGGCTGTCAGCAATCACCTAAAGGATACTAGAATATGCCACCCCAAAATATGCCTCTTTGGCACATGAATTATTTTGAGCTAAAGGCCATTGAGAACTAACAGATGCAAGAAAATCTCTAGAAATGGCACAAGTTTTTCTTTAGTAAAGGAAATTTACATTTATAAGGGAAGTTTCTATTTGTGAAAGGTGCCTCCCTCTACCATACCAGGAAGAGGAGGATTCTTAACTCTTATCAACGGAGAATGTAGACTTAACTCTACATAACTAACCTTACTGAACAACCTTTGTTTACTCTACTTTTCCTGGTCATCTTCCCACAACTTGCCTCCCTTGCCCAGAAGCCCCAAACCCCTTTTCCTTTGTTTTAGCCTAAGGTGGTGTATAAATCCAGGTTCTAACCACCACTTTGGGTTACTCACTGCTGGGTAGTCCCATGTGTACATGTGCAATGTATATGTTAATAAAAAACTTCTATTTGTTTTTCTCTTGTCAGTCTATTATTTGTGAACCTAATTTACAGGGCCCCACCTGGAGAACCTAAGATGCATAGAGGAAAAGATTATTTTTCTCTCCTATGGACCTCTGCAGGGGCTTTTGGCCAGAATACTTACCTACACATGTCCTCTTCAAGTGCTTAGGCTTCCTCATGGCTGTGTTCCAAAGGCAAGCATCCCAAAAGTGAGAGCCAGGCAGAAGCTGTATTGTCTTTTATGGATTAGCCTTAAAATTCATGTAGCATTGCTTCTACTACATTCTATTTGTTAGAGATTAGTCCTTAAATCTGGCCTGTATTTAAGTGGAGGAGAATTAGACTGCACCCCTTGATGAAAGCAATGTAAAAGAATTTGAAGACATGTTTTAAAACCACTATTCCTCTAACTTCAGGTTGAATTTGGACAATGTGTATGTGTGGTGAGGGGAAGGGTGGGGTGGGGTGGGAGGAAGTGGGCCCCAGCAAATCAGAGTGTGGTTAGCAAGAGATTTTGTGAATATTTATCTATCCCTCCCTCCTTCCCTTCCTGGCTGTGGTTCCATCATTGGCTGTAGTTCCTTACAGCCCACGGCTCCTATCTGGTGGCCGTCTTCTACTGTTCCAGTTGTAGTCCCTGGGTTCTAGTAATACAACTTCTTCCCCTTGCCCCTCACATCTAGGGATGGTAATGGCTTCTTCATGTTGCTATTCCCCAAGTGTAAGTGTCTTATCATTGGTTTCTTTAACTCTGCCAAAACCTTTGGGAATGGCTTATTAATTCAGCTCTTTAAATTTGAACACATTAACCATCTTTTTTATTGCCATGAAGCCTACTAAATCAAGGGACCAAAATGGAGGCAGAGAAACTAGTTGGGAATGAGTTATTGTTAAAGAAGATAGAATCTTGCTACCCCAAACTCACTATGCCAAATCGAAAGTTAAACTTGGGAACTGAGTCACACAATACTGCCTTCCTCTTGCTCTGTCGCCCAGGCTGGAGTGCAGTGGTGTGATCTCGGCTCACTGAAACCTCTGCCTCCCAGGTTCAAGTGATTCTCCTGCCTCAGTCTTCTGAGTAGCTGGGACTACAGCTGGGACTACAGGTGCATACCACCATGCCTGGCTAATTTTTTTGTGTTCTTCTTAGAGACAGGGTTTCACTATGTTGGCCAGGATGGTCTTGAACCCCTGACCTCAGGTGATCTTCCCAGTTCAGCCTCCCACAGTGTTGAGATTACTGGCGTGAACCACCGCACCCGGCCAATACTGCCTTCCTTTTGTTCCCAAACAGATAGCTGTAATTTTACAATCCTGTGTCATAGTGTAACTGCCCGGTGGGTTCACCTTGCCTGCTGCCTAGATAGAACCGATTTATCAAGACAGGGGAATTGCAATAAAAAAAGAGTAATTCACACAGAGCTGGCTGTACGGGAGATTGGAGTTTTATTATTACTCAAATCAGTCTCTCCAACATTTGGGGAGCAGAGGTTTTTTGTTTTTGTTTTTTTGGGGGGGTTTTGTTTTGTTTTGTTTTGAGACGGGATCTTGCTCTATCACCCAGGCTGGAGTGCAGTGGCATGAGCTCAGCTCACTCCAACCTCTGCTTCCTGGGTTCAAGTAATTCTCCTGCCTCAGCCTCCTGAGTAGCTGGGATTATAGGCGCCTGCCACCATGCCTGGTTAATTTTTTTATTTTTAGTAGAGATGGGGTTTTACCATGTTGGCCAGGCTGGTCTTGAACTCCTGACCTCAAGTAATCCACCCACCTCGGCCCCCCAAAGAGCTGGAATTACAGGTGTGAGTCACCATGCCCAGCCTGGGGAGCAGAGTTTTTAAGGAAAACTTGGTGGGTGGGGGGAAGCCAGTGAGCCAGGAGTACTGATTGGTCAGGGATGAAATAATAGGGAGTCAGACCTGTCTTCTTGCACTGAGTCAGTTCCTAGTTGGGGCCCACAAGATCAGATGAACCTCTTTATCAATCTAGGTGGTGCCAGCTGATCCATCAAGTGCAGGGTCTCCAGCACTGATCTTAGGAGCAGTTTAGGAAAGCTCAGAATCTTGTAAGCTCCAGCTGCATGACTCCTAAACCATGACTTCTAATCTTGTCGCTAATTTGTTAGTCCTGAAAAGGCAGTCTAGTCCCCAGGCAGGAAGGAGGTTTCTTTTGGGAAAAGGCTTTGTTTTAAACTATAAACTATAAACTAAGTTCCTCCTAAAGTTAGTTCAGCATATGCCCAGGAAGGAACAAGTACAGCTTAAGGGTTAGAAGCAAGATAGACTCAGTTAGGTTAGATCTCTTTCAGTGTCTCAGTCATAACTTTGCAAAGGTGGTTTCAATAGCCTCATCTATAAGGCAGGTTACCACAGTGACAGAAGGCCACATATCCTCCCAAATGGCCTCCCTCACAAATTGCTCACAAGGAATTTCCTTGTGAGCTCTTAAATCTTTCAGGATACCTATCTCCCCTATAAACTAGCCCTTAAACTAAGTTGTATTGAATTTCACCCTGACAATGTCGATTACCAGCTTATCGTCGCAAGTACAGGACAAGGACAAGACCAGAAATCATCCCTCCACCTACCCTGAGACAAATGCGTAATTGACTTTCTCCTCTACTCCCTCTTTTCGCATGTCAAATGTAGATTTACTGAGTGCTAATCAGAGTCTCACAAGCATGTAACTGTTTGCCTCACTGCTTAACTTCCCTCTTTTTTCCTCCCTTTTGCTTGCTCTTTCCTCTTTAAATACTGAATTTCCCAAAACCCTCTTTGGAAAAGCACAGGTCACAAATGCTCCTGTGTCTTGTGTATTTCCCAGGCGTACCCTCAAACTTTGGTTAAATATACCTCTATTGATTGAGAGACCTATCTCAGTAACTTTTTGGTTAATATCTTAAAAGCATAAGTGAGAGATGATAAGTGCCTGAGAATAGTCGATGGATTCTAGATGGATTATTAAGAGAAAATTTGCAAAACTTTTTGGCAGATCATAGATTATGGGAGTAGGTACCATAGATCAAATCCATAAGAGGTCAATTTCAGGAGGAGCAGATGGAAGATTGGGACAGACCAGGCAGTTACCAGAGATTCAGTGGGGTATAGGTCTATCTTTTGTAGGTCACAGGGCAGAGCTAATGATCCCAGGAGCTAGGAATACCCACATGAGCACTGATCCTAAGACAGAAGTTGTTTAGCTCAGTCTTGTCTACTTGTTGGAGTTGAATGAATTCAACTAAATCACACAAAAATGCTCTGAATATTATAAAACACTATACATGTCTGAAAGTCAATGGGAGTTAGTGTTATAACTATAATAATTACAATTTTCACTGGGTATTTTTATGCCTAGATTAGTACATTTGATCATATACAGAAGAGAGTCTGAGCTCAATTGAAGAAGCGATAGAAATGGTATTTCCCCATGTTTTACAGTTGGGATGTGGTTTGTTTGTCCCCAGAAAATCTTGTATTGAAATGTGATCCCTAGTGTGGCAGTGTTGGGAGGTGGGGCCTAGTGGGAGGTATTTGGGTCATGGGGGTGGATCCCTCATGAGTGGCTTGGTGCCATTTTCAAGGTACTGAGTGAATTCTCGTTCTTGTGAGACTGGATTGACTTTTGCAGGGAATGGGTTGTTCTAAAGCCAGAATACCTCTTGGGTTTAGTCACCCCTCTTCACCTGTGCCCACTTCTCCTTTGACCTTCTCTGCCATGTTTTGATGCAGCAGAAAAGCTCTCACCAGAAGTCAATCAAATGCTGGCACCACACTTCCTGTACAGCTTGTGGAACCATGAGCTAAGTAAAACCCCTTTCTTTATAAATTACCCAGCCTCAGGTATTTTGCTATAGTAACACGAAATGGATTAAGGCACCATGACTCTTCTGGTTAAACTGGAGAGACTGTTATTAAGCTCCTCTCTTTCTCACAAATGCTCATTATTGTGTCTCTGTCTACGCATTGTCACTACCTAGTGTTCTTTACCTTTAAAAAAGTTTACAATAACACAGATGATCCTCTACAGTCATGTTAGTGCCCTTGCAATTTCCAAATCTTATTCTATGGGATGGATGCTGCCTCTGAATGATGGTGACAAAGCAATTTGTCAGGGTGCTGTCAAAGACAAACCACAGCTGGACAGTAGTTAAAGTGGCAAAAACAAATTTTATTCAGGACTATTGCAATAGGAGACCTCAGTATAGAACTGAGCTCAATTTTTAATACATTTATCAGTTCTAAGAACCTTTTGGAGGAGTCTTACGGTTTTCTAGGTATATAATCATATCATTGACAGCAGTCACAGGCTGTTCAGGGCAGCCACTGCCATCACTCCAGCTGCAATGGGGTGATGTGGGTGGTGGCAGTGGGAGTGGCTGTGGGAGCAGCAGTGGTGGTGATGGGACCCCTGTGCCCCACGTCCCCTGCCCCATGTCCCCGAGGCAGCTGACTACACTGCCCTTACCCTCACAGAGCCAGGAGGGACCCATTCCCAGGCCCAGAGCCTCCTTTGCTCTGGACCCTGGCCTCACGTCGCTGCTCTTGCCCACCACCACTGTGGGGAGGGTGTGGTAGGGAGGCCAACAGTACCCGGAACTACTTTTAGCAGGGTTAAAAGAGCTGTAATACAAACAGGGCTGAAACACATCCCTTGCTCACCACATTGCGGGTGACAAGGAGAGCTCCCTGGGAGCCCCTGGAGCCCACCACCCTAGGGGCCACTGTGATGATGCTGGGCCAAGCTGCCTGCCAGCTGCAGAACAGTGTGGTCGGACATGGAGGAGTGGCCAGAGATGGGCCCACTGAGGACCTGGAGCACCTCCCCACCACAGCTGCAAGGGTGGGACTGCGTGCTCCTTGGAGCTGGTGGGAGCCAGGGACAAGCAGTAGCCCTGCTCTTTCTGAGTTGGCGGGGTGGGAACTCCCTGGTGCAGCTGCAGCTGCAGCTGCCCTGCCACGGCTACGGATGCAGGCATCTATGTACTCTTGGGAGCCTGGGGAGACCCTCTGCCACACTGCAAGCTCAGAAGTGCCTGCTCCTGCTGCCTGGTTTCTCTCCAGTGTCAGTGCCAGCTCCAATTCAGAGCAAAGTCAGGGACAAGCCTGGGTGCTGTTGCAACCCAGTTGGGTGTGCACACAGCTGGGGGCAGCACTGACATATCAGCCTCCTGCCACCTCTGCCCCCTCCAAACTTTGGGTACTGATAAGCATGGGAGGGAGGCTGAGGGGGTGCTGAGGACAGTCCAGTGCTGGTCTGCAGGTGCCCATTGGCATGAACAGCCTGGGTGCCTGAACAGTGGCAGAAGGCAGACAGACTCCTGGGTGGAAGGGGTTGGGTCCCTGGTGAAGTCCCACCTTCAATCCAGGGAAGTCTTGAAGCCTGGGGGCCAGGCCGCCAATTCTGCGGACTGGAGGGAGAACTTGTGGTGCTTTTCCCTGGGCCCACCCGTGGCTGCCCATGGACCAATCAGCATGCACATCCTCCTCTCTGAGGCCCACAAAAACCCTGGACTCAGCTGTACTCAAGCAGAGGACAGAGAAATGATGGGGAGATGACAGGACGACCAGCTGCAAAGAGGAGCTACCCCCTCTGCTGAGAGCTGAGTACTTGTTGGGGCACCCTAGCTACAGAGAGGAACTGCTTACTATGGAGAGGAACTGCCCACTAGGGGTCTTCTCTGAGCTGTTCTATTGCTCAATAAAGTGTCTCTTCGTCTTGCTCACCCTCCACTTGTCTGCATACCTCATTCTTCCTGGACACAGGACAAGAACTCAGGACTCAGCAAATGGCAGGGCTAAAAGATCTGTAATAAAAACAGGGCTGAAACATATCCCTTGCTCACCACATTGTGGGTGACAAGGAGGAGAGAAGAGAGGAGCGAAGGGGAGAAGACCTGTAGCCCTCTGGGGAACACAGACCTGGGAGCTCCCTGAGTCAGGGCTGTGACTCCCCTTTGGGGCCCTGTGGTTCCTGGAGTCTCCAAGCATCTGAGTACCTCTCCGTTTCCTGGTGCCAGCTGTGGAAGCTGCTTGCAATGCACCTGGTCCAGCTGCAGCCTCACAGTGGACCAGTACCCATGCTGGCACCTAGAGCTGCCTGCCCTGCTGCAGCAGCTGGCGTGCCTCACTGTGCTCAGTGGCTGGACCCCACGATTGGCTCGCTTGCTCACATAACCCTTGCTGCTCTGCTTCAGTCTTTTTGGAGGTGTGAGATCCAGGCCAGTAGCATGAGCTGAGCACAGCCTGCCAGGCTGAGTGGGCCCAGCAGGCCCAAACAAAACTCATGCAAAGGTGCCACCAGCCACAGAGATTTCTGGCCAGAAAAACAACACCCTCAAGGACCTCATAAAGTTATCAGCAAACAGTGACAGTGTGACTTCCCCTTTACTGATTTGGATGCCCTTTATTTCATTCACTTGTCTGATTGCTCTGGCTAAGATTTCCAGTACTATGTTGAAAAGGAATGATGAGAGTGGGCATCCTTGTCTTGTTCCAGTTCTCAGGGAACAACTTTCAGCTTTTCTCTGTTCAGTATAATGTTGGCTATGGGTTTGTCATAGATGGCTTTTATTACGTTGAGGTATGTCCCTTGTATGCCAGTTTTGGTGAGGGTTTTAATCATAAAGGGATGATGGATTTTGTCAAATGTTTTTGCTGTATCTATTGAGATGATCATGTGATTTTTGTTTTTCATTCCATTTATATGGTGTATCACATTTATTGACTTGCATATGTTAAACCATCCCTGCATCCCTGGTATGAAACCCACTTGATCACGGTGGATTATTTTTTTGATATGCTGTTGGATTTCTTTAGCTAGTATTTTGTTAAGGATTTTTGCATCTATGTTCATCAGGGATATTGGTCTGTAGTTTTCTTTTTTTTTTTGTCCTTCAAGTTTTTTTTTTTTTTTTTTTATTTCAGTTATTGTACTTTTTAACTCTCGAATTTCCATTTGGTTCTTCTTTATAATTTCTATTTATTG
Source organism: Piliocolobus tephrosceles (assembly GCF_002776525.5). Taxonomy (NCBI): domain Eukaryota; kingdom Metazoa; phylum Chordata; class Mammalia; order Primates; family Cercopithecidae; genus Piliocolobus; species Piliocolobus tephrosceles. The sequence continues at coordinate 99,446,923 of NC_045445.1, read as the reverse complement.
ATGTTCTCTATTTGATAGGTCATTGTCATAAAAGTTTAATTATTTAAACATGGTTTCCTTTTAATTATTTGAACAAATTTATAATATCTCCTTTGAAATCTTTGTCTGCTAAGTTCTACACATGGACTCCCCACTTTTTTTTTTTTGAGACATGGTCTCAGTCTGTTGCCTAGGCTGGAGTGCAGTGGCATGATTATGGCTCAGAGCAGCCTCAACTTCCTGGGCTCAAGCAATCCTCCTGCCTCAGCCTTCAGAGTATCTGAGACTGCAGGTGCACGCCACCATGCCCAGTTAATTATTTTATTTTATTTTTGTAGAGATGAGGTCTTGCTTTGTTGTCCAGACCGTTCTCAAACTCCTGGGCTCAAGGTATCCTTCCACCTCAGCCTTCCAAAGTGCTAGGATTATAGGCATGAGCTACTGCACCTGGTCAGCACATGGGCCCCTTGAAGGCAATTTCTGTTTTGTGCTTTTTGTTTGAATGATACAAGAATCATTATCTCATTTCTTCCCAAGACTCATAACTTTTTGTTGAAAACTAGATATTTCAGATAATACAGCAACTCTGGATTCTTATTTATTCTGTACTCCCTCTGAGGCTTAGTGATATCACTGATTTGTGTTAGCTTATTTGTTTAATGTCTTGCCTAGACTAATTCTATGAAGTATATTTCCCTCTCAGTGTGCAGTCTCTGACATCACTACTCAGTTTGTTTTTTCTCCTTGGCTTTATTTTTTAAGCCTAGTTTCCTAGGAGTTGCCCCTGGGTCAGTATAGCTTAGTGTTCAATCAATGATTATTCCAAGGTTGTACTTATGCTCTGTTATGATCCACATAAGTTCTTCCAAATTCATTTGTTGAAACTTAATTGCCAATGTGATAGTATTAAGAGGTGAGGTCTTTAGGAAGTGGTTAAATCATGAGTGCAGAGCCCTCATGAATGGGATTGGCAACCTTAAAAAAGGGCTGGAGGGAACTAGTGTTCATTCCTTCTGCCCTTCCCTCCCTTCCAGCATGTGAGGACATGGAGTCATCCCTTCTGGAGGATGTGGCAACAAGGCACCATCTTGGAAGCAGAGAACAGTCCTTGCCAGATACCGAATCTGCTGGTGCCTTGACCTCGGGCTTCCCAGCCACCTGAACTGCAAGAAATAAAATTTCTGTTCTTTACGTATCACCTGTTCTCAGGCATTTTGTTTTTCTTTGTTTTGTTTTGTTTGGTTTTGCTTTGAGACACAGTCTCACTCTATTGCCCAGGCTGGAGTGCAGTGGCACCATCTTGGCTCCCTGCAACCTCTGCCTCCAGGGTTCAAGCCATTCTCCTGCCTCAGCCTCCTGAGTAGCTGGGAGTACAGGCATGTGCCACCACACTTAACTAATTTTTGTAATTTTAGTAGAGACAAGGTTTCATCATATTGGCCAGGCTGGTCTTGAACTACTGGCCTCAAGTGATCCACCTGCTTCAGCCTCCCTAAGTGCTCGAATTATAGGCATGAGCCACTGTGCCTAGCCGAAGCATTTTATTATAGCAGCACAAGTGGACTAAGACATGCTCTTTGAGTCAATAAGGGTTCAAGCCTTAGTTGATGGATCTGAGTAGCTTTGGGGATGCTTTCAATTCTGCCACATGTTCTAGTAGGGACCTGTAGCTTTCAAATGCCTGCTTCAGTTGCTCATAGACTGGAGGACTTATCCCTGATTGTAAGGGATAAATATGATTTTAACAGGGTACTTTTTCCCTGTCCATTCCACTGGTTGCCTTTGTGAGACTTCTGGCTGATTTGCTGTTTTGTCTGTTGGTATTGGTTTCATGGAAATATTTGTCTTCTCTTAATTGCCTGACACGAAAGTTGTTCTTGTTTTTCACTACACCTTAAGGCATGGGTTCCTCCACACTCTGTTCCAAATAAAACCAGCCCCTCTCTAGAGCTGTGGAATTATGAGTCCTCCAGTCTTGCCCTTCCCCTTGGGCAGAACCTCTGTGCATTGCACTAGAGATAGAGCTGGGGCAGGGATGGTGGCCTACATCTCTCAAAATGATGCCTCTACTCTGCACATTGGAGCTGAAAGGGACTGTAGCTCTTGTCTGATTGCCCTTCCCTATATGGAACCTCTTTCCTGTGAGTGGGATCTGGAGTGGGTGTTGCTACTGGGGCCACAGCGTTGCCTTGCCTGGGGTACAACCTCTACTCTGTGAATGGGAGCTGGGTGAGGGGAAGGGACCCCCCATCTTCTTTGTAGTGGAATAGACCTTGTGTAACACAGAGCTGGTGGTGGGGGGTAGGGGGATGAGAGATGCTTGTGACCTTTCCCTCCACAGGTGAAACTGTAGTCCCAAACCTGGGATCTGTGGGTAAAGGGAACCCTCATCTTCTTGGCCACACTCTCCTGAGGTTACAGCTTCTGTAATATGGAGTTGGGAGGGTTGAGGGGGAGGGTGAAAGCAGGTTCTAGTTCAGGTGCCATAGACTTATGCTGTTCTTACCAAGATGTATTAGGTTTTCTTAAATAAATGCCTTTTGATTTGCTTAGATTCACCTCCGAAAACTTTAAATGGCTATGTTTAATACTTTTTACCAGTTAAATGACTGTTTACTGCAGAGAGGTCCACCAAGCTCCTCACACTGTTTTAGAAGTCCCATTCTGTCTCACTATTCTTGATGAAAGTACCATGATCCATCAAAATGACTTAGCAGACAAAATGCAGCAAATGTAATATTCAGAAAGCCCATTTTCTGCAATTGTGTCGACGCTTCAGCTGTGCCTGCTGATGCAGGTCTGTGTTCCATTGGTGACTCATGCTCTCTTTCATCCTTGGAGGCTTGAAAGCCTTGGTTTAAGACCAGAGCAACCTAAGAGGAGTTGTCCTGAAACTGCCTATATGTGTACTCTTGCCTCTATAGCAACAGACCCTTGCTTGCTCATGGATAAAACTGTCATAAGCTATAGTCACCGGTTGAGGACAAAACACCCATGGCCACCTTAAAGTCTTTCACATAGGACAGAGCTGAATATTCTCCTCCAGGTTTCAAGGCTAGAAGGCTTTAGCTACTCAATGATAGTCCAGCCCAAAGCCTATAAGTCCCAGCTTCAACAAGAGTCTCAGTCTGCTATAGTTTGAAAGCTTTTATACCCTCCAAAACTCATGTGTTGGAAACTTTTTTTTTTTTTTTGTGAGATGGAGTCTTGCTCTGTCACCAGGCTGGAATGCAGTGGCGCAATCTTGGCTCACTGAAACCTCCACCTCCTAGGTTCAAACGACTCTCCTGCCTCAGCCTCCCGAGTAGCTGGGACTACAGGCATGCGCCACCGCACCCAGCTGTTTCTTGTATTTTTGGTAGAGACGGGGTTTCACCATGTTGGCTAGGATGGTCTTGAATTCTTGACCTCATGATCTGCCTGCCTCGGCCTCCCAAAGTGCTGGGATAACAGGCATGAGATATCGCACCTGGGTATGTGTTGGAAACTTAATCCTCGCTACAACAGTATTGAGATGTGAGACCTGACTGGCAGTGTTTAGGTCATGAGGGCACCATCCTCATGAATAGATTAATGCTGCTATAAAAACAGGAGCTTGCAGGAGTTGGTTTTCTCTCTCTTGCTCTTCTACCATGTGAGAAACAGCAATTCTCCCCTCCGAAGGATGCAGCATTAAACACGCCATCTTGGAATCAGAGAGGCCAGGCCCTCACCCGACACCAGATACCAGCACCTTTATCTTAGACTTCTCAGCCTCTAGAACTATGAGAAAATAAAATGTTGTCTTTATAAATTATCCAGTCTCAGATATTTTGTTATAGCAGCACAAAATGGACTAAGTCACAGTTACTTTATGAATTTTTACTTCCCGAAATTCTGGTGTTTTTAATTTTTATATTAATGTTCCCAGATGATATACAAAAACCGTTGAGATCCTAAGCTACTTTCACCGCAATACAGCTCTTTCCCACCTCAGCTGCTCCGTAATTTTTAAGGCAAGCAAACCCTGTCGGAGAGCTGGCCAGGGTTTCCCTCTGTCTTCTTTTAGGTATATTCCCATTAGTGTTGTTGAGATCATTTGCTTGATCCTGAGGCCACAGTGTTTATCATCCCTGCAACGAAACAAACAGATCTCAGTAAGGATGTTGAAAAGATTATGCATTTCTGTGAGTTATAAAAAGCCTGTGAGCATTTCTATTCACAGGGGTCTCTCCTAGTAAATTCTGCAGATGAAGATGTTTCTGACTGTATGAATTAAAACATACATTTTAAAAATTGCTGGCTGGGCATGGTGGCTCATGCCTGTAATCCTAGCACTTTGAGAGGCTAAGGCAGGAGGATCACTTGAGTCTAGGAGTTTGACACCAGCTTGGGTAACATGGTAAAGCTCTGTCTCTACTAAAAATACAAAAAATTAGCTGGGTGTGGTGGCACATGCCTGTAATCCCAGCTCCTTGGGAGGCTGAGGTTGGGGAATCATCTGAGCCTGGGAACTCAAGGCTTCAGTGAGCTGTGATTGCACCAGTACACTCCAGCCTGGGTGACAGGAGTGAGACCCTGTCTCAAAAAAAAAAAAAAAAAAATGAAATTTGCTGGTGATTAGATGGGAAATAAAAAGATTCATTAGAAATTTCTAATATTGCCTGTTGACTCTTGCTGAGAAATATTTGTCACAAGGCAGTTTTGTAATTGATAAAGTTAAAACGATTTCCAGAGGTACTTGTAGGCCTTTATTTCTGTGTTGACTTTTCTGAACAGTTGTGCTGTGATCATGTTTTCACTTATTCCTTCCCCACAGGTGAGGGTCACAAACTTTTGTGCCCAGAGCATGCTGCCAGCACACATTACCACTGCTTCCCCTTATTCTGATGGAAATGATTCTGTCTTTGCCTGCAATGTTGGTATTGACTATTTTCATAACTTTTGTGTTGATTACTTTTATGTGTCAACTAGACTGGGCTAAGGGGTGCTCAGATAGCTGATAAAACATTTCTGGGTGCCATGGTTTAAATGTGTCCTCTTCAAAATTCAGGTGTTACCCATGTGATAGTATTAAGAGGTGACTGGGTCATGAGGGTTCCTCCCTCATGAATGGGGTTGAGGTCCTCATAAAAGAGCTTCATGCAGTGTTCAGCTACTTGCCCTTCCCCCTTCCACCATGTGAGGACACAGCGTCCCTCCCCTCCAGAGGATGCAACTCTCACTAGACAGCCAAACCTACCGGCACCTTTGATCTTGGATTTCTCAAACTTCAGAACTGTGAGCCAACACATTTCTGTCCTTTCTAAATGATCCAGTCTGTAGTATTATGTTATAGCAGCAAAAACAGACTAAGACACTAGGTGTGTCTGTGAAGGTGTTTCTGGAAGAGATTCGCATTTGAATTGCAGACTAAGTAAAGAAAAATGTCCTCCCCACTGTGGGCAGGCATCATCCAATCTATTAATGGCCTGAATAAAACAAAAAGGTAGAGGAAGAGACAATTTGCTCTCTGCTTGAACTGGGACATCCATCTTCTCCTGCCCTCCTGCTTCTCAGGCCTTTGGGTTTAGACTGAATTACACCAACTTTCTTGAGCCTCCACCTTGAAGATGGCAGATCATGGGACTTCTTAGCCTCCATAATTGAGTGAGCCAATTTCTCACAGTAAATCTCTTTCTATATATTTATATATATCTGATTGATTCTGTTTCTCTGAAGAATGCTGACTAATACAGCTTCTCATTGGAGGTAAGGGGGAAATGGTAACTGAAGTTCTTGATTGAAATCCTCCAGATTGAAGCCTTATACTTCTACCCAAACAGCCGGCAGGCATAGAAGTATTCTCTAGGCTGAACATCTTAGTGGTCACTATAGTTTTGGGAAGGCCTGAGGCAGGGTTTGTCGATTCTGCATTCAGAACAGTAAGGCTTCTTAGCAGCAACTCGAGTTTATATTAGAACACTAAATATAGATGCTCAACCACATAGCAGAAGAGAACACTGCCATGAAATAATCAGCATTTTATAGCAGTATGTATTATTGTACAGATTCAGTATTGCTTGTTCATAAAGTCATTCTTAACCACCTACAATCTGGTGAGACTGCCAGGCATACAAGAGAAGCAGAGACAGAAGTGTTTAAAATCTGAAGTAGAGAAAAAATGGATACATATAAAACACATTATGATGAAAGAATATGTATAATTATTAAATTATGAAGGTTCCTTCAAATGTAACAATACTGTGAAATAAATGATTTCTCATGCACCAAAGTTGCTAGAGGGAGTGATAGTTCAGAGTAGCTCATGGATTCCCAGAAGCTCATCTAAGAGTTCTTTGCCTGCCTGGGAGTCCATCCACCCCAGATTAAGAAACTTTAAATTAGCTAGTATCTAGGACCCTTTGTAGCTCCAAAATACTCTGAGCTTGGGCTCCTAGGCTTAGTATCAACTTCAGCTCCTTCCTACTTTTGCAAGCATGTTCTCCACTTGCCTGCTTCATGGATCTCCTTCTTTTGCCAGGAAGACAACCCAGTGTGTTCAGTTTCACCCCCTTCCTTGCTCATACCATATTTCATCTGTTCAGTGGCTCAGAAAATATCTGTGGTGCAACCACGAAGCATGGGCTCCATGACACAGCAGGGAGGCACCCAGACAAAGCCTTGCTCCTGCGGATTGACACTCCATCTCCTAACAGAAATGGCTTTTCCTTTACTTCTTGGCTTCCCACTTATCCCCAACCTAGCTGACCATTTTCCCTGCTTCTAAAATTCTGCATTTCCTCAGATGACAACTGAATGTTCAGCCTTCATTACGAGATGTTTCTGCAGTGGGTGAGCTTACCTGGGCTCAGTCATCGCTTCTCTACAGTTTGATGCCTGTCCTTCAGTGGAGGGATCCTGTCGTGTTTCTTCTTTTTTTCTTTTTTCTTTTCTTTTTTTTTTTTTTTTGAGACAGTCTTGCTCTATCGTCCAGGCTGGAGTGCAGTGGCACGATCTCAGCTCACTGTAAGCTCTGCCTCCCGGGTTCAAGAGATTCTCCTGCCTCAGCCTCCTGTGTAGCTGGGACCACAGGTGTGTGCCACCACACCCAGCTAATTTTTGTATTTTTAGTAGAGACAAGGTTTTGTCATGTTGGCCAAGCTGGTCTCAAACTCCTGACTTCAAGCAGTCCACCTGCCTCGGCCTCCCAAAGTGCTGGGATTACAGGTGTGAGCCACCCTGCCCAGCCCTGTCATGTTTCTTTACCATCTCTAGGCACCTGTTAGATTTTGGTTTTGAAATTCTGTTTGACTGATTATCATATGTGTTATTCTGCCCTAAAACAGTGACTCCAGGCAGAAGCTTAAGAAAATACTTTGCATTTGTATGGCTCTTTAATCATTTGTGTTAACATATTATTCTGAGACATTCTTACTATAGCCCTAGGATTTGATGAGCTAACTAGGTGTGGGCATTATTTCCCATTTTGCATAAGGGAGGGTTGATCCCACAAGAGGTAATTTCAAGAATTTGTTCTCAGTCACAGATCACAGAAGTCACAAAGTAAGAATGGATCTGAGATTTACTGGGTCCTAGCCCTAGTGCCTAGTTCCTTCAACAAGACTCTAGGATTAGGAAACACCCTCCCATCAACAGCAATCAGCATCTCAGGTTAGAACAGAGTTTGGTGTGCTGGGAATTCTATCACTTCAAATGGAGCGAGAGACATTCAGGCACTGTTGACTGGACTCTACAGACAACTTGCAGACTTCCATTTAATTTCAGTATCCTTCTCCACAAAATCAGTGGCTAGATGCACAAATAGGGATTCTCTTTAATCTTTAATTTATAATTGCTGACAGACATTCCAGCTCCACTGCCAAGCTGTGTGGATTCCCACTTTTGGGGCTGGCTTTCTTTGTGACTTCGAGGAAGTCACCAAATTGACCCTTTTAGACCTAGACTTTCCTATGTGTAAAATGGGGGATAATTCCACTCTCTCTACTTATGCTTTAATAAATCATAGCTTCTAATATGGATGTGCTGGAATAATACATACTGACCTGAAAGGTTAAAAGATCTCACTATATCCCCTGCTCTGACAAGGTCATTCCACCAAGGTGTGGAGTGATTTTTTTGCTCTATAGTCTTATGGAAGACTTCTGTCTCATCTGTAAATTTTGTGCATATCATTTATAGCCTTAGGCTGATCACAGCCTTGTTTCTCTTTCCTTATTGGATTATAATAATATATTTGCATTGTCCACTGTTTTCAAAGTAGCATCTTCCACATTGTTTCACAAATTCCTAAAATAACTCTTGTGACTTAGGCAAGTCAGGTGTCCAAATTTCCATTTTTCTCCCTAGCTTCTTCAACCCATCAGTACCGGCCCCCTCATGGAGCCTCACTTTACCACCTCCTTCAGGAAGTCTGCCCTGATTGGAGCCTGGGAGAGCACAACACTCTGCACAAAGGAAAGGCCTGAGAAACACTAGAATAAATACATGAATTTGTGAGCCCCCAGTAGCATCACTCTAACTTGGCAATGAAAAATAAAGGTTCTGACCTTTTTTGTTTTTCTGCTTTACCTGAGTGCAAAACGCTAAAAATTAGAAATGCAAGCATAGTGACATTTGGGGAATGGGCACCATAAAAACTCTTACCATGTTATAACCTCATTATTATATCAGCATCATTTTTTTTTAAATTCAAAAGGGAAAGAATGCACAACTGAAAAGCTTTTTATTTCTATTTAAAGCACAGATGCTTTTAAGCAGCACTTACTACGTTTTTTAAATGTGTTGAGAGGATGGAAAGTTTGGAGAGCTGCAGACTGTTTTTCAACTTTGATATGGATGGACTATGGGGTACTCTCTGAGATTTTCCATGTTTTTTTTTCCCCCCAGGAGCTTAAAATTATACCTTTTTGTATAATGCAAAAGATGTGTTTGAGGGAACCTGGGGAGCAAAGGTAATTATTCTGATGATTCAGTCCAAAAACCATTCTGTCATGAAGGAGGAAAACAAAGTGTGTAGTTGGATCTGAGCTGTCCAGATTGCCAGTTGACATAACTCACATTCACAGAACACATTATTCCTTTGCTTGTTTTGCTAGAGCACCTGTCGGGTGCGTCTATTAGTTTGTTAAGACTGATAAGTAAATCAGCATCTTATAACCAAAGAATAGCAGAGATCTGAGAAGCTCTGCATCCCTGGAGTTGCTGGGTTTATAAAGCATTTCCACCTTCCAAGGCCATGCCCCAAACTAGCACTCAAGAGGAAGGGAGAAGAAAAGGAGCACCTGTGTGCTGAACATTGTGTTGGGTGATTTACAAGACTTTGTCCCTCTTTTAATTCTCACAACACCACTCTGAGATCAGAATTTACAGATGACAAGACTAGAGCTCTAATAGATTAAGGTGTTCACAAAGAGTGGGCCAACCTGAGATGAGAACCTCAGAAACTGCAAAGTCCCAATGTCCTTGAGCCATCGACTACAACTCCTCCTGCTTCTGGAGCATTCTAGGTGTGATTCAAGTTAGTGCATTATTAGTCAGATCCATTATTGAGCACCCACAATGTGCAGGAATAATATCAGGAGCTGAAGACACTAAGATGAATAAGGCAAGACCTCACCTGTTGAGGAATAGATTATGGTACCAGGTGAGCCTGAAACACATCTTCACGACAGTAGCGTTGCTGTAGGACTGCAAAGGAGGAGCTGATCAGCAGTTTCCTAGAAAAGTTCTTAAGGGCCACAGCAGGATGGAGAAATCTGAAACCCTGGGGTCACCTGGACCAGAGTCTCCTCTCTTCTGCACTAGATCACATGGTTATGGAGAACTTCACCAGAAAGACCCTGGCATTCAATCACGGGAAGACTGGGCTCAAATCCTAGCTGTGGTATTTATAATGTGTGCTGCGTGGCACAAGTTACTTAACCTCTCTGGGTCTTGGGGCTTGCTTTTGTAAAAATATTAGGATAAAAATGCCAGCTTTATGGAATTGTTGTGAAGCAGAAATCCCAAGATGCTTTTTGTATTTTAGTCCTTGTCTGTCTTCTTTCCAGTCTGCAGTATTGCTTCTTGCTGTGCACTAACCATTGTGAGGTTCCCTGTATAACCATGTAGCCTAGTGCAGAAGAGAAGAGACTCTGATCCAGGTGACCCTGGAGTTTTAGATGAAAATGTGCCAATTTGCATCTAAAGTCTTCCAGACAGATCACCCTCTGAGGACATAATCTATGGGAAAGCAGGCCAATAATACTCACTACTTCAGGTGAAAAGAGACCAGGCCCAGGAGGCAGGCAGGCTGGGCACCATAAAATAAACTGGAGAAAGATCAGCAACAGGTTTTTGCCAGGATACTCAGGTGTAACACCTCAGTGACTTGGTGGAAAACAAAATGGGAATAACACTTGTCGATGATAATATTTAGGTGCCAATAAAGAGGGGCAGATGATTAATATTAACATGCTGGGGCTGGGAAGACAGACAGAATATCTAAACTCCCCAGGAGGAAGGCTGGCCTTGGAATGGGTTACATCCCCCAAAAGCCCCAGGCTGCTAATGAGATAGATTACCCAGCTGCAGCTAATGAGAAAGGGGCTAATGAGTCTGCAGATCGCCTGTCTACTGGCCAGCCTTAGCTGTAGGTCACCAAGCAGGGAGACTACTGCCCTTTTTTATAGAACCATTCATTTGAAATAATAGGTGTGATGTGGTGTTTGCTTCTTGGCTCCTTAATAGTGACACTGATTCCTTATCCTGGCCGGGCTGCCACAGGGAGCAGTTCTCTAATTAATTGATTGGAAGGAGATGCCTCCTGGGAAGGCCACAGAGGATTTGTGGATAGGACAGGGAGACATGGACAGAATGGGGCCCACTGAGAATACAGATATTCTCTAGGCTCTGCAGTGTGAACCCCGGATGAAGGGCACATCCTAGATTCCCAGATTTAGACAGATAGTGGGAGCAGGAGTGTATGAATATCTGAATTTTTGCCATGCAAACAACAGTCTGGCTTTATAAGTGACCTTGACCACAGTCATGGTTTTGTTTGGGGGTTCCCAATACCACCCTCAGGTTTAATTATTTGCTAGAAGCACTCACAGAGCTAAGCAAAGCTATTGTATTCATGGTTATTATTTATTACACTGAAAGGATATAGATTAAAATCAGCAATGGAAAAAGGTACATAGGGAAGAGCCCAGGAGAGACCAGGTGCCAGCTTCCTGTTGTGATCTCCCAATGAAATTTTATGAACAGCACTTAATTCTCCCAGCAATGATGTGTGTATGTTAACTGGTGAAGCTCACTTGAGCCTTGGTGTCCAAGGTTTTGACTGGGTGTTGGTCATATAGGCATGGGATGTCCATGTGATTGATCCTACCTTAATCTCCAGCCCCCAGAGTTCAAACTGATACACAAGTGATCCTCCAACCTCAGCCCCCCAAGTGACTGGGGGTACAGGCACGCACCACCATGGCCAGCTAATGAATCACATGGCCCAAGGCAATAAGTCACACCGTTAGCAGAAACTATCTCACCTGACCTCTCAGATGAACAAAGACACTCTCAATAGGCAGGACATTCCAAGGGCTTAGAAGTCCCAGGAGCCTGGGTCAAAGGATCAAACATTTCTCAGGAGCTTGCAGAGTTTGCACAACTCAGGCCCTCTGAGTTAATTCTTTACTGCATGATGGAAGAAATAGAAGAGTGGTAGTTCCTCTCCTTTCTAGAGCACAGGATTAGTTTGGCATGTGGCTTGAAATTTTAAAACATGTATTAGCCACTTTTCTATTGGACTGAAATCTCATTGGCATGCCATATTTGGCAGGGCCTAAAGGTAGTGCTGTGAAGAGGCAAATGCATTGGAGTAGGGAGAAGAAATATGAGTCACCTTGGAGCTGTATCTCAGCTGTCTGTAGAACCACAGACAAGTCTCTCAGCCTCCTTGGTTCCAGTTTTATCCCATCATACACATCTGGCAACATTTAATCTACTTCCTATGAACAACATCTACCCTTTTGGGGAGTATCAAATTAAATAATAAATAGGAAATCAACTTGAAATTTGATCACAATACACAAATGAGATATTAAAATAGCAGCTTGCTGTTCAATAGCTTTTACGGGAAGAAATACCACACGATTCCTGACTGAGAATATTGGTTGGGGGCAGTGGTAATTTTTAATTTGACTTTTTAAGTGCAGTGTTATCACTATTCTTGAAATATTGATTTGAAAACCTCAAAGAAGATTAAAAATGTTGTTAAAATCCCTAAAGGTTGGAGACAGAGGGCCTATTAATGCTACCTATCATATTCATTGGTTATATGACAAGCCCCCTTATCTAGGGGGCACCTGCGTCTGCACTGGTTCAAACAGTTCTCTTTTGAAATTGTTATAGCAAGTTGGTCAGCATTATTCTTCCACCAGAGAGGTCTGGAAGGGGCTGCTGCATATGGCCATGCCTATTGTGAACTGCACTATTCGCATAGACTATGACATGAATCACACTCCTTAGAGCTGTGCAATGTGGAAACCTTCATTCTGGGAAGGATCAAAAAGAATATATGTAGGATTTTTAAATGTTTAACCAAGCAGTGCTAAAATCAGATTTTTGTAGTTAAGGTCATTTTTGGATTCCCCTATGTCCAACAAGTGTGAAAAGCAGTTGACTACAAATCATTTGCTTTATTTATTTATTTATTTATTTATTATTATACTTTAAGTTCCAGGGTACGTGTGCACAATGTGCAGGTTTGTTACATATGTATACATGTGCCATGTTGGTGTGCTGTACGCATTAACTCGTCATTTACATTAGATATATCTCCTAATGCTATCCCTCCCCCCTCTCCCCTCCCCCCACCCCACAACAGGCCCCAGTGTGTGATGTTCCTCTTCCTGCGTCCAAGTGTTCTCATTGTTCAATTCCCACCTATGAGTGAGAACATGTGGTGTTTGATTTTCTGTTCTTGCGATAGTTTGCTGAGAATGATGGTTTCCAGCTGTATCCATGTCCCTACAAAGGACATGAACTCATCCTTTTTTATGGCTGCACAGTATTCCATGGTGTATATGTGCCACATTTTCTTAATCCAGTCTATCATTGATGGACATTTGGGTTGGTTCCAAGTCTTTGCTATTGTGAATAGTGCCGCAATAAACATACGTGTGCATGTGTCTTTATAACAGCATGATTTATAATCCTTTGGGTATATATCCAGTAATGGGATGGATGGGTCAAATGGCATTTCTAGTTCTAGATCCTTGAGGAATTGCCACACTGTTTTCCACAATGGTTGAACTAGTTTACAATCCCACCAACAGTGTAAAAGTGTTCCTATTTCTCCACATCCTCTCGAGCACCTGTTGTTTCCTGACTTTTTAATGATCGCCATCCTAACTGGTGTGAGATGGTATCTCATTGTGGTTTTTATTTGCATTTCTGTGATGGCAAGTGATGATGAGCATTTTTTCATGTGTCTGTTGCTGCTATTTCTTTATTTATTTTGAGATAGGGTCTCGCTTTGTCATCCAGGCTGGAGTGCAGTGGTACAATCCTGGCTCACTGCGGCATCAACCTCCTGGTCTCAAGCGATCCTCTGACCTCAGCCCCACAAGTAGCTGGGAGTACAGGCACGTGCCACCATGCCCAGCTAATTTTTGCATTTTTATTAGATACAGGGTTTCACCATGTTGTCCAGGCTGGTCTGGAACTCCTGCGCTCAAACAGCCCATCCCCGTTGGCCTCCCAAAGTGCTGGGATTACAGGTGTGAGCCGCCGTACCTGGCCCAAGTCATTTGCTTTAGATAAAAGTTACTGATCATCTTCCTGTGGAATTATTTTCTGTATCGATAATAGTCTCTTTTACATAGACAGGTGGAAAGACTGTGATGCTTGATGTTTAGAACTTCAAACACAATGGCCTCAAATGAAAGATATGCTTAAGCAGGTGGCTGTTAGGCCTCAAATTGTACTGTCATGACTGGTCACCTATTTCTCCTTCCAGAATTTTTCTTCCACAGGGTTGACCTAGAGTAATAAAAAGGACTATGCTTTCTGTTTTCAGATATGAATATGCCTTAGAGTATGTGGGAATGTTTCATTTTCATAATCCCCTTAACTCCTCATTGCCACCTAGCTGAGAGTTGATGATGACATTGAAAATATTATGCTACCAAATTGAAGGCTGACACTCATTGTGTCATTAAGTAAACTGCACTTATTTAACTGATTAGGCAAAATATAAATGTGTAAAACTGCTTTAATTTTTTTCCTTGTTTATACCTGCTAGTAAAGATTCTTAAGGCTTTACTTCAGTGGAAAGCATTCCATAAGCTGGGCTCTTCCTTCATCCTAAATACCTACTATGTCAAAAGCCCTTTTCACTCCAAAGTTAGGAAGAGGTGGCCACTATCTGATCATTTTAATCTTGTCTATACAATCTTAATTTTTAGATAATTGCCATTGCTTTCATCTGTGCTTCATACATAGTTTTTGCCATGTTTTACTTTAGCTAGATTAAAGGTAAAGAGACCAACAAAAGTGGCAACTTTTATTTTTCTCCTTTGAGAATGCATCAGTATATTCCACAAAATAGAAACCAACAATGAGCAACAGTAGCTATATTTATATCAGGTAAAATAGACTTTAAGTCAAAACTGTAAAGAGAGACAAATAAGGTCACTAAATAATAATAATAGAATCAATTTAGCTAGGGAATGTAACAATTGTAAATATATATGCACCCAACACTTGAGCACCCAGACATATAAAGCAAATATTGGGATAGAACCCAATACCGTAATGGTTGTGGGCTTTAACACCTCACTCTCAGCAGTGGATGAATCATCTAGACAGAAAATCACAAAGAAAGATCAGATTTAAATTGCACTACCGATCAAATGGAATTAACAGACATTTATAGAACATTTCATAAAACGATGACAGAATACACATTCTTCTTTTTTCTTTTTCTTTTTGTCTTTTTAGTCAGAGTCTTGTTCTGTCTTCCAGGCTGGAGTGCAGTGGCACGATCTTGGCTAACTGCAACCTCCACTTCCTGGTTCAAGCAATTCTCGTGCCTCAGCCTCGTGAGTAGCTGGGATTACAGGAGTATGCCACCACACCTGGTTAATTTTTGTATTTTTAGTAGAGTTGGGGTTTCGCCATGGTGGCCAGGCTGGTCTCAAACTGCTGACCTCAAGTGATCCACCTGTCTCAGCCTCCCAAAGTGTTGGGATTACAGGCATGTGCCACCACACCCAGCCCACATTGTCCTCATCAGCACTTGGAACATTCTCCTTGATAGACCATGTGTGAGGACACAAAACAAGCTTCAACATGTTAAAAAATCGAAATCATCGGTGGCTCAAGCCTGTAATCCCAGCACTTTGGGAGGCCAAGACGTGCGGATCACGAGTTCAGGAGATTGAGACCATCCTGGCTAACACAGTGAAACTCCGTCTACTAAAAATACAAAAAACTAGCTGGGTGCAGTGGCGGGCACCTGTAGTCCCAGCTACTCAGGAGGCTGAGGCAGGAGAATGGCGTGAACCCGGGAGGTGGAGCTTGCAGTGAGCTGAGATCCAGCCACTGCACTCCAGCCTGGGCGACAGAGAGAGACTCTGTCTCAAAAAAAAAAAAAAAAAAAAAAAAATTGAAATCATATCAAGTATTTTTTTCTGACTAGAATGTAATAAAACTAGAAATCAATCACAAGAGGAACTTTGGAAACTGTACAAATACAAGGAAATTAAATAATATGCTTATGAATGACCAATAGGTCATGGAAGAAATTTAAAAGAAAATTTAAAAAAATGTGTTGAAACGAATGAGAATAGAAACACAATATACCAAAACCTATAGGATATAGCTAAAGTAGCACTAAGAGGGAAGTTTATAGCAATGAACACCAACATCAAAAAAAGCAGAAGTTTAGAAGGAACAAGATTACATAAAAAAAGAAAAGAAGGCAGAAAAATTTCAAATAAACAACCTAACTATGTGCCTTAAGGAATTAGAAAAGCAAGAACAAACAAAACCCAAATTTGTAAAAAGAAAGAAAGAAAGATCAGAGCAGAAATAAATGAAATAGAGACTAAAAAAATACAAAAGATCAACAAATGAAAAGTTGGTCTTTTGAAAGATAAATTAAATTGACAAACCATTAGCTAGACTAACAAAGGAAAAAAGAAAGAAGAGCCAAATAAATAAAATCAGAAACAAAAAGGGAGACATTACAACTGCTACCACAGAAATACAAAGGATCATTAGAGACTATTATAAACAACTAACTCTATGCCAACAAATTGGAAAACGTGGAGGAAATGGATAAATTTCTGGACACATTCAACCTACCAAGATTAAACCAGGAAGAAATAGGAAATCTGAACAGACCAATAACAAATAGTGAAATTGAATCAGTAATAAAAAGATTCTGAACAAAGAAAGGCCCAAGATTAGATGGCTTCCCTGCTGAATTCCACCAAACTTTCAAAGAAGAATTAACACCGGGTTCCTGGAGCAAGATGGCCAAATAGGAACAGCTCCAGCCTCCAGCTCCCAGCGCGAGCGACACAGAAGACGGGTGATTTCTGCATTTTCAATTGAGGTACTGGGGAGTGCCAGAAAATCAGTGCTGGTCAGCTGGTGCAGCCCGACCAGCGAGAGCTGAAGCAGGGCGATGCCTCACCTGGAAAGCGCAAGGGGAAAGGGAATCCCTTTTCCTAGCCAAGGGAAATTGAGACACACAACACCTGGAAAATCAGGTAACTCCCACCCTAATACTGCGCTTTACCAAAGGTCTTAGCAAATGGCACACCAGGAGATTATATCCCACTCCTGGCCGGGAGGGTCCCATGCCCACGGAGCCTCCCTCATTGCTAGCACAGCAGTCTGAGATCCAACTGCAAGGTGGCAGCAAGGCTGGGGGAGGGGCGCCCGCCATTGCTGAGGCTTAAGTAGGTAAACAAAGCCTCTGGGAAGCTTGAACTGGGTGGAGCCCACCACAGTTCAAGGAGGCCTGCCTGTCTCTGTAGACTCCACCTCTGGGGACAGAGCCTAGCTAAACAAAAAGCAGCAGAAACCTCTGCAGATGTTAATGAGGCTGTCTGACAGCTTTGAAGGGAGCAGTGGATCTCCCAGCACGGAGGTTGAGATCTGAGAACGGACAGAGTGGCTGCTCAAGTGGGTCCCTGACCCCTGAGTAGCCTAACTGGGAGACATCCCCCACTAGGTGCAGACCAACACCTCACCTCTCACATGGTGGGGTACACCCCTGAGACGAAGCTTCCAGAGCAAGAATCAGACAGCAGCACTCGCTGTTCAGCAATATTTTATCTTCTGCAGCCTCCACTGCTGATACTCAGGTAAACAGGGTCTGGAGTGGACCTCAAGCAATCTCCAGCAGACCTACGGCTGAGGGTCTTGACTGTTAGAAGGAAAACTAACAAACAGAAAGGACACCCACACCAAAACACCATCAGTACGTCATCAGCATCAAAGACCAACAGCAGATAAAAACACAAAAATGGGGAAAAAGCAGGGCAGAAAAGCTGGAAATTCAAAAAATCAGAGTGCATCTCCCCCACCAAAGGAATGCAGCTCATCACCAGCAATGGATCAAAGCTGGATGGAGAATGACTTTGACGAGTTGAAAAAAAAAGGCTTCAGTCAATCAAACTTCTCAGAGCTAAAGGAGGAACTACATACCCAGCATAAAGAAACTAAAAATCTTGAAAAAAGAATGGAAGAATGGATAACTAGAATAATCAATGCAGAGAAGGCCATAAACGAACTGACAGAGATAAAAACCATCACACGAGAAATATGTGACAAATGCACAAGCTTCAGTAACTGACTCGATCAACTGGAAGAAAGAGTATCAATGATTGAAGATCAAATGAATGAAATGAAGTGAGAAGAGAAGTCTAGAGAAAAAAAAGGAAAAAGTAATGAACAAAGCCTCTAAGAAGTATGGGATTATGTGAAAAGACCAAATCTATGTTTGATTGGTGTGCCTGAAAGTGAGGGGGAAAATGGAACCAAGTTGGAAAACACTCTTTAGGATATCATCCAGGAGAACTTCCCCAACCTAGTAAGGCAGGCCACATTCAAATTCAGGAAATACAAAGAATGCCACAAAGATATTCCTCAAGAAGAGCAACTCCAAGACACATAATTGTCAGATTCACTAAAGTTGAAATGAAGGAAAAAATGTTAAGGGCAGCCAGAGAGAAAGGTCGGGTTACTCACAAAGGAAAGCCCATCAGACTAACAGCAGATCTCTCAGCAGAAACTCTACAAGCCAGAAGAGAGTGGAGGCCAATATTCAATATTCTTAAAGAAAAGAATTTTCAATCCAGAATTTCATATCCACGCAAACTAAGTTTCATAAGTGAAGGAGAAATAAAATCCTTTACAGACAAGCAAATGCTTAGAGATTTTGTCACCACCAGGCCTGCCCTACAAGAGACCCTGAAGGAAGCACTAAACATGGAAAGCAACAACCAGTACCAGCCATTGCAAAAACATGCCAAAATGTAAAGACCATCGAGGCTAGGAAGAAACTGCATCAACTAATGAGCAAAATAACCAGCTAATATCACAATGACAGGATCAAGTTCACACATAACAATATTAACCTTAAATGTAAATGGACTAAATGGTCCAATTAAAAGACACAGGCTGGCAAATTGGATAAAGAGTCAAGACCCATCAGTTTGCTGTATTCAGGAGACCCATCTCACATGCAGAGACACATATAGGCTCAAAATAAAGGGATGGAGGATGATCT
Source organism: Piliocolobus tephrosceles (assembly GCF_002776525.5). Classification (NCBI taxonomy): domain Eukaryota; kingdom Metazoa; phylum Chordata; class Mammalia; order Primates; family Cercopithecidae; genus Piliocolobus; species Piliocolobus tephrosceles. The sequence continues at coordinate 99,428,175 of NC_045445.1, read as the reverse complement.
ACTAAGCAAATGGAGAACAAAAAAAAAGCAGGGGTTGCAATCCTAGTCTCTGATAAAACAGACTTTAAACCATCAAAGATCAAAAGAGACAAAGAAGGCCATTATATAATGGTAAAGGGATCAATTCAACAGGAAGAGCTAACTATCCTAAATATATATGCGCCCAATACAGGAGCACCCAGATTCATGAAGCAAGTCCTTAGAGACTTACAAAGAGACTTAGACTCCCATACAATAATAATGGGAGACTTCAACACCCCACTGTAAACATTAGACAGATCAACAAGACAGAAAGTTAACAAGGATATCCAGGAATTGAACTCAACTCTGCACCAAGCGGACCTAATAGACATCTACGGAACTCTCCACCCCAAATCAACAGAATATACATTCTTCTCAGCACCACATCACACTTATTCCAAAATTGACCACATAGTTGGAAGTAAAGCACTCCTCAGCAAATGTAAAAGAATACAAATTATAAAAAACTGTCTCTCAGACCACAGTGCAATCAAACTAGAACTCAGGACTAAGAAACTCAATCAAAACCGCTCAATTACATGGAAACTGAATAACCTGCTCCTGAATGACTACTGGGTATATAACGAAATGAAGGCAGAAATAAAGATGTTCTTTGAAACCAATGAGAACAAAGATACAACATATCAGAATCTCTGGGACACATTTAAAGCAGTGTGTAGAGGGAAATTTATAGCACTAAATGTCCACAAGAGAAAACTGGAAAGATCTAAAATTGACACCCTAACATCACAATTAAAAGAACTGGAGAAGCAAGAGCAAATACATTCAAAAGCTAGCAGAAGGCAAGAAATAACTAAGATCAGAGCAGAACTGAAGGAGATAGAGACACAAAAAACCCTCCAAAAAATCAATGAATCCAGGAGTTGGTTTTTTGAAAAGGTCAACAAAATTGATAGACTGCTAGCAAGACTAATAAAGGAGAAAAGAGAGAAGAATCAAATAGATGCAATAAAAAATGATAAAGGGGATATCATCACCGACCCCACAGAAATACAAACTACCATCAGAGAAAACTATAAACACCTCTATGCAAATAAGCTAGAAAACCTAGAAGAAATGGATAATTTCCTGGACACTTACACTCTCCCAAGACTAAACCAGGAAGAAGTTGAATCCCTGAATAGACCAAGAGCAGGCTCTGAAATTGAGGCAATAATTAATAGCCTACCAACCAAAAAAAGTCCAGGACCAGACGGATTCACAGCCGAATTCTACCGGAAGTACAAGGAGGAGCTGGTACCATTCCTTCTGAAACTATTCCAATCTATAGAAAAAGAGAGAATCCTCCCTAACTCATTTTATGAGGCCAACATCATCCTGATACCAAAGCCTGGCAGAGACACAACGAAAAAAGAGAATTTTAGACCAATATCCCTGATGAACATTGATGCAAAAATCCTCAATGAAATACTGGTAAACCGAATCCAGCAGCACATCAAAAAGCTTATCCACCATGATCAAGTGGGCTTCATCCCTGGGATGCAAGACTGGTTCAACATACACAAATCAATAAACGCAATCCAGCATATAAACAGAACCAAAGACAAGAACCACATGATTATCTCAATAGATGCAGAAAAGCCCTTTGACAAAATTCAACAGCCCTTCATGCTAAAAACTCTCAATAAATTCGGTATTGATGGAACATATCTCAAAATAATAAGAGCTGTTTATGACAAACCCACAGCCAATGTCATACCGAATGGGCAAAAACTGGAAGCATTCCCTTTGAAAACTGGCACAAGACAAGGATGCCCTCTCTCACCACTCCTATTCAACATAGTGTTGGAAGTTCTGGCTACGGCAATCAGGCAAGAGAAAGAAATCAAGGGTATTCAGTTAGGAAAAGAAGAAGTCAAATTGTCCCTCTTTGCAGATGACATGATCGTATATTTAGAAAACCCCATTGTCTCAGGCCAAAATCTCCTTAAGCTGATAAGCAACTTCAGCAAAGTCTCAGGATACAAAATTAATGTGCAAAAATCACAAGTAATCTTATACACCAGTAACAGACAAACAGAGAGCCAAATCATGAATGAACTTCCATTCACAATTGCTTCAAAGAGAATAAAATACCTAGGAATCCAACTTACAAGGGATGTAAAGGACCTCTTCAAGGAGAACTACAAACCACTGCTCAGTGAAATAAAAGAGGACACAAACAAATGGAAGAACATACCATGCTCATGGATAGGAAGAATCAATATTGTGAAAATGGCCATACTGCCCAAGGTAATTTATAGATTCAATGCCATTCCCATCAAGCTACCAATGACTTTATTCACAGAATTGGAAAAAACTGCTTTAAAGTTCATATGGAACCAAAAAGGAGCCTGCATTGCCAAGACAATCCTAAGTCAAAAGAACAAAGCTGGAGGCATCACGCTACCTGACTTCAAACTATACTACAAGGCTACAGTAACCAAAACAGCATGGTACTGGTACCAAAACAGAGATATAGACCAATGGAACAGAACAGAGCCCTCAGAAATAATAACACACATCTACAGCCATCTGATCTTTGACAAACCTGACAAAAACAAAAAATGGGGAAAGGATTCCCTATTTAATAAACGGTGCTGGGAAAATTGGCTAGCCATAAGCAGAAAGCTGAAATTGGGTCCTTTCCTTACTTCTTATACAAAAATTAATTCAAGATGGATTAGAGACTTAAATGTTAGACCTAATACCATAAAAACCCTAGAAGAAAACCTAGGTAATACCATTTGGGACATAGGCATGGGCAAGGACTTCATGTCTAAAACACCAAAAGTAATGGCAACAAAAGCCAAAATTGACAAATGGGATCTAATTCAACTAAAGAGCTTCTGCAGAGCAAACGAAACTACCATCAGAGTGCACAGGCAACCTACAGAATGGGAGAACATTTTTGCAATCTACTCATCTGACAAAGGGCTAATATCCAGAACCTACAAAGAACTCAAACAAATTTACAAGAAAAAAACAAACAACCCCATCAAAAAGTGGGCAAAGTATATGAGCAGACATTTCTCAAAAGAAGACATGCATACAGCCAACAGACACATGAAAAAATGCTCATCATCACTGGTCATCAGAGAAATGCAAATCAAAACCACAATGAGATACCATCTCACACCAGTTAGAATGGTAATCATTGAAAAGTCAGGAAACAACAGATGCTGGAGAGGATGTGGAGAAATAAGAACACTTTTACACTGTTGTTGGGATTGTAAACTAGTTCAACCATTATGGAAAACAGTATGGCGATTCCTCAAGGATCTAGAACTAGAAATACCATTTGACCCATCCATCCCATTACTGGGTATAAACCCAAAGGATTATAAATCATGTTGCTATAAAGATACATGCACATGTATGTTTATTGTTGCACTATTCACAATAGCAAAGACTTGGAATCAACCCAAATGTCCATCAATTACAGACTGGATTAAGAAAATGTGGCACATATACACCTTGGAATACTATGCAGCCATAAAAAAGGATGAGTTTGTGTCCTTTGTAGGGACATGGATGCAACTGGAAACCATCATTCTCAGCAAACTATCGCAAGAACAGAAAACCAAACACCACATGTTCTCACTCATAGGTGGGAATTGAACAATGAGATCACTTGGACTCTGGAAGGGGAACATCACACACCGGGGCCTATTATGGGGAGTGGGGAGGGGGAGGCATGGCGTTGGGAGTTATACCTGATGTGAATGACGAGTTGATGGGTGCTGATGAGTTGATGGGTGCACCACACCAACATGGCACAAGTATACATATGTAACAAACCTGCACATTGTGCACATGTAGCCTAGAACTTAAAGTATAATAAAAAAAAAAGAAGAAGAATTAACACCAGTTCTTCATAAACTATTCCAAAATATCGAAAAGTAGGGAATTCTTCCAAACTTATTCTGAGGCTAGCATTACCCTGATACCAAAACCAGACAAGGACACAACAACAACAACAAAATAAAACTACAGGACAATATCCCTGATTAACATTGATGCAAAAATCCTTAACAGAATCTTAGCAAACTGAATCCAATAGCACATCAAAAAAAAAAAAAAAAAAATATATATATATATATATCATGATCATGTAGGATTTATTCCAGGGATGCCAGGATGGTTTAACATATGTAATTCTATAAACATGAACAGAATAAAGGACAAAACCCATATCATCTCAATACATGCAGAAAAACCATCTGATAAGATTGAACATCCATTCATGATAAAAATTCTCAACAAATTAGGTACAGAAGGAATGCACCTAAACATTCAATAAATTAAGTACAGAAGGAATGTACCTAAACACAATACCCCACAACCAACATTGTACTGAATGTGGGAAAGTTGAAAGTTTTCTTTCTAAGATCTGGGACAGGACAAGAACGCCCACTTTTACCACTATTATTCAGCATAGTACTTTAGGAAGCCCTAGCCAGAACAATTACGCAAGAGAAAGAAATAAAAAGGCATCCAAAGTGTAAAGGAGGAAATAAAATTGTCTCTATTAGCAGACAGCATGATCTTATATATTGAAAAACCAAAGATTCCACCAAAAGACTATTAGAACTGCTGAATGAATTCAGTAAAGTTGCAGGATTAAAAAACCAACATACAAAAATCAGTAGCATTTCTGTACACCAATAACAAACTAGCTGAAAAAGAAATCAAGAAAGCAATCCCATTTACAATAGATAAAAAAAAAAATGCCTAGGAATAACTTTAAACATGGAGGTGAAACATCTCTACAATGTAAACTGTAAAACCCCGACCCCCCCCCCCCCAAAAAAAAAAAGAATCCAGCACAACTGGACATGAGGAACAAAAATAAACAAACAAACAAACAAATAAATAAATGAATAAATAAAATAAACTGAAGAAGACACACAAAAAATGGAAAGACATTCTATGTTCATAGATTGGAAGAATAAATATTGTTAAAATGACTATACTACTCAAAGCCATCTACAGATTCAATGCAATCTCTATTAAAATACCAATGACATTCTTCACAGAAATAGAAAAAGCAATCCTAAAATGTATATGGAACCACAAAGACCTCAGATAGCTAAAGCAAGCTTGGTCAAAAAGTACAAAGCTGGAGGCATCACACCACCTGACTTCAAAATATACTACAAAGCCATAGTAACCAAAACAGCATGGTATTGGCATAAAAATGGACACACAGACCAATGGAACAGAGTAGGGAACCTAGAAAATCCATACATCTACATGGATCTGAATAGACATTTCTCAAAAGAAGATGAACAAATAGCCAACATGTATGTGAAAAAAAGCTCAATCCATCAGGGAAATGAAAATTAAAATCACAATGAAATATCACTTTACCCCACTTAGAATGGCTATTACAAAAAAGAGAAAAAATAACAAATACTGGCGAGGATGTGGAGAAAAGGGAACCCACATACACTGTCGGTGAGAATGTAAATTAGTACAATCTCTATGAAGAACAGTTTGGAGGTTCCTCAAAAAGCTAAAAATAGACCTACCATGTGATCTAGCAATCCCACTACTGGGTATATATCCATAGGAAATGAAATAAGTATGTTGAAAAGATATCTGTACTTCCATGTTCATTGTAGCACTATTCACAATAGCTAAGATATGGAATCAACTTAAGTGTCCACCAATGAATGAATGGATAAAGAAAATGTGGTATATATATAATCAATAGAATACTATTCAGCCATAAAAAATAATGAAATCGTGTCATACGCAGCAACATGGATTAACCTGGAGGACATCATGTTAAGTAAAATAAGTTAGGCATAGAAAGATAAATACCACATATTCTCACTCATATGTGGGAGCTAAAAAAGTTAGCTCATAAGAGTAGAATTGAGAGATTGAGAATAGAAGTAGAAGTAGAGAGTAGAATTGTGAGTATTAGAGGCCGGGAAGGGTAAGGGTAAGGGGAGGTTGTGGAGAGGCTGGTTAATGGATACAAAATTATAGCTACGAGAAATAAGTTCTAGTGTTCTATAGCCCTGTAGGGTGACTATTGTAAAATACTGTATTTTTCCTTATCGCTAGAAGAGACTTTTTTTTTTTTTTTTTTTGACGAAGTCTCACTCTATCGCCCAGACTGGAGTACAGTGGCGTGATCTCGGTTCACTGCAACCTCTTCCTCCCGAGTTCAAGCAATTCTCCTGCCTCAGCCTCCCGAGTAGCTGGGACTACAGGCATGAGCTAACACGCCTGGCTAATTTTTGTGTTTTTTAGTAGAGACGGGATTTCACCATATTGGCCAGGCTGGTCTCAAACTCCTGACCTCGTGATCCACCTACCTTGGCCTCCCAAAGTGCTGGAATTACAGGCGTGAGTCACCACCCCCCTGCAAAGAGATGATTTTGAGTGTTACCACAAGAAGAAATAATAAAAGTTTGGGTGATGAATATGCTATTACCCTGATTTGATCATTATACATCATATACATGTATCAAAATTTCACGTTGTACTGCACAAATATGTACAATTATTATGTGTCAATTAAAATATATATTAAAAAATTAGAAAAAAAATTCTGTCTCTAAGCCTGTGGTTGTAGTTGTAGTAAAAATTCTCAAGCACAAATATGCAGGACAATAAAACATAGCCTAAAATGAAAAAAATCAAGTTGTCAGAAAGGAATTTTTTAAAATAAAAATCAGGTTATATGCTGTTTAATAAAAAAGGATGCATTGTTAAGAGAATAATATTTTTCCACATAATTACCCTAAGAGGCAATGGGTTTGTTTGTGTTACTTGAAGAACTAGCAAGACCTTCAGAACACCTCAGTCATTCAGTTTAGTAAATAAGTTTGGTCACCTAGCATTTTGTTTATTTTGTATACAGTACTTCAGTTTTTTTAAATCATTGCTAATTCCTGGAAATCTGTTCTCCTCTTCATGCTTTTGCTGTTGTATTTGCAGTTACCCCCTCACATATTGCTGGATCTTCTCTTCTTCCTGTTCTATTCACCTTGCTAATTTCTAAAGCCCCAGAGCTTCTAATGCAGGTCAGGGAGCGCAACACAGGGAACCACTGAGGGTCAGGATCAGACCAATGAACATACAAAGTTCTTTAGAGGGGGCATGTGGACAGCTATGCTGAAGTCTCAGTCATCTTCTGCCTCCTCAGAACCTCTTGACACACACAAAGGGAGGCAATTGCAGTATCTAAATGACCATATAAATTGCCATTTCTTTCCTTTTCTTAAAGACACATCCGGAGACACTTATGAAATCAAAGTGGAACATATGGTTTTTTTTCCCTTTAAAAGCACTGCTTGTCCTCTGTCCCTCTCTGCCAACTCTCTCACATTCCCAACAACATTATCTAACAGTCTTTAAAGGACAAATGCTCACCTCCCCTCTCCACCCAGGGAACAGGAAGAGCCAGAGAAAAACAACTGATGGAGAAGATGCCCTAAGGTTGAATATTTCTTCCCTTGGGGGAGCTGAACGTCCAGAGAAAACCAATTAAATTATCCTCCTTATCCCTGGGCTGTGACATCAAAGTGGACATTGTGTACCAATACCCCTTGCTTTGTTTTATAACCTCAAATCAAAATCAATCTGTTGTCACATTTGTTTATGGTGACTAACCAAAAGCCTGAATTATTCAAGAAAAGCAGTTTGAGACACAAGAACAGGAAGAACGACCTAGCAACCACAGATCATTCTTTTCCTGCTTTCAAAGGGGTAACATTTCCCATCCTCTATTTCTGGAAGCCCTAGTAAAGCCTTCTACTCTGCTGTCTGAAGTCAAGTTTGAGTGCCTAGAGAGAAGAGAATCCTTTGTGTTGCAGGTCAGTTAATCTGGAGCAGGTCCTACACAGTCTCTCCTATGCATTTATTTAGCCAGGGAGCAGTTATTAAGCACTGATTTTGAGTTCAGACCTTACCATACATTTTTTTTTTCATTCATACAGTCATTGGGAACTTGACTTGTGAATTGCTGGGAAGTCATTTATGAAAAGGTCACGGTCACTGCTACTGAATAGCTTTTAGTCCTGTCATGGAGGAAACAAATCAACAGCCGTGTATGTGATACAGTTTGGTAAGCACTATAAGGGGCCTGCACAAGGTGCTATAGGAGTATACAGAAGGAGTCTTAAGCGCAGCCATGGGCAATCAAGGAGGAGGAGAAGGTGGCATCTAAACTGAAACCAGGGGAACTGCATACAACAGATAGGGGTTAGCCTGGTGAAGCTGGTGGGCAATGTCCTTCCTGGCAGGACAGCAGAGCAAAAGTTGGGAACTGTATTATGAGTGTAGAAAGCATTGGGAGGTGTCTTAGTCACCTTGGGCTGTTATAACAAAATATCATAGCGTGGGTGGCTTTTAAACAACACAATTTTTTCTTACAGCTCTGGAGACTGGAAATCTGAAATCAGGGTGTCAGCATGGTTTTGGTGAGGACCTTTCCCTCTTGCAGACTGCTGACTTCTTTTTGCATCCTTACATGCTGGAAAGGGCATGAGAGAGCTCTCTGGGGTCCCTTTTATAAGGACATTAATCCCATCCACGAGGGCACCATTCTCATCACCTCTCAAAGGCCCTACCTCCTGATACCATCACATGCAGGTTTAGGATTTCAACATAGGAACTTGAGGGAACGCAAGCATGCAGTCCATTGCAGGAGGCAATGTGAAATCATTGAAGAGTTGTAGGGAAGAGCACAACCTGATCAGGTTTGCATTTTAGAAAGCTGTCTCTAGCTACAAAAAGTTGACTATGAAAAGGCAAGCCTGGAGGCAGAGCAAGTTAGTTAGTGGTCTTCATACTTCTTATAAAGGACAGTGGTGGCTGGCTGGAAGGCAATGGAATTGATGAGGTAGAGAAATTAATGCCTTCAAAACATATTTCGAAGGAGGAGACACAAGATCGGCTGGCTGATTAGATGAGGAGGGGCAGATGTGAGAAAGACAGAGGCCAAATACAGAGCCTCTGCCTTCCAGGAGCTTACAGAATGCTTGAGAGAGCATAACCTGTAAATGTAAGCTTTGTACATTTCAGGCAGTTCAGTGTAGTGGTAAGAATTTGGTCTTTGAAATCAGCCAAACTTGCTTTGAATTCCTGTCATATCACCGATTAGCCACATGATATAGAAAGATTACTCGAATGCACTGCATCTCAGGCTCCTTATTCCTTACAGGTGGTTATGTGTGTTCATATGTGAAAAGTATGTGGCACCCAAGAGATGTTCTAAAAATATTAGTACATCTTTCTATGGAATGATCATCATTATCATATATACTTATTACTATAACACTAGGAAAATAGTAGTCATTATTATATAAAACTGTGAAAAACACTTTTTGGGGGGATCAAATGTATATTAAAAGGTAATTTTTTTTTTCTCTTTAAAGTTTCCAAGTATCAGAAAACTCCCTCTAGTGTGCTGTTAGGAAACTAAATAGAAATATGTGTCATTTTTCTGAATATCTGTGGGTAATAGGCTCCATAACTCCTTGGATCAACAGTTTATACCTGTTGACGAAAGAGTCAAACTCTTTAAAATATTGTAAGAGATTTATTCTGAGCCAAATATGAGTGACCATGGCCCGTGACATAGCCCTCAGAAGGTCTTGAGAACATGTGCTCAAGGTAGTCAGGGTACAGCTTGGTTTTATATATTTTAGGGAGGTATGAGACATCAATCAAATACATTTAAGAAATACATTGGTTTCATTCAGAAAGGCAGGACAACACAAAATGGGGAAGGCTTCCAGTCTATAGGTAAATTTAAACATTTTCTGGTTGACAATTGGTTGAGTTTATCTGAAGACCTGGGATCGAAGGAAATGTTCAGGGTAAGGTAAAGGATTGTGGAGACCAAGTTTTATTGTGCAGAGGAAGCTTCAGAGACAGCAAGTTGTGAAATGTTTCTTACCGGACTTAAAAGGGTGCTTGACTCTTGGTTGATAATCTCCTGGATCTGGAAAGGAAGGAAGGAAAACAAAGGGGGAAAGGGATTCCCTATAGAAGGTGGATTTTTCCTACAAGAGACTTTGCAGGGCAATTCCAAGGTATGCCAAGGAAATACATTTTGGGCTAAAACATTTTGATTTTTTCCGTTGTTATGTCAGAGTCAGATTGAGAAGTAAGCCATGATATGCAGGGTTAAACAAAACCCTTCTGATGAGAATTTATGGTTTGTAGGGCATGACTCCCCAGACCCCTTAGAAAGGAATTTGGGCAAGATTAAAACAAAAACAAAAACTGAGCTTAGTCCTTATCCCTATAACGGTCTGGAAGTTCTTCCATATATCTCACCACAATCTCTCTTGCTTTATTTTAGCCTGTTTGCTTTCGCTCCATTCCCTTAGATTTCTTCTTGCTGTTCTAAGTGTAGTTACTTTCTTGTCAGGGAATGGTTTATCAAATTATCTTGCATGTTTTTGTGCTGGGACTTTATATTTCTCTGATTTCCTGGTTCTGTCTAAAGAATATATTAACTTATTTCATAGAATTGGCATGGTTTTCTCTATACACCCTGCTCATTACTTTTCTATTTAGAGAAAATATTTATTAATTTAATTTCTTTTTCAAAAGGTTCTCTTCTGGTTTTATTTTGATGGCCTAACTTCAATTTGTCTACTGGATCAAAGTATGTGACCTGTGTTTGTTTCCATGTAAAACATTGCCCAATCCAGCATCAAGCAGTTCCAGGGAAGCCGTTCTGGATCCTCGACAGGTGGAAATGTTTATTCTCACTTTGTGTTATAGATAGGAACCTGAAACAAGTAGAGGTGCCTGATTGATCCAGAATCACCCAGCTGTCAGATACCCACACAGAACTGATCAGACAGAGCAAGCTGACTGCTCCAGGCATACTTACTGTAATGGATGGAATGTTTGTGTCTCTCCAGAATTTATATGTTGAAACCCTAATCCCCAACGTGATAGTATTAGGAGGTGGGGCCTTTGGGAGGTAATTAGGTCACGACAATGGAGCCCTCATGATGGGATAAGTGCCCATATAAAAAATGGATACGAAAATACAGTTAGCTAGTAGGAATAAGATCTAGTGATCTGGTAGCACAATAGAGCAACTATAGTTAACAGTAATTTATCATATACTTCAAAATAATTAGAGAAGTGGATTTGGAATGTTCTCAACACAAATAAACGATAAATGTTTAAGGCAATGAATATCCCAATTACACTGATTTGATCATTACACATTACATACTTGTAACACATGTATTCCATAAATATGTACAACTATTATGTACCCATAAAAATTTTAAAATAGCATATTCTCAAAAAGAAAAATAACAGACACGAGAGAGCTGGCTTCCTCTCTGCACCATATGAGGATAAAAGAAGATGACCATCTGCAAACCAGGAAGAGAGCCCTCACCAGTAACCAAATAAGTTGGCACTTAGATCTTGGTCTTCCAGAACTGAGAAATAAATATTTGTTATTTAAGCCACCCAGTCTCTGAAAATTTGTTACAGCTGCTGGAGCTAAGATAGTGGACTGCACAATTTTCTGTCTTTAGATGCCTTCAACCTCTTTCTCAGGGGGGTCTGCTAGCAGCCCTTGCTGTCTTCTATGTTTTCTTCTTCTGATCAAATCTGCCTCTGAAATGAGCTGGTCTACCTTTGGTATGTATTTCAGAGAAGGTACTGCTCCTCTCTGGGTTACGCACTTATGTGTATTTATAAAATGGAAGGGGCTGTTGCCTGTGAAGGAAAAACAGGCACTAACAAGCTGGTAAGGCAGCTTAGTGGGGGAATGGTCTGGGCCCTCCCAAGAGCTCTCCAAATGCTGCCACATTGCAGCCATCTATTCTGACTCTGTCCCTACATCCTCATACACATAGTGCATGAGGCTGTGTAGTCAGATAGACACAGTGTCCAAATCTGGGCCTGCCCAGAGATTGCTGGGAGACTTTGGGTGGGTTACTCTGAGCCACAGTAACCTCATCTGCAGTCTGGTGACAGCAATCCTTATTTTACAGGATTGGAAGAGAACAAGTGTGGAGTTTCCAGGCTAGCATAATGTCCAGATTGTAGGGTCTTATAAATGCCTTTCTCCCTGCTTCTAAGTCAAAACCTGTGAGCATGCCATGTTTTCACTGAAGTTTCTATTTGTAGTTCTAGTTCCTGGGGTATGAAGAAAAGAAAAGGAAGATGATTTGGGGATGGCTGCAATTTGTAACAAGTCAGTGTGCCACAAGACGTCTTGGATATGCTGCCTGTAGTGGATTTAATTGTGTCCCCCAAAAATATATGTCCAAGTTCTGGCCCCCAGTACCTATGAATGTCACTTTATGTGGATACAGGGTCTTTGCAGAGGTAATTGAGTGAAGATGAGTTTATTCTGGATTGAGAGTGGGCCCTAAATCTAATGATTGATGTCTGTATGAGAGAAAGGAGAGGGAAGATTGGGACACAGAGACACAGTAGAGAAGGCTGTGAAGACAGAGGCAGAGACTAGAGTTAGGTTGCCAGAAACCAAGGAATGTCTGGGGCCACCGTAAGCTGAATGGGGCAAGGAGGAATTCTCTCCTAGAGATTTCAGAGGGAGCATGGCCCTGCTGACACCTTGATTTTTGACTTCTGGCCCCCAGAGCTATGAGAAAATAAATTTTGGTTGTTTTAACCTACCAAGCTTGTGGTAATTTGTTACAGTAGCCACAGGAAACTAGTGCGCTGCTTAAAAGGAGGACATTTATTCAGGCATCAACATGTCCAGAGAAAACAGCATGCGTATTTGCTAGTACTTTCCCATCTGGTGTGTCCAGAGCATCAGGAGAGGCAGGAACCCTCCCAGCAGCCATCTGGTCTCTCTACCCAGCTCCAGGCAGAGCTGGCACCTGTACATGGATGGTCCCATCCCATGCCCAGGTTGCATATGATAGAGTTTCTGTTACATGAGGGCATCTGTGCACCTCCTCATATGCAGGTAGAATAAACACACCGTCCTTTAAATGTTCTCCAAGCAAGGTCTGGCCCAAAGCACAATGGCAGATGCGGTCATTGTATTTCCGCAGGAACATGAATTACCAATTAACACAGTGCTAAGAAATAGCTGATTATTTTCATCTTTGACTAAAACATTTCTTGAAATTGCTTTGATAAGATCAACACTGATTTCCTTTTTATGCATCGTGCCTATCAATTGAAATGGAAAAAAGAAAGCCACTGCCAACTTTCATGTATTTAAATGTATAGATAGATAGATGCATGCAGATATTTATGATTTCTCCCTAGGATTCACAGATGCAATGGAAAGGAAAAGTTGCAATGTTAAGTGTACATATTTTGTGGGGAAGACAAATAAGAACAAAGCCCCACTTGCTCAGATGGACAGCTCTGTGTCTCCTCCTACAGGGCTCTGGGTGTATGTGCACGAGGGGGAACCTGAAGTGGCCGCTTCTTCACAACCTCCGTTCCATAGACAGTTGCTTACCCCACCCCTTGTCACTGGAATAAAATCATTTGAAATATCTAACACCTAAAATTGCTAAAATGCACGGTGGACCTACGTAACAGCGATTTATGCCTATGAGGGCCTGCAGCCAAAATGAACAAAGAGAGAGCTGGGCTGCTGTCAGTGTTATTGTGGCTCATTGTCTACGCACCAACTGCAGTGCTACAGAGGCAGGTAGCATTTATGGCCTTCTGTTTGTTTGACGTCACTTTGGTACCTCAGCTCTGAGGTTTCCTTTGAGGAAGAGGGAGTGGAATGTCTGGAAGTTTTGACAGTGACTTTAACCTCCTCTCCTTAGAGAGTTTAAGGGGCTACTCTCTAGAATGATCCCCTCTGACATTTAGATAACACTGGATTCTGTTCATCTCTTGCAGAGGAGCTTGCCAGCGTGGACTCTGTCCAAATGCAGGAAACATGAGCAGAATCCCCAGCTTGCTTTCTCACACAGGACTCTGAGAAATACTCATCCTGTACATGCTCCCATTTAATGCCTTTTAATGGAACAAATTCGCCATTGGAAATATGCAGGAAGTTGATTTCTTATGTATTTTGCCATCTTTAACCAATCCCTGGACGGGTTTCCAAAATCTCATTGAAGAGAAATATTTGGAGGAGATAGGGGAAGTGGAACTCAGGCTTCTCTTTGTATTTCTACTTGGGTAGAATCAAGGAAACCTAAATGGCCATAATGTTTTACCTTTACCCCTTGCTATGGTTTGAATGTGTCCCCCTCAAAATTCATGTGTTGGAAACTTAATTCCCAATGCAGGAGTGTTGGGAGTTGGGACCTGATAAGAGGTGATTGGCTCTGCCCTCATGACTAGATTAATGTCATTATCATGGAAGCAGGTTAGTTATCATGACAGTGGGTTGTTATAAAGTGAGTTCAGCCCCTGGTGCCTCTCTCTGCCTTGAGCACTGGTTTTCACCTCTGCCTTCTGCTGTGGGATAACAAAGCATGAAGGCCTTCACCAGATGCTAGCACCAGGCTCTTGGACTTCCCAGCCTTCGGAACCATAAGCAAAATAAACTTTTTTTTTTTTTATAAATTACCTAGTCTGTAGTATTCTGTTATAGCAGCAGAAAACAGACTAAGACACTCACGAAATATATATAACAAACCAGCGTATGTGCACATATGCGCACATACACTCATACTGGAGGATACAGTGAGTGAGTGAGTTTTTGTGTCTTGTAGTTGTTGATGTAAGATGGCTTATGGGGTTGAAATTTGTCATCCATACTAAGTAATGTACCAGTTGAAACTGAGCAAAGTATGGAGAAGAGCCTTAAAAATCTGAAAAAATGAAGTGAGCTTAAAATAATATATGTGCAGCTCAGGGAAGCTGCTGTTTAGGAGAAGTGGGAATGTGCCTCTGCTTCAAGACTGTAAGTCTCCAAAGAGTAATTTGCAGGTACTAAGAGGACACTACGAAGAAGGAAACGGGCAGAAAGGAACTGAAGTGTGTCTTAGTTTGCTCAGGCTTCCATAACAAAATATCACAGACTAGGTGGCTTAAACAATAGACATTTATTCTCTCACGTTCTGGAGGCTGGAAGTCCAAGATCAAGGTGCTGGCTGATTTGGTTTCTGGTGAGGGCTCCGTTCTTGGCTCACAGATGGCTGCTTTCTTGCTGTGTCCTCACATAGTCTCCTCTTTGTGAGCAAAGAAGAAAAAGAAACAAAAAAAAAAAAAAAAAAGAAAAGAAAGAAAAACAAAGGAAAAAGAAAAAGAGAAGAAGAGCAAGAAGAAGAGCTCTGTTATCTCTTCTTTTAAGGACCCACCCTGATTTAATTAAGGTGAAATAACTGTATGACTTCATTTAACCTTAGTTACCTCCTTGTAAACCCTGTCTCCAAATACAGTCACATTGGGGATTAGGGTTTCAACTTATGCATTTGGTGGAGAAGCAATTATTTCCATAGTAGAGTGGAAGCTATAGGCAGTAGAATGACCTCCCAGGGAAACAACGGGGACAGTGATGCTATTCCTGAGGAATTAAAAGTGCATTGGGCTGGCCCAGTTCCACAATATGCTCTAGGAAGGGCTTCCTTCCCTCCTGGCCCTTTGGAGATGTGAGGAAGGGACTGAGAGTAAATGCTTTAGGTTGCTTGGGAGATATCGTCTGATAAAAACTTTAATCTGGTAACCTTTCTCTCTCTCTTTCTCTCTCTCTCTCTCTCTCTCTCTCTCTCTCTCTGTCTGTCTCTCCTAATGGAATACTAGTGTATTCTTATAACGGAAGATAGAACTTGGTTAGGAAGGAAGGAAGAAAAAAAGGCAGGCAGGCAGGTATTGGAGCCAGCAGGATTGGGAGATCGCAACCACAATCTCCTGGGCAAAAGAAAGGGGAAATTAGAGGTAGTGCTTTCTCTTAGTCATGCGGGTAGTTACTGGCAATTTGTTCTGGCCAGCAGAACCTCTGATATCATGGCTATTGAATAATTTATCATCAAAGTTTAATGTGAAACCAGGTGACTAATAACTAAATCTAGGAACAGAAATAGAATCTTCATTTTTTCCTGCCTGAAGAAACATTTTTTTTCTGTCATTTGATTTAAAGGTCAAAGGCTATTCACCATACCACTGAGAATTATAAAACCTTTATGAAATACTCATTACAGTGTTGAAATGAATGTGTGATAGAGAGGAAAGATGAGCTAATTTAAATCCTTACCCGACCCATTTTAATGAGGTAAAGACTCCTGTGAAAGCTATCATACTCAATGCAGTGAGATCACAGCATAGGCTATATATATATATTTTAACCTCTTTCTAGGTTGAATGGAAATCAGGCAGTGGCCAAAGGGGATAGAAATAAACATTCTTCTCTTACTGTGGTCGTATAGATCTGATGGGCTTTTCAAAATGGCACATGGGTCAGTGTTTCTTGGAGCCTGGACTAGCACTTCCTCCTGGCATCTTAAGAGAAACAGTCTCCAGGCTTGGTAGAAGTCCTTGGCTTTCTTGCTTAGAAATGTCAGAGGCCAATGAATATTTACATCCCCATCTCACCTTTACTCTGATTTGCTAATCTGATCCTTATCAAATTAGGCCAAAAGGAAAGCAGTTAGAAACTTGAACTTCCGTTGTTAGATAAGGACCAATCTCTACATTAAGAACCATACAGATATTTGTAAATTTCTCATTGGGACACAGAATTGGTACATATCTCCAAGTGATCCTGTTCTTTCAGCATGTATATTCTTCTCTTGTGTAGATATCAGTTGCTGTGATGGTCAGAAAGAGACAAAGAGAAACAAATTCATCAGTCTGTATTATATCACAGTAGAACACAAGGCTAGAAAGTAGGTTGAACCCTGTTGGAACCCAGCTGGTCTGCTGCCCTCACTGAGTTTCAGGGTCCCTGTCTGCATATCTGGAAAATAAGCTCATCTTTCCTAAAGACCTATCCAATCTTTCATTCTATAATCATAAGTAGGGTGGTAAGATGTTATTTCATACTTAGAGGATGGGGAATTTGAAGCCATGCATGATTATGAAAGGCCCAGAGATGGAATCTCGTCTCTGATTCAAGGCTTTGGTTTCTGGCTTCCTGCTGTTACTTCAATGAAACCAAACCTTTTAGGGCATATGTCGGCACATATTGGCCTATTCAAAATGCCATTCTATGCTGGATGACGTGGCTCACACCTGTAATCCCAGCACTCTGGGAGGCCAAGGTGGGAGGATGGTTTGAGGCCAATGTGGGAGGAAGGCTTGAGGCCAAGCGTTTGAGACCAGCCTGGACAGCACAGTGAGATCCCATCTCTACAAAAAATAGAAAAATTAGCTGGGCTTGGTGGCATGTGCCTGTACTCCCAGTTACTTGGGAGGCCGAGGTGGGAGAATTCCTTGAGCCCAAGAGGTTGAGGCTGCAGTGAGCTATGATTGTACCATTGTGCTCTAGCTTGGGTGACAGAGCAAGACCCTGTTGCTTACGAAAAAAAAAAAGAAGCAAAATGCCTTTCCAAATGATCCCATTGACTGGGCAGAAATGTTACATTGTTAAAATATTTTGTGCCAGCTGCCGTGGCTCATGTCTGTAATCCCAACACTTTGGGAGGCTGAGGCGGGTGGCTCACCTGAGGTCAGGAGTTTGAGACCAGCCTGGCCAACATGATGAAACCCTGTCTCTACTAAAAATACAAAAAAAATTAGCTGGGTGTGGTGGTGGGCGCCTGTAATCCCAGCTACTTGGGAGGCTGAAGCAGGAGTTTGAGACCAGCCTATGCAAAATGGCGAAACCCCTTCTCTACTAAAAATACAAATTAGCCGGGCATGGTGGCGCATGCCTATAGTTCTAGCTACTTGGTAGGCTGAAGCAGGAGAATCACTTGAACCCAGGAGGTGGAGGTTGCAGTGAGCCGAGATCACGCCATTGCACTCCAGCCTGGGCAACAAAAGCGAAACTCTGTCTCAAACAAATAATAATAATAATAATAATAATAATAATAATAATAATAATAATAA
>NC_045445.1:99301392-99410195 GCF_002776525.5 Piliocolobus tephrosceles | reverse complement strand
AATAATAATAATAATAATAATAATAATAATAATAATAATAATAATAATAATTTTGCACAGTCTTCTCCATGAGATTTACACTCCTAGAGAGCAGAAATAATGACAAGCCTATAAGTCAATGTAGTATTGTTTTATTTAGTGCCTGCCTATTACCAAAAGAGTTTGAAGCAGTTTACACTTAAAACATAAGAAGAATAATCTTGAAAACCCAGGAAGAAAATTTGGGCAGAGAAGTCTCTGGGAAGCATCCCAAAACTAATGGCTACTGAAAATAAACCTCTCTAAACCCCTCTCTGTCTTTCTCTCTCCTTTTTTTTCCTTTCTGCTTCCCTTCTTGATTTGTATTGTGTTTTCTCAATTAATTATTTTCTCTTTCTTATGCCTTCTTTTTCTTCCTATTTGGTTTCAGACAAAATGAGCCAGGTTTCTGAAACCTGAAGCCAAAAGCATCTGTGTTAGTCTGTTCTCACACTGCTATAAAGAACTACCTGAGACTGGGTAATTTATGAAGAAAAGAGGTTTAATGAACTCACAGTTCCACAGGTTGGACAGGGAGCATGGCTGGGAATGCCTCAGGAAGCTTACAATCATGACAGAAGGTAAAGGAGAAGCAAGCACCTTCTTCACATGGCAGAGCAGGAAGAGGAGAGAGTGAAAGGGGAAGGACTACACGCTTTTAAACCATCAGATCTCATGAGAACTTACTCACTATCAAGAGAACAGCAAGGGGGAAATCCGCCCTTATTATCTAATCACCTCCCACCAGGTCCCTCCCCTAATATTGAGAATTACAATTCAATATGAGATTTGGGTGGGGACACAGAGCCAAATCATATCAGCATCCTAATGGATACATCATTTGATTTTCATGGCATGACATTAGGTATAAACTATTATCACCCCCATTTTACAAATGAAGAAACTGAGGCACAGAGGGGTTGAAGATGAAGACTTGCCTAAAATCAAATGGTAAATGGTGGAGTGAGGATTTTGATGAAGATAGTCTGAATCCAGTAGCTACATCATTAACTATTATAATATATACTGCCAGGTATGAAGTCAGATTTTAAACCAGGTCTGTTTAACTCAAACTCCATTGATCTTGACTATTAAACTACGCTCCCTGTGATGAAAATGATGATGATCATGACACTGGCAATAACAGTAATAATTATAGCTGACATTTATTGAGCTTTTATAATGTGTCAGCATTAGTCTAAATATTTTTTAAAAATCAACTCATTAAATTTTCACAAAAAGTCTGTGAGTCAGGTACTACTGTTATCCACATTTTAGAAATATTTATTTCTATTCATATTCACAAATTGAGGTATAGGTCATGTATTTAAAAAAATTCTAGTTAAGACATAATTCACATACCATATATCTTATTTTGTTAATAATTTTAATTATTTGATTAAGAAATAATACACATCGCCATAAAAGTTACAACTGTATACTTTGTACAATTCAGTGATTTTTGTATGTCCACTCTGTTGCACAGCCATCACCACTGTCTAATTTTAGAACATTTTCATCACCCCTAAAAGAAACCCTGTATCCATTAGCAGTCACCCTCCACTCCTTCCTCCCCGCAGGCCTTGGCAACCACTAATCTACTTTCTGTCTCTATGGATTTATCTGTTCTGGACATTTCATATAAATGAAATCATACAATATATGACCTTTCGTGTCCAGCTTTTTTCACACAGAACAGTGAAAAACAGCTACCATTTATTGGTTGCTATGACTACTATGTCCTACGCACGGTTATTGAGAGCTTTGTGTGCCTTATCTTTAATCCTCCCAATAACCCTGTGGCAGAGTAGAACTATCATCTTCATTTTAATGAGGAGACCGAGGCACAGAGCTGTTCAGTAACTTGCATAAAGAGCAGCAGCGCATACATGGCAGAGTTAAAATGCAAATCCAGGTCTGTCTGTATCCAAATCCCACACCTTTTACATTCCATCTCTCTGCCTCAGTGTCACATGGATGTGGGCTACTAATGTGGTGGCATTGCAGCCAGGGCAAAGGAGTTGAGTCAGCCACATGGTGCTGAGAAGCACAGCCCTAAGATCTCCTGGACTTGGTGTCTCTTAGTGGGGTGGGGGCTGGGGATGCCCCATCTCAAGCCTGTGCTCCTGACCCCAGCAAATTTGCCTGCTGAGGTCCTGCTTGCTTACTTCTTCCTGCAGCTTCCTGGAAGCCCCAGCTGCAGTCTTTGGTTTTACTCAATTTGGATGTGTAGGTTACAGAGCTTGTATAGTGGAGCGTCTGTATTTCTTCATCTGGCTTTGCTTATATATAGAAACATGACAAACAAGTCAAGCTTTCTATGAGGGGAAGGACAAAAGTTCACTGACCTTATTCAAGTATTCCCCCAAAGTCTGCAGCTCAGGCACATTTCCATCTGGGGCCCATTGAATAGCATCAGCTGCCCTTCTCTGGATGGGCACCCGAGGATGACAGCTCATATTTGCTTCCATAAGAGGAGGTTTTGGGGTTGCCCAATGGTTTGTTGCACAGAGAGCCATTTATGCTGTTGACTTAAGTTGATACTTTCTCCCAATGTTAAGCTCTTCAAGGTGTGGCCTGTGAGATCTGGGGGAATGAACTATTTTGCAAAGAAAGGATTGTGCCTGATTGATAAAGCTGATATTTGCACCATGTGGTGGTGATGATTATTCTTTGATGGCATTGGAGGATTTTATGTAATAGAAAATAAATATTTCAATGAGTTGAGTCCTAGAACATTAGATCTGGAAGTGATCCTCAAGACTGAGTATTCAGCCCTTCTTTTTAGAGACAAATAAATTTACCAAGTCTGAGGGAGGAGTGTGGCACAGAGCAGGAATGCATGTGGTATCCATGGGCATCAATGAAAGAACGTACTGGGATCATTGTGCTCTGGTCATTTTACCCACTGAAGCCTTGGCTCCAGTGACCCCTGAATTTCAGTGACACACAAACATATCAGGATGCCTCACAGATGACAGCTGGTGCTTGTTGTATCATAGACTTTTGGCCCTCAGTGCTGCTTTGTCACTGGCTTTCTTGGGCAAAAATGTGCCCGCTGCAGGGTGGACCCTAGTCACTACCAAGAACACTGATGATGATGGTGATGATGATGATGATGACATCATCTCAGAAAACCCAGAGAGTGATGTAAAGCAGCAGGTCCCCAACCTTTTTTACACCGGGGACGGGTTTTGTGGAAGACATTTTTTCCATGTATGGGGCAAGGATGGAGGATGGTTTGGGGATGAAGGATGGTTTGGGGATGAAACTGTTCCACCTCACCTCATCAGGCATTAATTAGATTCTCATAAGGAGCAGGCAACCTAGATTCCTCACATGCACCATTCACAATAGCGTTTGTGTTCCTATGAAAATCGAATGCCTCCACTGATCTGACAGGAGGTGGAGCTCAGGCGATAATGCTTGCGTGTCCGCTGCTCACCTCCTGCTGTGCAGCCTGGTCCCTAACAGGCCAAGAACTACTGGTCTGGGGCCCCGGGAGTTGGGGACCCCTGATGTAAAGGACTTATGTGTGCTCTGGTGATTTGTGAGGATGCTTTGAGGACCAGACTGTCCCCAGCTGCTATTCCTCCTCAAAGTCACCTGGTTGATGTGCTCCCTTCTCCCTCTGAAGGACCTAGGGTAGCCTAATGGGGAGAGGAGACAGCAAAGCCCCACAGAACAGGACCAAAATACCCAGCAGTACAATTAGCTGTCTCCACAGACCAGTCCAAGATCTCTTTTATTTATATATGTACAAACACAGATGTTTTACATTTTATTTAATAATTGTTTTAGAAACTGGGTTTCGCTGTGTCACTCAGGCTGGAGTACAGTGCTGTGATCATAGCTCACTGCAGCCACAGCTTCCCAAGTAGCTGGGACTACAGGCATGTGCCACCATGCCTGGATAATTTTTTAAATTAATTTTCTTTTTTGTAGAGATGAGGTCTTGCTATGTTGCTCAGGCTAGTGTTGAACTCCTGGTCTTAAGTGATCCTCCACCTCAGCCTCCCAAAGTGCTGGCATTACAGGTGTGAGACATTGCACCTGGCCCAAAAGCAGATGTTTATACTAATAGATATGGACAATGAATAATTAAGTGGTGATTTCCATGCTCTATAAAGATGGCAGAGAAATGGATACTACTTTTCTAAAAATAGTGCCTGCCAAAAGAGTTTGTTTCAATAATTTGGAAAATGCAGGTCCAAACGGCTCATTCTTTCAGATTGCTGAACTGATTTGCTGTTATTGCGGCTACAGGCCTCTAAGAGTCACTGTTGAGCTCTCAGAGGAATGTAGAAGCTGGCAGGGAAGAGAAGGTCTAGAAGAAAACCTTATCTTACATAACCAGAAAATATTTATCAAAAGTAAGGCATTAATCTCGATACAATATTATTAACCAAACCATAAAAGTTATTCAGATTTCATCAGTTTTTCCAGGATCCATTCAGGATTCCACATGGTATTTGTCGTTTTAGTCATGTCATGTCTCCAGTCTGTGACAGCTCCTTGGTCTTTTCTTGTTTTC
Source organism: Piliocolobus tephrosceles (assembly GCF_002776525.5). Taxonomy (NCBI): domain Eukaryota; kingdom Metazoa; phylum Chordata; class Mammalia; order Primates; family Cercopithecidae; genus Piliocolobus; species Piliocolobus tephrosceles. The sequence goes on along the minus strand of NC_045445.1, from coordinate 99,405,643 downwards.
CATGACCTTGACATTTTAGTGGTCAGGTGTTTTGTAGACAGTCCCTCAATTTGAGTTTGTATAATGGTCTGTCATGATTAGAATGAAATAGAAATTTCTCATGATAAGACTGAAGTAGGTTTAAGTTAGTGGAGCCGTCTTGGGGCTAAATTTAAGAAAGGAATAAGTTAATTTTCTCTGTCCTGCTGCATCCTCCTGCATCCTGCCCTCTGTCTCCATCTCCAGTTCACTTCTCTCTGCCCTCAGTGGCCAAGGCTTAATAAACACTTATGATTGCTCTGTGTCCAAACCAATGATAAGCACTTGGGGCAATGCAGATGGAAGGTGTCTGCCTCCATTCCTCTTTCTCTTCTTTCTTTCCATTTGTTTTCTTTCTGCCCCTTTCTTTCTTGCTTGCTTTCTTGCTTTCTTTTTCTTCTTTCTTTCTTTCTTCGTTTCTTTCTTTCTTCGTCTCTTTCTTTCTTTCTTTCTCTGTTTTTTTCTCTCTCTCTCCTTCTCTCTGTTTCTCTCTTTCTCTGTTTCTCTCTTTCCTTCTCTCTGTCTCTCTGTCTGTCTCTCTCCTCCTCTCTCTCTCCTTCTCTCTGTCTCAACAGATGTCCTCAAACTCTAGGAATGAATTCCAATATCCTACATTGTGACCAGAAGGAGGCCCCACAGTACTCCTTCTGAAAGGGTTTGAGCAGAGGGCAGTCAGTCCTGCAGCTGTAATTCATCATTACATCGCTCATTGTGTGAAAAGCAATAATGTCCCATTAGCAAAGTATTAAATCTGAAATGTTTGTACTGAATTCTGGAGAAACTTCCTGAGGTCACCTTCTCAACTGGGTGGTGTGATGTTTCATCTCAGTGGTCCTGATTTTTCTTACTTTTGGTGGAAGGGGGAATAGTAACTTAGTTTTCTGGAGTTTCCAGAGGGATGGGAAATATTATGAAATCAACAACATTATAGCTCAGTACATGATCCTTTCAATTTACACCAATGGCTAAGGTTTATTATCATTTTCTGATAAAAGTTTGGGGCTTTTAATCATAGCTCCATCGAGCATCAAGTTTGGAGGAAGATGTTGTTCACAGTCCTGTCATTTTATGTATGAAATCACTGAGGCCAGAAAGGGAAAAACAACAAATTACTCAATCAATGAAATCTATATTGCTCGTTTTCTGTGTGCTCAGTTTTGTACTGGCTGGTAGACGGGTATATACGTTTATAGGACATTGTGCCTATCTGTAAAAATCTTCAAGATCTAGCATGGGGGTGTTTACTATTCTGTTTAAGGTGAGCAAGAGCAAGGCAGCAGTTATGGCATTGATGCTAAGTATCATATGAATTCATAGACAAGTCCAACAAAAGTTTGGAAAGGCCTTAAAGAGGGGTAGAAATTGAGCTGGATCTTTCACAAATGATAGGATTAGAGAGAGGAAAAAGTCAGACAGTGGAAGCCTCCAAAAACCAAACAGAAAAGGTTGAAAGATTTGAAGCAAGAGTGCCATGAGGGGACCAGTGCGGTTTTTTTTTTTTTCTTGTTTGTTTTTGAGACAGGCTATCACTCTGTTGCCTTGCTGGAGTGTAGTGGTGCGATCACAGCTCACTGCAATCTTGACCTACCCAGGGCTCAGTCTCCCAAGTAGCTGGGACTGTAGGTGCATGCCACCATGCCCAGCTAATTTTTCCTATTTTTTTGTAGCGACAGGGTCTCATTGTGTTGCTTAGGCTGTCCTTGAACTCCTGGGCTCAAGTGATTCCCCTACCTCGGCTTCCCAAAATGTTGGGATTACAGGCATGAGCCACCATGCCCAGGTGAGGGGAGCAGTGTTTACAGAAACTTAATCTAACTGAGATGTGCAGTGGGATCAACTGTTTCAAGTGGGAGAGTCATTGCCAAGCAAGTGTGACATTTATTCTGTGCCTCTCAGGGGCAGCACCAAAGCACTGTGGTCCACTAGTGAAACTAGAAATCAGATAGGAAAGGAAAATTCTGCTATATTGAGGCAGCAGGAGAGACTTTTTGGAGTAAATGTATCCTTGAGTGTCCATTAAATTTTAATGGAAAAAGTACATCGGTTAACATTTTTAAAGTGCTTTTTATGTGCTAGCCATTGCTATGTGCCTATTGGTTCACGTAATCTCTCTTATACAGAGGAGGAAACTGAGGCTTGTAAAATAAGTCCCTCCCCTTAAATCATAAGGCCAGAAGATAGCGAAGTTAAGTTTCCTAAATAGACCTGTCTGATTTCAGAGTCCCTATCTCCTGACATCCTACATACGGTGGCATTATTTTTTCTATGTTAGAGCTGGAGGAAATTCTAGTCCAGACTCTTGTTTTAATGAAGAGCAGGCCAAAGGCCAAACAATCAAAGTGGTGCACCTAATCCTTGATCATTTTGTGCTTCTTCAAAACGTTGGTGCCTCTGACATCAGGCATCTGGATGCTGGGGATGGAGTATCTGGTCCTGATGTCACAGAGTAACTTAGGGGAACAAACCCTCTCTAAAAGAGTTCAGGCTTTAGACTTAGCTGACTAACATAGGGGTCCCCATATTATTCAGTGGCTCTTTCCCCTCCAGTTATGACTTGAGATCTGGTTCTGGAAAAGACTGAAAGGGGGGGCGTTCCTGGCAGGAACCCAAGCTGGGCAGTCATTGGTGGGGATGGGGGAATAGATGTTATCTCACCTTCATATTTTGATTCCTGTGACTCTGAAGGCTTTTCTGTTTGAACAAATATATCATCTAACATGGCCACTGTGTGTCCTTGGGCAAATTGCTTGCTTTTTCTGAATGTCAGCCTTTTCCTTTGTAGAGTGAGAATAGTGATCATACCTACATTTTTAGGGTTGTGAGTGTGAGAATGGAACGGCTTTGGTTAAGTGTACAAAGTAGATACTCAGTGAATGTTAGCTCTCTGAAATACCTTGGTAGGAAAGGCAGTGGGTGGTAAAATGGCAAGATCCCTTATGTGGAATTAGACAACATTGATGATGCACTTAAGGTCATCAAACTTGGGTGTGTGGTCTTGGGCAAAGCAGATAAGTTCTGGCTGTAGTCTCACCTGAAAAACAAAGAAGCTCATTCTAAATGGAGCACATGCTAATCATTAAGAAACTAAATGGTATGCAAAGTTATGGAGAAGGAGAAGCAGATAAAAAAGGGAGGGGAGAAGGGAATTGTCAAGAAATCCACTTTGCTTTTTTTACATCTCACATATTTGCCAAAAGCCTCTGCTTTCATGGAGGCATGAGTCTAATAAAAACATAACTGTTGTCTCTAAGGTTAGTTACTGTAAACACACACACACACACACAAACAAAAAACCTATAACTGCAAACTACAGGTAGTTTTAGAGAGACTTAACCATAACAGTAATGATAATATTTACCATTTATTGAATGTATGCTATGACCAATAATCGAGCTGGATGCTTTACACACAGTATGTCCATTTTTCCTAGCAATCCTGCAAGGTGAGAATTACTGAAAACAATTTACAGGTGAGGACACCAAGTTTTCAGACACGTTAAGCTAATCTTCCAGGTCTCCTGCAGATGAAAAGTGATGGAGATGGGATTCCAACTCAGGTTTCTTGAGCTTCAAATGAGTTGCTCTTTCCCTTATGCCAAGATGTTTTTCATGTGTATCAAGTGCTACTCTTTAAAGCTGGTCTGATGAAGAGGCTCCCTTTATTTTCAGAAGCTGTAGCCAGATCGTAAAGCCTTCCTAGTGTTCCTTTTTAGGGTTGTTTTTCAGAAATACACAAAGAAGTCAGCCATTGCTTTCAATGACAGCCTGTTTAGGGGCCACATTGTATCTGACCTTTGGGTTCCCTACCTTATTCACCACGTATGACTCCAAACATAACCGAATGGTTCCTGAAATGAAAATTCACACTCAAAAGACATACCTTTGCTGCAGTTGTAAACACTTGGAAAAATTATGCTTTGCAATTTGAAGGCAGTTTCAAAAAGAGGTGTTCCAGAAATGCCTTTAGTACTGGCAACACCATTGAGATCATAAGATGACTGCTTTAGAAATGAACAAACTCATCTGGAAGTTGAAGTATTGACATTGAGACTAAAAACAACAAGATACGATTCCTCTTCACCTCCCACCCCAACCAAGGCATTCCATGTCTGTAAGATGAGTGGGCTGTAAATTTGTGTGTGTGTATGTGGGGTCCCCCAACATAATAGACCACAGGAGACTGGGAGAGAGATGTGGAGTTTCCCCTTAATCTTCTAGTACCTGAGTTCCTTGCCCTAAACCAAGATAATGGTTTTTATATGCAGAGTCTTGATTTTTTGCCTTATGAAATCTAGTTGTGAACCTCCAGCTGCTGCTCTGGTTGATATGGAAATGGGAGTGTGGGGAGATACAGCCCTAGCCACACAGAATCTCTCTAGCTGTGGGCAATAGACCTGAAGAGGGCCCAGAACACTCCTGGACACAGTGTAGGACACAGTTTAAAAACCACTACTGAGGCCGGTCATGGTAGTTCATGCCTGTAATCCCAGTACTTTGGGAGGCCAAGGCAAAAGGATTGCTTGAGCTCAGGAGTTTGAGATCAGCCTGGCCAACGTGGCGAGACCCTATATCTAAAAAAAAAAAAAAAAAAAAAAAAAAAAAATTAAAAATTAACCAGGTTTGGTGGCATGTGCCTGTGGTCCCAGCTACTTGGGAGGCTGAGGTGGGAAGATTGCTTGAGCCTGGGAGTTTGAGACTGCAGTGAGCTATGATCATACCACTATACCCCATCCTGGGTGACAGACCAAGACTTTGTCTCTAAAACAAAAACAAAACAAAATGAAACAAACAAAAAACACTGCTGAGGTAATTCATGGGGTTTCTTGGTGATTTTTTTTTCCATGAAGGAATCCCATATACCAGTTCCTGTATTGTTGGGCCTTCGTTTCCTCACCTAAAAAAGAAGAATCTCTCAAGTCTCCTCAAATTCTAATGATTGGGAATTCTAATGTGGTCTAATAATAACCAGGACCAGGCAGTGAAAATGGGAAACCTTTGCTGACAGACCTTGCCATACAAGGCTTTAGCTCATTCCTAATGGGGGCTGAGGGGACAAGCTCTGTGGGGCTGAAATGCACCAGCCCTCCTGCTGAGTCCCTTCCTCCCCATGGCTTCCAATGGTTAATGGACAGCTGACTCCATGATACACAGATTTCTCCATCTAGACTTCTGTCGTGTTTTTACTGCCTTGGAATTGTGGAATTGCTCAACCGATGCGCATGTGGCTCATTTCACTCATTCACAACAAAAATGCAACTCCTGCCAAGTCAACAGAATGCATTAAATACACTCAAATTATACAACACATCCAACAAGTATTTGCCAAACACAGTTTAATGCTCAGGAGGTGGCTGATCCAAGAGAAGAAAAACCAAAGCTCTTCAAAGATAATATATAATACATCTTCATTAAAAGAGAAGATAAAAAATAGAAAAATGGACTAAGGACACAGTTCACCAAGTACAAATAGTTATTGTTTAGTCTTAAAAAAATTTATCTTCCAGGACATCCAGCCAATACAAATAGTTATTATGTAAAAGTAGGGGTCTGCATTGTGACCTCTATCTTGTTATATGATCTGGAGCAAGTTACACTGTCTGGCGCCAGTTTCTTCCTTAAAATGTCCAGGTTTGGCTAGATAAGCCTTAAGGTCTGAGTTCTAAAATTCTCTTGATCTCTTTTTTGTATTAAACACAGAAGAATACAAAAAGACACCTCTTAGAAAAAGTAACATACGGCATAGGTCCTGCTCCTGAAGAAGGATGCAGAATCTGATTGAAAGGCAGGTTGGGGCTACATCGTGAATGGCCTTGAAGGACAATTAAAGATGTTTGGACATTATTTCATTGCCAAAAGGAATCACTGAAAATTTTAGATCAGGGCAGTAGTGCTGAGAAAAGTTTGAGATAATACAAAAATAAATCCCTAGGAAGAAAGGATAATAGAATGAGAACAGTATGGAAGGAGTCAGAGAGGTCTTCTTGGCAGACTCTAAAAGATTTGAACTGTACCCCTTCTGTTTCCATGGATGCAATTGTTTGATTTTGTTTTTAATAATGTAGCATTGAATATCATCATTTACAAGTTTTTACTTTTTTTCTGCTTTGTTTTTCCTTCATATGATTTACAAGTTTTTAGTTGAAAAAGTAAAATACAGAGAAAGATAGAAAATTCAATTTCCTCCTTCTCACATTTTTTTGGATAAATTATAAATTTGACATTTTAAATGTCTTCTCAGAGAAGAGGAGCCATGCGGTATCAGCCTGCTGGCATTGCTGTCCTTAGGGAAGTAGGGACTCTGGAGACAGAATGCTCAGCTCATTTATGGAAATCAGTTGATTGAAGGACAGAATAAAGTGATCTTCTCAACATTGATTTAATATGAACATGTTTTATTGACAGCTTCTAAAACAAAGTCTGGTTCCACTCCTTACCAAACTATTCACCCTCTCTACGCCTCCGTTTTCTTATCTGTAAAGTTGAGCTACTAAGAGTACCTACCTCATAGGATTATGAGGATTAAACAAAGTAATGTTTTTAAAGTAGGAGTTTTCATTATTTGATAAATGCTGAGGGGAAAACAGTTTCACTGTTCAGAAGAAAAATAATAAATGCAATATTTTAAGATTGCATTTCATACTTTATACCAAAATAAATTCTAGATGAATAAAAAAGGAACATATTTGAAAAGATACTTAATATATAATACATCCTCATTAAAAAAGAAGATAAAGAACAGAAAAATGGGCTAAGGACACAGACAGTTAACTAAGTGCAAATAGTTATTACGGAAACTATAGCCCTTTAACTTAGGAGTTTCACTTCAAAGAAAATACAGATGCACAAGGATGTACTCATAAGGATTTCATTCTAAAATATGAACAGAATTACATTGTAGAATTATAGATGAGTTTTTAAAATTTCTGTTCTGTGTTTTTTACTTTTTAATTTTTGTGGGTATATAATAGGTGTATATATTTATGGGGTACAAGAGATATTTTACACATAGGCATGCAATGTGTAGAAAATTGGCTATCCATTCTCTCAAGCATTTGTCCTTTGTGTTGCAAACAACCCAGTTATACTCTTTTTTTTTTTTTATACGAATTGTGATTTTTATTTCTTTTTTTTTATTATACTTTAAGTTCTAGGGTACATGTGCATAACGTGCAGGTTTGTTACATATGTATACATGTGCCATGTTGGTGTGCTGCACCCATCAACTCGTCAGCACCCATCAATTCATCATTTATATCAGGTATAACTCCCCAATGCAATCCCTCCCCCCTCCCCCCTCCCCATGATAGGCCCCATTGTGTGATGTTCCCCTTCCCGAGTCCAAGTGAGCTCATTGTTCAGTTCCCACCTATGAGTGAGAATACTCTTTTAGAGATTTTAAAATATACAATTAAATTATTTCGACTATAGTCACCCTGTTGTGCTATCAAATACTAGGTCTTACTCTTTCTAACTAGTTTTTTGGTACCCATTAATCATCCTCATTTTTCCCTCAACCCCCTACTACCCTTCTCAGCCTCTGGTAACCATCTTCCTATTCTCTATGTCCTTGAGTTCAATTGTTTTGATTTTTAGATCCCACAAATAAGTGAAAACATGTGATGTTTGTCTTTCTGTGCCTGGCTTATTTCACTTAACATAATGACCTCCAGTTCCATCCATGTTGTTGCAAATGGCAGGATCTCATTCTTTTTCATGGCTGAATAGTACTCCACTGTGTATAAGTACTACATTTTCTTTTCTTTTTAAAATTAAGTTAAATTAAATTTTAACTTTTGGGATATATGTGCAGGATGTGCAGGTTTGTTACATTGGTAAACATGTGCCATGGTGGTTTGCTGCACCTATAAACCCATCACTTAGGTATTAAGTCCAGTATACTTTAGCTATTTTTCTTGATGCTCTCCCTTTCCCCATCCCCCTACAGGCCCTAGTGTGTGTTGTTCCTCTCCGTGTCCATGCGTTCTCATTGTTTAGCTCCCACTTATAAGTGAGAACATGCAACTTTTGGTTTTCTGTTCCTGTGTTAGTTTGCTGAAGAAAATGGCTTCCAGCTCCACCTATGTCCCTGCAAAGGACATGATCTCATTCCTTTTTATGGCTGCATAGTATTCCATGGCATATATATACCACTATGGTACATTTTTATAATCCAGTCTATCATTGATGGGCATTTGGGTTGATTCCATGTCTTTGCTATTGTGAATAGTGCTGCAATGAACATATGTGTGCATCTATCTTTATAATATTGTAATATCATAAAGATTATAATAGTAGAATGATTTCTATTCCTTTGGGTATATACCCAGTAATGAAATTGCTGGGTCAAATGGTATTTCTGGTTCTAGGTCTTTGAGAAATCACCACACTGTCTTTTGAAATGGTTGAACTAATTTATATTCCCACCAACAGTGTAAAAGTATTCTTATTTCTCCACAGCCTCGCCAGTATCTGTGATTTCTTGACTTTTTAATAATCGCCATTCTGACTGGTGTGAGATGGTATCTCATTTTGGTTTTGATTTGTATTTCTCTAATGATCAGTGATGTTGAGCTTTTTTTCATATATTTGTTGGACATATAAATGTCTTCTTTTGAGAAGTGGCTGTTCATGTCTTTTGCCCACTTTTTAATGGGGTTGGTTTTTTCTTATAAATTTGTTTAAGTTCCTTGTAGATTCTGGATATTAGACCTTTGTCAGATAGATAGGTTGCAAAAATTTTCTTCCATTCCGTAGGCTGTCTGTTCACTTTGATGATAGTTTCTTTTCCTATGCAGAAGCTCTTTAGTTTAATTAGATCCCATTTGTCAATGTTTGCTTTTGTTGCAATTGCTTTTGATGTTTTTGTCATGAAGTCTTTGCCTGTGTTTATGTCCTCAATAGCATTGCCTAGATTTTCTTCTAGGGTTTTTATAGTTTGGGGTAGTACTACATTTTCTTTATCCATTCATCTGTTGATGGACATTTAAGTTGGTTCCAAATTTTGGCTACTGTGAACAGTGCTGCAACAAACATAGGAATGCTGATATCTTTTTGACTTACTGATTTCCTTTGTTTGAGGTATATACCCAGCAGTAGAATTGCTGGATCATACGGTAGCTCTATTTTTGTTTTTTCCAGGAACATCTAAACTGTTATCCATAGTGGTTGTACTAGTTTATAATCCCACCAACAGTGTACAAAGGTTCCCTTTTCTCCACGTCCTTGCCAGCATTTGTTATTATCTTTTGGCTATAAGCCATTTTAACTAGGGTGAGACGATATTTCATTGTAGTTTTCATTTGCAGTTCTCTGATGACCAATGATGTTGAGCACCTTTTCATACGCCTCCTTGCCATTTGTGTCTTCTTTTGAGAAATGACTGTCCAAATCTTTTGGTATTTTTTGGTTGGATTAGTATATTTTTTCCTATAGACTTGTTTGAGCACCTTATATACTCTGGTTATTAATCCCCTGTCAGATGGGTAGTTTGCAAATATTTTCCCCCATTCTATGGGTTGTCTCTTCACTTTGTTGATTGTTTCCTTTGCTCTGCAGAAGCTTAACTTGATGCGATCCCATTTGTCTATTTTTGCTTTGGTTGTCTGTGCCTGTGGGGTATTACTCAAGAAATCTGTGCCCAGACCAATGTCCTGGAGATTTTCCCCAATGTTTTCTTGTAGTAGTTTTATAGTGAGAGACACGGGTCTAGTTTATCCTTCTGCCTATGGATATCCAGTTTTCCCAGCACCATTTACTGCCTATGCCTAGTTTATCTAGTTTATCTAGTTTTATGGTGAGAGACACGGGTCTAGTTTATCCTTCTGCCTATGGATATCCAGTTTTCCCAGCACCATTTATTGAAGATTGTCTTTTCCTCAATGTATGTTCCTGGCACCTTTGTCAAAAATTAGTTAGTTGTAAGTGTGTGGATTTGTTTCTGGGTTCTGTATGCTGTTCCATTGGGCTACACATCTGTTTCTATGCCAGTACTATAGTGTTTTAGTTACTATAGCTCTGTAGTGTAATTTGAAGTCAGGTAATATGGTTCCTCCAATTTTGTTCTTTTTGCTTAGGATAGCTTTGGCTATTCTGGGTCTTTTGTGGTTCTATATAAATTTTAGGGTTGTTTTTTTCTATTTCTGTTAAGAATGTCATTGGTATTTTGACAGGGATTGCATTAAATCTGTAGATTGCTTTGGGTAGTATGGACATTTTAACAATGTTTATTCCTCCAATCCATGAACATGGAATATCTTTACATTTTGTGATGTCCTATTCAATTTCTTTCATCTTATAGTTTTCATTGTAGAGATCTTTCACTTCTTTGATTAAGTTAATTTCTCGATATTTAACTTTATTTGTGGCTATTGTGAATGGGATTAAAGTTTTTTTTTAGGAGTTTGACGTGTATATTCCAAAGTGAAAGTGATCTTTACATTTCTTCTTCTTCTTATTATTATTATACTTTATGTTCTAGGGTACACGTGCACAACATGCAGGTTTGTTACATATGTATACATGTGCCATGTTGGTGTGCTGCACCCATTAACTCGTCATTTGCATTAGGTATATCTCCTAATGCTATCCCTCCCCCAACCCCTCCACCCCACAACAGGCCCCGGTGTGGGATGTTCCCCTTCCTGTGTCCAAGTGTTCTCATTGTTCAGTTCCCACCTATGAGTTTGAACATGAGGTGTTTGGTTTTCTGTTCTTGCAATAGTTTGCTGAGAAAGATGGTTTCCAGGTGCATCCATGTCCCTACAAAGGACACGAACTCATCCTTTTTCATGGCTGCATAGTACTCCATGGTGTATATGTGCCACGTTTTCTTAATCCAGTCTGTCACTGATGGACATTTGGGTTGGTTCCAGGTCTTTGCTATTGTGAATATTGCTGCATTAAACATACGTGTGCATGTGTCTTTATAGCAGCATGATTTATAATCCTTTGGGTATATACCCAGTAATGGGATGGCTGGGTCAAATGGTATTTCTAGTTCTAGATCCTTGAGGAATCACCACACTGTTTTCCACAATGGTTGAACTAGTTTGCAGTCTCACCAACAGTGTAAAAGTGTTCCTATTTCTCCACATCCTCTCCAGCACCTGTTGTTTCCTGACTTTTTAATGATCGCCATTCTAACTGGTGTGAGATGGTATCTCATTGTGGTTTTGATTTGCATTTCTCTGATGGCCAGTGATGATGAGCATTTTTTCATGTGTCTGTTGGTTGCATAAATGTCTTCTTTAGAGAAGTGTCTGTTCATATCCTTTGCCCACTTTTTGATGGGATTGTTTGTTTTTTTTCTTGTAAATTTGATTGAGTTCTTTATAGGCTCTGGATATTAACCCTTTGTCAGATGGGTAGATTGCAAAAATTTTCTCCCATTCTGTAGGTTGCCTATTCACTCTGATGGTAGTTTCTTTTTCTGTACAGAAGCTCTTTAGTTTAATTAGATCCCATTTGTCTATTTTGGCTTTTGTTGCCGTTGCTTTTGGTATTTTAGACATGAAGTCCTTATCCATGCCTATGTCCTGAATGGTATTACCTAGGTTTTCTTTTAGGGTTTTTATGGTTTTAGGTCTAACATTTAAGTCTCTAATCCATCTTGAATTAATCTTCGTATAAGGAGTAAGGAAAGGATCCAGTTTCAGCTTTCTACTTATGGCTAGCCAATTTTCCCAGCACCATTTATTAAATAGGGAATCCTTTCCCCATTTCTTGTTTTTGTCAGGTTTGTCAAAGATCACATGGCTGTAGATGTGTTAACCCATTATTTTAAGTGGATGACAACTTAACACTGATTGCATAAACAAAGAAACAAACATGCAAAAAGAAAAGTAATGAAAACTCTACACTTAAGCTTTGTTCCCCTCCTTTTTAAACTTTTCATTGTTTCTCTTATGTCTTACTGTCCTGTCGATGTCTTGAAAAGTTGTTGTAGTTATTATTTTTGATTGGTTCATTTAGTCTTTCTACATACAGTAAGAGCAGTTTATGCATTACAATTACAGAGTTATAATATTCTATGTTTTTCTGTATGTTTACTATTACCAGTGAGTTCTGTACCTTCAGATGATTTCTTCTTGTTCAATTAACATCATTTTCTTTCAGATTAAAGAACTCCCTTTAGCATTTCTGGTAGGCACAGGTCTGATGTTGATGAAATTCCTCAGCTTTTTTTTTGTCTGGGAAGGTCTTTATTTTTCTTTCATACCTGAAGAATATTTTTGCTGGATATATTGTTCTAAGGTAAAATTTTTTTTCCTTCAGCACTTTAAATATGTTATGCCATTCTCTCCTGGCCTGTAAGGTTTCCACTGAAAAGTCTGCTGCCAGCTGTATTGGAGCTCTACTGTATATTATTTGTTTCTTTTCTCCTGCTACTTTTAGATCCCTTTTTTATCCTTGACCTTTGGGAGTTTGATTAGTAAATGCCCTGAGGTAGTCTTCTTTGGGTTAAATCTGCCTGGTGTTTTATAACCTTCTTGTACTTGAATGTTGATATCTTTCTCTAGGTTTGGGAAGTTCTCTGATATCCCTTTGAATATACTTTCTACCCCATCTCTTTCTCTATCTCCTCCTTAAGGACAGTAACTGTTAGATTTGCCCTCTTTAAGCTGTTTTCTAGATCTCTTAGGTGTGATTCATTCTTTTAATTCTTTTTTCTTTGGTCTCCTCTGACTGTGTATTTTGAAATAGACTATCTTCTATCTTCAAGCTCACTAATTCTTTCTTCTGCTTTATCAATTCTGCTGTTAAGAGATCCTGATGCATTCTTCAGTATATCAGTTGCATTTTTCAACTCTAGAATTTCTACTTGATTGTTTTTAATTATTTCAATCTCTTTGTTCAATTTATCTGATAGAATTCTGAATTCCTTCTGTGTTATCTTGAATTTCTTTGAATTTCCACAAAACAGCTATTTTGAATTCTCTGTTTGAAAGGTCACATATTTCTGTTTCTCCAGGATTGGTCCCTAGCACCTTATTTCGTTCACTTGGTGACATTATGTTTTCCTTTGTGGTCTTGATGCTTGTTGAAGTTTGTCAGTGTCTGGGTATTGAAGAGGTAGATATTTGTTGTAGTCTTCACAATAAGGGCTTATTTGTACCCATCCTTTTTGGGAAGGCTTTTCAGGTTTTCAAAGGGACTTGGACCCCAAGCCCAATAACACTGTGGGTTTGTCAGACCCATAGAGGCACCACTTTGGTGGTCATAGGTAAAATCCAGAATAATTCTGTGGATTAGCAGGCAGAGTTACTTATTCTTTTTCCTTACTTTCTCCCAAACAAATAGAGTCTCTCTTTTTGTTCTGAGCCACCTGGTACTGGGGGTGTGGTGATATAAGCTCCCCTGTGGCCACCACCACTGGGACTTCACTGGGTCGGTTCTGAAGCCAGCACAGCACTGGGTCTTGCCTAAGGTTTGCTGTAACCACTACTTGACTACTACCTATGTTTACTCAAGGCCCTAGGGCTCTATGGTCAGCAGGTGGTGAAGCCAGTCAAGTTGTGTGTTCTTCCTTTCAGGGTGGTGAGCTGCCCCTGGCCCTGGGTGGGCCCAGATATGCTATCTGAGAGTCAAGGATTAGAGTCAATAATATTAGAAATTTACTTGATGTTCTCTTCTACTATGGCTAAGCTGGCACTTAAACCACAATACAAAGTCATTCCCACTCTTCCCTCCTCCTTTCACAGGTAGAGGAGCCTCTCCCTGTGGCTACCAACACCATTAGCCTGCAGGGGTTTCTGCCAGGCCATGCTGATGTGCACCTAAAGCCCAAGGGCCAAGGGCTTTTCAGTCAGCTTGTACTGAATTCTGCCAGGCTTGAGACTTACTTTTCAGGGCAGTGGGCTCCCCTCTGGCCCAGGGCAATATCTGGAGACACCATTAGCCTACGGGGGTTTCTGTCAGGCCTTGCTAATGTGCACCTAAAGCCCAGGGGCCAAGGGCTCTTCAGACAGCTTGTGGTGAATTCTGTAAGGTCTGAGACTTACTTTCAGGGCAGTGGGCTCCCCTTTGGCCCAGGGCAAGATCTGGAAATGCTGTCCAAGAGCTTAGGCCTGGATTCTGGGACCCCAAGAGCCAGCTTGTTGCTCTACCCCAATGTGGCCGAGCTGCTACCTAAGGGGCAAGACAAAGTCCCCTTCACTTTTCCCTCTGCTTTTCTCAAGTAGAAGTCTTTCAACATAGCCACCACAACTATGAATATATCGGGTCACACCGGAAGCCAGCATGTCTCAGAGTCTCATCCAAGGCCCATTGTGTACTACCTGGGTGTTGCTGCTGGTTATTCAGGGCCCAAAGGCTCTCTAGACAGCAGGTGATGAATCCTGCCAGAACTGGGTCCTTCTCTTCAAGGCAGCAGGTTCCCTTCTGGCCCAAGGTGGGTCTAGAAATGTCACCTGGAAGCTAAGGCCTAGAATGGGGGGGGGGGGTCTCACAACTCTGGGTGGTGCCCTCTCTTACTGTGGCTGAGCTGATACCCAAGAGGTAAGACAAAGTCCTCTTTATCCTTTGCTCTCCTCTCCTTAAGCCAAAGGAAGGAGTCATTTTTGTTGTTGTGAGCTGCACTTCCTGCGGTTGGAGGAGAGATGGCACAAGCACTCCCTTAGCTGCCCTGGCTGGTGTTTCTCTAGGTCACATGCCACCCTAGTCCACTGGCGCTAAATCCAGCCTAGCACTGGGAGTAGTCTAGAAGTTGCAGTCCCTGTATCCTAGACTGCCTTTCAAGTCTACTTAGAACCCCAGAGCACTTTGACCCATCACAGTGAGGCTGGCCAAGAAACTAATGCCTTGACCCCTGAGATGGACGATTCCCCTCTGGCTAGGTCTGGCCTAAATGCTCCCTCCATTCATGGGTGCTGGCTGAGCCCAGCATGGCTTTGCTCTCCACTGTGACAGAGTGGCACTGAGTTCAATGTAAAGTCCCCCAGTTGCTGCACTCTCCCTCCCGCAAGTTCACAGATTCTTTCTTCACACAGCATGACTGCTGCTGGGGGATGGAAGAGAGGTGGTGTCAGAGACTCAAGACTGTCCATCCTACCCTCTTCAATGCCTCTTTCAGCAATATGAAGTTAAAGCCAGGTACTGTGATTGCTCTCCTGATTTTTGGTTCTTGTGAAGGTAATTTTCTGTGTGCAGATTGTTGTTAAATTTTGGCGTTCCTTTTGGGGGGAGAGATGAATGGTGGGGGCTTCTATTCTGCCATATTATTCCACTCTCCTAGATGAGGTGGGGTTTTTTTGTTTTTGTTTTTAAGTCAGAGTCTCGTTCTCTTGCCCAGGCTGGAGTGCAGTGGCATGATCTCAGCTCATTGCAACCTCTGGCAACCTCTGCCTCCTGGATTCAAGTGATTCTTGTGCCTCAGCCTCCTGAGTAGCTGGGATTACAGGTGTCCACCACTATGCCTGGCTATTTTTTGTATTTTTAGTAGACACAGGGTTTCACCATGTTGGCCAGCCTGGTGTTGAACTCCTGACCTTAAGTGATCCCATCACCTCAGCCTCCCAAGGTGCTGGGATTACAGGAG
Organism: Piliocolobus tephrosceles; assembly: GCF_002776525.5. NCBI lineage: Eukaryota > Metazoa > Chordata > Mammalia > Primates > Cercopithecidae > Piliocolobus > Piliocolobus tephrosceles. The sequence goes on along the minus strand of NC_045445.1, from coordinate 99,390,091 downwards.
TGAGCCACCGTGCGTGGCCCTAGATGACTTTTTAATTAATCTTATTCCACCTCCTCCTCCTTCTTTTACAACAAATTTCTTCTTCTTCTCCTTCTTCTTTTTCTTCCTCTTCTTCTTCTTCTTCTTTCTCCTTCTCCTCCTCCTTCTCCTTTAGTCTTATTCCACCACCTTCTCCTTCTTTTACAACAAATATGTGCTACTTTCCTCCTCCTCCTTCTCCTCCTCTTCCTCTTCCTACTCTGCCTCCCTTTCCCTCTCCCCCTCCCCGCCTCCTCCTTCTTCTTCTGAACAAAATGGTGAAAATAGAGTTTTCCTTCACTTTGTGAAATCTGGTTCTTTTTCCACTCTATCCAGTATGTCCCCACTTCCAGTCCAATTCTCCACATGGTTTCAAATATTCAGCTCCAACTCTTAAGCATATCTGGTTCATAATCTAAGTCACAGATTCATCACCTGTCAACCATTGTGGTACCTCCAAACTTTGCCAACTGCTCCCAGTACTCATTGCTATTGGCTAAAAGAAGGGGACATGGTTGTGTGAGACAATCTCCATTTGTCCATGGATAAGATAGAATATGGTTTGTTCTGATGGAGGAAGGGGAGTCAGTTGTTTTATCTTTGCATGGGAGAGATTACACTCTGCATTATGATGAAGTGATTCATATGTCCTGAGTAAAGTGGCGTGCTTGTAGAGGGATGCGGAATGGCCAACATCTGGCATTCCTGCCAGCAGCCTCCGTGGCTATTCTCTTGGAGAACATGGCAAGTCTGTTACAGCATTCTTTCCAGCTGATCCCTAATACAACCCCAGATTCTTGACCCAGGAATCTTGGGCACAATGCTTTATTCTAGCACCTCAAAGTATGATCTTAGCGTCAGATAGGAGCTTATTAAAGATGCAAATTCTCAGGTCCCACTCTAAATTTACTGAATCTGAATTTGGCCTCACTTTTAGGAATTCTTGGTCCTTTACAAGCTGTGGTAGAGAATTACCTAAATATAACCCAATCGCCTATTCATTTCACTGAGTCATTTGTGGTCAGTTTGCATTAAATCACCTGGGATATTTATTACAGAAGTTGATTCTTAAGTTCTTCCTGAGAACTAGGATAATGCCAGGAATCTATATTTTTGACAAATGCCCTGGAGTATTCTTAAATGTAAACTGATGTGGTGGGATTCTAAGTAAACATGGCTGTTTCTCTGGAATGCAATACACTCATTCTAGCACACAAGGTAGACAGGGTGGGGTGAGGCAGTGGCTTCCCTAGGTGTATGTTGAAAAAACTCTTGGGGCCAGGTGCGGTGGCTCATGCCTGTAATCCCAGCACTTTGGGAGGCCAAGGTGGGCAGATCACTTAAGGTCAGGCGTTCGAGATCAGACTGGCCAACATGGTGAAATCCTATCTCTGCTAAATACAAAAATTAGCCAGGCATGGTGGTATGCACCTGTAAACTTGGGAGGCTGAGAGAGGAGAATGGCTTGAACCCAGGAGGTGGAGGTTGCAGTGAGCTGAGATGGTGCCATTGCACTCCAGCCTGGGCAACAGAGTGAGACTCTGTCTCAAAAAAAAAAAAAAAAAAAAAAAAACAGAAATAAAAGAAAAGAAAAAAAAAGAAAAAAGAAATAAAAGAAAAAGCTCTTGGTCTCTCTGAGGTCAGGCCAAGGCATAAATTATCTAGTGTATGAATGTGGAAAATACAGGCTGTGGAGTCATACACCATTTACTAGGTGAATGTAATTTTGTTGAGCCATAACTATAACGTCATGATAATTATGCCTGGCCTGTCATAGGGAGGATTCTGGCAAGTTTCTGGTGGATAGTAGGAACTCAAGCTTTTTTGTCTATTGATGTGTACTACTATTTCCATTTATTCATCATTTTGAATATACAATCCATAACAAAAATAATTAAATAATAGCTAATATTAATTGAGTGTTAATTATATGCCAGGCACTACATGAAACATTTAATATACATTATCTCATTTATTCTTTACAAAAACTCTACCAGGGTGGTATTATTATTCTCTTCATTTGACAGAAAAAGGGAACTGAGATGTGGTGAGCAGCCAAATGCTCTTAAGGTCCCTAAGCCTAGACTCTTTCAAGCATATTTGGCACCATGCTAGCTTGGTGAAGGTTAAAATGATGTAAGAGATACGGTCTTGGAAAAAATCTTTTCCTAATCTTGAAGGCAAGCAAGCCCATGCAAACAAATAACCAAGATGAAGACATACCCAGAATTTCCAAGGCATACACATGGAACATCACAGACTTTCAGAGGAAGAAGAGGCCACTTTCAGGTTCAATGGTCAGGGCAGATTTCATGAAGAAAGTGCTTCTTAAATGTAACATTGAAAGATATATAGGGTCCTGTTAGAAAGGGATTGAATGAGTTACCACATGGAAAGTATAAAGCTCTTAAATAGAGGGCCAGGCGCGGTGGCTCACGCCTGTAATCCTAGCACTTTGGGAGGCCGAGGCAGGTGGATCACAAAGTCAGGAGATCGAGACCATCCTAGCTAACATGGTGAAACCCCGTCTCTACTAAAAACACAAAAAATTAGCCAGGTGTGGTGGCACGCTCCTGTAGTATCAGCTACTTGGGAGGCTGAGACAGGAAAATGGCGTGAACCTGGTAGGTGGAGCTTGCAGCGAGCCGAGATCGCACCACTGCACTCCAGCCTGGGCGACAGTGTGAGACTCTCAAAAAAAAAAAAAAAGGAAATGCTCCGTATTTTAATGTATCTCTACTATTCTAGGTATTATAATGTATCTCTACTATAGCTATTACTATTACTATTACCATTACCCTTTTGTGTGTGTGTGTTTGTGTGTGTATGTGGTTTATAATGTTTATAACAGTTTTAATGGTTTATAACTCTTTATAATGTTTATTGTGAAAGCCTCTACAGAAGCCACTTGATGGATACAAACTCATCAACTTCATCTCACCCAGAGTTCATTTGTCTCTCCATGAGGTCTTTCTGAGAGACTTCATCAAAGACCACATTCTGGATATGAACCCTCCCCTGACATGCCACTCTAGTCTCCATCCAAAATGACTGTGAAAATTGTGTGTGATATGTTTTTTTTTGTGAACTCATCTACAACATCATGATGTTTAGGTGGCTACTTCCTTCACAGCCTCCCTTGGGGTTGGGGAGAGCGTCACATGGCTGCCATGGGTGCTTCATGATGATCTCATTGCAGGGAATTTCTTCTGAGTCTTGTAGCATCTGTTCCTCTGTTCATCTTGTCCTCAGATGTTTGGGTCCATCTCCCCTCAAGCCTTACTGAGATATCTCAAACAATCCAGGACATGTGGGCTTCAGAGCCTGCAAACCTTATTTTAGAGCCTGGAGTCCTCAACTCCTGGTTGTGTGACTGTCTTAGTCCATTTTTTTGTTGCTTATAACAGAATACCTGAAACTGGGTAATTTATAAAGAAAAGGAATTTATTTCTTACAGTTCTGGAGGCTAAGTTCAAGGTTGCAGGGGCACATCTGGTGAAGATGGTCTTTCTGGTGGGGACTCTGTCAGAGTCCCCTGGTGATGCAGGATATCACATGGCAATGGGGCTGAGTGTGCTAGTTCAGATCTCTCTTCTTCTTCTTATAGGGCCACCAGTCCCACTCCCATGGTAACCCATTACTGCATTAACTCATTAATCCATTCATGACAGCAGAACCCTCATGACCCAATCACCTCTCAAAGGCCCCACCTCGTGACATTACCACATTGGGGATTAAACTTTTACATGAATTTTAGTGGGGACAAATACTCAAACCATAGCAGTGACCTTGGGCAAGTCACCTGTCCTCTCTGAGTCTCATTCAAATGCCCATCTTGGAGGATGTCTGTGCATCTTTGCCATGTGTTGTGACACGGTTTGGCTCTGTGTCCCCACCCAAATCTCATCTTGACTTATGATCCTCACGTGTTGAGGGAGGGAAGTGATTAGATCATGGAGGCAGTTTCCCCCATGCTGTTCTTGTGATAATGAGAGAATTCTCATGAGATCTGATGGTTTTTAAAATGGCGGTTTTTTTCCTGTGCTCTCACTTCTCCCTCCTGCTACCTTGGGAAGAAGGTGCCCTTCCACCATGATTGTAAGTTTCCTGAGGCCTCCCCAGCCATGCAGAACTGTGAGTCAATTAAATATCTTTCCTTTATAAATTACCCAGTCTCAGGGAAGTTCTTTATCGTAGTGTGAAACGGACTAATACACATGTAAAACTCTGGCTCCCAGCCATCCTTCAACAGGAATTTTCCGAGTATCTGTTATGTGCCCAGGTGTTGCTCTAAGTGCTAGGGATACAACAGAGAACAAAACCAACAAAGTCCCTAACTTCATAAGTTGATCAGTAAATATATAGCACATCACAGTGTAGCAAGTGCTATATGTAAAAATAAGGCAGGGTCAGGGGAAGGACTATTCTGGTGGTGGAGGGATTATATTTAGGGTGAGTGGGAAAAGCCTCACTGCCAGGGGTCATTTGAGCACAGAGCAGAGAGAAATGATGACAGAGAATCACACTCTGACCTTAGGGTTTGTATCCCGGATGCTTCCCCTGCCTGGGACACTCTATCCCCAGAGAGCCACGTGGCTGACTCCCTCATCTCCTCTGGGTCTCTCTCTTCCATATCTTCTTCATGGTGAGGTCTTCTCTGACACATTTGGAAAATGGTTGAGCATCACAATCAGTCTCTGCTTCCTCACCCCATTTAATTTCTCTCCATAGAACTTATCACCACCTGACATATATTTATTATATGTTAATTTAATGCTTTTTTTTTTTTTTTTTTTTTGAGACGGAGTCTCACTCTGTCACCCAGGCTGGAGTGCAGTGGCATGATGTTGGCTCATTACAACCTCTGCCTCCTGGATTTGAGCGATTCTCGTGCCTCAGCCACCTGAGTAGCTGGGATTACAGGTGCATGCTGCCATGCCCAGCTAATTTTTGTATTTTTAGTAAGGACAGGGTTTCGTCATGTTGGCCAGGCTGGTCTCGAACTCCTGACCTCAAGTGATCTGCCCGCCTCGGCCTTCCAAAGTGCTGGGATTACAGATGTGAGCCACCACACCTGGCCCCACTGCCTGATTTTGTAAATAAAGTTTTATTAGAATACAGCCACACCCATCCCTTTGTGTATTGTGTATGGTGGCTTTCACACTACAACAGCAGAGTTGAGTGGTTGTGAAAGAGACAGTGTGGTCCTCATAGCTTAAACTATTTGTTATTTGGTCCTTCACAGAAAGAAAGTTTGCAGACACCTCTTCTACAATACAAGCCCTGTGGAAGCAGAAACTTTGTTTTATTTATTGCTGTCTCCCAGGTCCTAATACAGTGCTTGGCATGTAGTAGGTCCTCAATAAATATTAGTTTACTGAATGAGTGAATGAATGTAGAAGAGTAATCAAAATAACCAGAAAACCAGGCCAGTCTTGAGTCTTGAATGCTGTGCTTAAAGGGCTTGGCTGTTCTTCCCTGGTGATCGGGGAAAGGGGTGTCCAGTGAGGAGGAGGGTGAGGGAAGCTCTCTGGATTCTGTCAGTGAAGAGGTTAAACAGCTGTTTCTACCATGAGATTACTATTATTCATGTTGCTATTATTCATACATTACTACTATGCATGTCCAATGTGCATGTTGGAGACATCATATGTAAGTATGGGCATGTGGGCACCATTTCTGAAAACCCAGTACTATTACCCAAAGTGGAATAGAGGCTGTCTAAGGGTAGGACCCCCAGGGTCACAACATGCAGTGGGTGATTCATGCTTCCCCCACCAAGCACCTGTGGAATCTGGAGAATTTAATGAACTTTGCTATACCTCAGTATCCTTGTCTTCGAAATTGGATATTAACAGATCTACCCTCACAGGGTTGTTTATGGATTTAAGGAGTTGGTTAACGTGAAGTGTTTGGATCAGTGACACTCAGTGAACTATTAATGAATATTAGTGATTCTCCACTATTAACAACTCTCCATGATGTCCCCCCATGTGTGTATAATGTCACATAGTAAAGAATTTAACCTGAAAATTTAACCTCAAAGAGAGGTCTGTCCTTTGCCCTCAGATTCCAGTTGGTAATCTGTAAGCTGTCATGCCTGATAGGAGTGTCTTTATTTGCTTAGGGGCCCTGGGCCAGCCAGATTGAAGCAATGTGATTTAGGGTAGAGGCTTTGAGCCACACCAACAATGTGATTTAGGATAGGGAACTTGGTCCAGCCAGATGGTAACTATGTGATGTACAGCAGGGACTCTGAGCCACACCAACAATGGTGTGTAGGATAGGGGCTTTGGGTCATGAAACTCTACCTCCTGAGGGCTGGAAACTGAGATCAGCCATGTGGGTAGTAACTGTCCCTACATGATGGAGCCCCAGTAAAGATTCTGGACACCAAGGCTTGGGTGAGCTTCCCTGGTTGGCAACACTACATGCATATCAATGCCAGCAGAGTAATGTTGTCCTAACTCTGTGGGAAGGGGCCAACTGGAAGGTCTGTGTTTGCTTCCCGCCTGGACCCTGCCCTGTTTGTCTCTTCCCTTAGCTTATTTAAATTTTAACCTGTATCCATTCCTTGTAATGAATTATGTAGCTATGTATATAACAGCTTTCAGTGAGTTCTGTAAGTCCTTTTAGCAAATTATCAAAACTGAAGGTGGTTTTGAGAACCCCCCCTGCATTTACAATTGGTGTCCATAGTAAGGGTGGGTTTGTTTGGACTGTTCTCTCTAACTTTGCAGTTGGCTTTTTGAAGATGTGCAGAGTGTGGGCTTCCATGTATGCCTGGTCCATTCCTGGCCTGACCCCTCGAGAGGCAAACTGTCCCATCACATCCTCCTCAGGGGACCTGTACCCTCTGCAGTTTCCGCTGTCACTGAGGCTGATGAGTAGGCAAGGCCACCATATCAGCATCCCAGTTATACCATTTTCTAGGGGGCTACAGGATTGGGTGTTTCTGACCTAAATGGGAACCTGGGAGGGACGAAGATGTGCATTTCCCTTCTTTCTTCCCCAGACCTTTGTGGTGAATGCCCTGTCCTCATACTGCAGCCTCATACTGGGGCCAGAGATAGACAGATGGGGCCTAGTCTATCATTAACGCTCATTTGGGTTGGTTCCATGCCTTTGCTATTGTGAATAGTGCTGCAATAAAAATATGTGTGCATGTAACTTTATAATAGAATGATTTATATTCCTTTGGGTATATACCCAGTAATGGGATGGCTGGGTCAAATGGCATTTCTGGTTCTAGATCCTTGAGGAATCACCACACCATCTTGCACGATGGTTGAACTGATTTACATTTCCACCAACAATGTAAAAGAATTCTTATTTCTCCACAGCCTCGCCAGTGTCTGTTGTTTCTTGACTATTTATTTATTTATTTATATTTTTTTGAAACAGAGTTTCGCTCTTGTTGCCCAGGCTGGAGTGCAGTGGCATAATCTTGGCTCACTGCAACCTCCACCTCCCGGGTTCAAGCGATTCTCCTGCTTCAGCCTCCCGAGTAGGTGGGATTATGGGCTCCTGCCACCATGCCTGGCTAATTTTTGTATTTTTAGTAGAGATGGGGTTTCATCATGTTGACCAGGCTGGTTTTGAACTTTTGACCTCAGGTGATCCACCCACCTCGGCCTCCCAAAGTGCTGGGATTATAGGCGTGAGCCACTGCACCTGGCCGTTTCTTGATTTTTTAATAATTGCCATTCTGACTGGCATGAGATGGTATCTCATTGTGGTTTTCATTTGCATTTTTCTAATGATCAGTGATGTTGAGTGTTTTTTCATGTTTGTTGTCTGCAAAAATGTCTTCTTTTTTATTATTATACTTTATGTTCTAGGGTACATGTGCACAACGTGCAGGTTTGTTACATATGTATACATGTACCATGTTGGTGTGCTGCACCCATTAACTTGTCATTTACATTAGGTTTATCTCCTAATGCTATCCCTCCCCCCTCCCCCAACCCCACAACAGGCCCCGGAGTGTGATGTTCCCCTTCCTGTTTCCAAGTGTTCTTATTGTTCAATTCCCACCTATGAGTGAGAACATGCAGTGTTTGGTTTTCTGTTCTTGCGATAGTTTGCTGAGAATGATGGTTTCCAGTTGCATCCATGTCCCTACAAAGGACATGAACTCATCCTTTTTTTATGGCTGCATAGTATTCCATGTGCCATATTTTCTTAATCCAGTCTATCATTGATGGACTTTTGGGTTGGTTCCAAGTCTTTGCTATTGTGAATAGTGCCGCAATAAACATATGTGTGCATGTGTCTTTATAGCAGCATAACTTATAATCCTTTGGGTATATCCCCAGTAATGGGATGGCTGGGTCGAATGGTATTTCTAGTTCTAGATCCTTGAGGAATCACCACACTGTCTTCCACAATGGTTGAACTAGTTTACAGTCCCACCAACGGTGCAAAAGTGTTCCTATTTCTCCACATCCTCTCGAGCACCTGTTGTTTCCTGACTTTTTAATGATCGCCATTCTAACTGGTGTGAGATGGTATCTCATTGTGGTTTTGATTTGCATTTCTCTGATGGCCAGTGATGATGAGCATTTTTTCATGTGTCTGTTGGTTGCATAAATGTCTTCTTTAGAGAAGTGTCTGTTCATATCCTTTGCCCACTTTTTGATGGGGTTGTTTGTTTTTTTCTTGTAAATTTGTTTGAGTTCTTTGTAGGTTCTGGATATTAGACCTTTGTCAGATGAGTAGATTGCAAAAATTTTCTTTCTTTCTGTAGGTTGCCTGTTCGCTCTGATGATAGTTTCTTTTTGCTGTGCAGAAGCTCTTTAGTTTAATTAGATTCCGTTTGTCAATTTTAGCTTTTGTTTTCTAATTGCTTTTGGCAATTTCATCATAAAATATTTGCCCATGCCTATGTCCTGAATGGTATTAAAGAAAATGTGGTACCATGGAATACTATGCAGCCACTAAAAGGAATGAGGTCATGTCCTTTGCAGGGACACGGATGAAGCTGGAAGCCATCATCCTCAGCAAACTAACCCAGGAACAGAAAACCAAACACCACATGTTCTCACTTGTAAGTGGGAGTTGAACAATGACACATGGCCACAGGGTGGGGAACAACATACACTGGGGCCTGTGGTGGCAGGAGAGGAGGGAGAGCATTAGGACAAATATCTAATGCATGTGGGGCTTAAAACCTAGGTGACGGGTTGATAAGTGCAGCAAACCACCCCATGGCACACATATACCTATGTAAAAAACGTGCACATTCTGCACATGTATCCTGGAACTTAAAGTTAAAAAAAAAAAAAAAAAAAAAAAAGATAAGACAGATGGGGCCTACTCCAAGGGAAATGAGGTTTCCCTCCCATGGGAAAGAAAAACATATCGATGCATAACAATGACAATAATCATAATATTACACATTAATAAAACATATTGATCCTCTCATTCTTGTGCACACGGCTCTGTGCACATGTAGGTTTTTTTGGGGACACATTCTCAGAACTGTCATTGCTGCATCAAGGGAGTCATTCATTCAACAAACACCTAATGAGTGCCTGTTGTGTGCTGGGCACTGTTCTATGAAGTTGGAAGATGTCACGGGCATGAGGTCCCTGAGTTCTTTGCCGTTTTTCTTCAGAACATAAGCTTTCCGAACTGCTCAAGCTTCTCCGTCCAGAGTTTGCAGTGTGTAAGATGTTATGGGGTCTGTGTCCTGTATGAAGTCTTTGAATTCTATGGCAGGGTCTATATCCCAGGGATGAGGTCCCTGAGCTGTTTGGGGAATCTTTGTCCAGGATATGAATTATCTGGTACATTGGGAGATCTGTGTCTCAGGATGTGAAGTGGGACCTGTTTGTGGCTCTGTGTCCAGGGTATGAAGGCTTTGAGCTTTATGGGAGTCTCTGTTTGCAATATGAGGTCTCTGAGCTCTTTGCAGGTCGGGGGTTCTGTGTCTAGGATATGAGGTCTTTGAGTTGTTTGGGGATTTTATTTTTAACCAGTGGACGAGGTCTCTGAGATTTGGGGGGATACTTTTTCAGGTGTGAGATTTTAAAACAGGTTGGGATTTTTTTTTTCTTTCTACCATGTAAGGTCTGAGTTCTTTGAGTGTCTGTATCCATGGATGTAATGTTTCTGTGCTGCTTGGGGGTCTGCATCCCAGGGTGTGAGATCTGTGTTCCTGGGGAGTTTGTATCACAGTGTCTCTGGGCTCTTGGTAGGTCTGTGTTCACATCATGAGGTGTCTGTATATTCAGGGGTCTGAATCCTGTATTTGAGGTCTCCCAGCTATTTGGTGTAATCTGTGCAGAATTTGAGGTCTCTGGACTCTGGGGTTTCTGAACTCAGAGTGTGACTTCTCTGAGCTGTTTAGGCATCTGTGCCAAAGTGTAAGATCTATTAGCTATTTGGACTCTGTTTTATGAGGGTCCTGAACTGGTTGGCTGTTTTGCAGGGTGTGAGGTCTCTGGCTGTTTGGGAATTTGCATTCTTGATGTATATAGTTTTGGGTCTGTGTCTAAGATGTGGCTGTCTGCAGGTCTCTGAGCTGTTTCTGTGTCTGTTCTCAGGCTGTCATGTCTCTGAGGTACCTGGGGAGTCTGCATTCAGAATGTGATGTTTCTGCACCCTTTGAGTACCTGTGCTTGAGAAAGTCAATCTTCTGAGCCATTTGGATATCTCTGTTTATGACATAAGATCTCTCAGCTGTGTGGCCATCTTTGTCCAGAGTATAAGATCTCTGAGCAATTTGGGGGTCCCTGTCCAAGGTGTGAATTGTTTCAGCAGTTTGAGGGTTCTCATCTCAGAGTGTGAGGTCTCTAAGTTGATTGTTTCATATTTAATGTCTGTCTGTTGTTTGGCGGCTGGTGCTCAGGGATGAGGCCTCTGAACTCTTTGGAGTTCTGTGTTCCAAGGTATGAGTCTGAAGTATTTCAAAGTCTGTGTTGGGGCTATGAAGTCTCTAAACTTTTTGAGGGTCTGTATTTCAAGTTGTTTGAATCTGTGGTATTTGGGGTTTTGTATTCCAGGTGTGAGGTCTCTGAATTAATTAAGGGTATGGGTTCCAAGGTGTTAGTCTGAAGTACTTTCAGTCTGTTTAGGGTATAAGGCCTCTGAAATCTTTGGACATTTTTCCCAAGGTTTTAACCTGTTGTATTTGGGGTCCGAGTTCAGGATTTGGGGTTTTAAATGCTTGAATGATCTGTGGCCTAAGGTCTGAGGTAAGTGTTCAGGGTGTGTGGTTTCTGAAATCTCTGAGTGTGTTTCTTGGGGTTTGAATATGGGAAAGTTGGGTGTCTTTTTCAGAGTTTGAAGTCTCTGAACTTGTAGAGGGTTGCTGACAAGGTTTGGATTGGAGGTATTTCGGGGCCTGTTTTCAGGCTGTGTGGTCTCTGAGCTTTTAGAAGGCCTTTGTCCTAAGGTTTTAGTGTGAGTTATTTGGGCCTCTGCTTAGAATGTGAAGTCCTTGAATTTTTAGAAGGTGTGTGTCCCAAGGATAGAGTCTGAGATGTTTGGGCATGTGTCCAGTAGAGTTCTAAGTTTGGGTTAAGGTATTTGGGGCCTGAATTCAGGGTGTGTGATACATGATCTTTAAGGGTCTGTATTCCAAGTTTTGAGTTTGAAGTATTTGGAGGTTTATGTTCAGAGTGTCAGGTCTGAATTCATGGAAGGTCTGTGTTGCAAGGTTTTGGTTTAAGGCATTTTGGGATCTTTGATCAGGTTGTAAGTTCTCAAGAATCATTTGCGTTTGCAATCCAAGGTTTGAGTCTGAGATATGTGGGTGTCTCTGTTCAGGATATAAAGTCCCTGAACTCTTTGAGGGTGTGTGTCTCAATTTTTTTTTGTCTAAGCTTTTGGAGGACTGTGTTCAGGGTGTGAGGCCTCTAAACTCTCTGAGGATCTGTGTCCCAATGTTGGAATCAGGTATTCGGGGGTCAATATCTAACTGTGTGATGTCTCTGGAAACATTGAAGGTCGGTGTTTTAATGTTTAAGTCTGACACATTTGGAGGCTCACATTCAAGTGTGAGGTCTCTGGAACTTTAGGAAATTACCAAGATTTTATGAGTCAGTCATTTAGTAGCAGTGTACAGGGTATGAGGTATTCGAACCTTTGGAGTTTCTGTATCCAAGTACTTGGTTCTGAGGTATTTGGGGGTCTGTAGTTCAGGTGTGAGATCTCTGAACTTTTACAGTGTCTCTGTACCATGCTTTTATTTAGAGTTATTTGGAGTCTGTATTCAAGGCAGGAAGTCTCTGAAGTTGTGAAGTCTCTGAATGTTTAAAGTCTCTGTCCCTAGATTTGAGTCTGACGTTTCTGGGGATCTGCGTTCAGGATTTGGTGTCTCTACTATTTGAGGGTCTTTGTTCCAATTTTTCAACTCATTGTGTCTGGGAGTCCATGTTTAAGGTATGTTGTGTTTGAAGGTATTAAATCTGAGGTGTATTCGTCGTTTTCACACTGCTGATAAAGACATACCTGAGACTGGGAAGAAAAAGAAGTTTAATAGAGTTACAGTTCCACAAGGCTGCAGAGGCCTCACAATCATGGTGGAAAGCAAGGAGGAGCAAGTCACATCTTATATGAATGGCGTCAGGCAGAGAAGAAGAGCTTGTGCTAGGAAACTCCCATTTTTAAAACCATCAGATCTCGTGAGACTCACTCACCATCAAAAGAACAGCATGGGAAAGACCCACCCCCATGATTCAACCATCTCCCACCAGGTTCCTCCCACAACATGTTGGAATTATGGGAGCTACAAGATGAGATTTGGGTGGGGACACAGAACCAAACCATATTATGAGGCATCTGAGGTGAATGCTCAGGGTGTGGGGTCTCTGAATTTTAGAGGGTCTTTGTTCTAAAGCTTTAGTGTGAATTAGTTAAGGTCTGAGTTGGAGTTTGAGTTGAGTAATTTTTTTAAATCACTGTCCCAGGTTTGGGTTGGTGGTATTTGTGGTCTTTGCTCAGGGTATGATGTCTCTAAACTCCTTGAGGGTCTATTTTTGCAAGGTTTGAGTCTGAGGACTTGGGGGTCAGTATTCTAGTTAAGAGGCCTCTCAAATTTATGAGGGTCTGGTGTTTGAGTCTGAGGCACCGAGGATCCTCTGAACTATTGAGGATCTGTGTCCCAAAGGATGAGTTTGGAGTATTTGGGGGTCTGTGTTTAATATGTTAGTTCCTTGAACTCTTAGAGGATCTTGATTTTAACGTTTGAGTCTGAAGTATAAGAATGTGTGTGCAGAGTGGTGTGGTCTATGTACTCATTCAAGTCTGTACCCCATGGCTTGAAACCAATGTGTCTGGGGGTCAATATTTAGGGTGTCAGGTCTCTCAATTTTTATTATGTCTGTGTCTTAATATTTGAGTCTGAGGTATTTGCAGGTTCATGTTCAGAGTGCAAGGACTCTGAAATCTTTGAGAGTATGAGTTAGAAGGTTTAAGTCAGAGGTGCTGGGAGGTCAATGGTCAGACTGTTTTCTCATATCTTTGAGGGTTCATATTTGAATGCTTGAGTCTGACACATTTTGGGGATCTATATTCAGGGTATACAATTTCTGAACTATTGGGGATCTGTGTCCCAGGGTATCAGTCTATGGTATTTGAGGGTCTCTTCGTAGTGTTAGGACTTTGAACGCTGAGGAATCTGATGCATGAGTCTGAGGTCTGGGGATCTGTATTCAGGGAGTGGAGTCCTTGAACTCTTTGAGGGTATGTTTCCTGAACTTTCAACCTGAGCTATCTGGGGATCATTGCTCAGGGTGTGAGGCCTGTAGACTTTTAGAGTGTGATGGAGGCTTTGTGTGCCAATGTTTGGGTCAGTGTTCAGGGTGTGAGGTCTGTGAACTTTCTAGAGAGTCTATATCTTAATGTTTTAGATATAAAACACATATAAAAGGGGTGTGTTGTATTTGAACTCATTGACTGTTGTGTCACAGGGTTTAAATCTGAGTGTCAGTGTTCAGGGAGTGAGGTCTCTCAATTTTTAGAGGACCTTTAACCCAAATTTTTAGGGTCAATTATTTGGAGGTCTAATTTTAGGGTATGAAATCCATAATTTTTAAGGGTCTCTGTTTCAAGTTTGGGTCAGTGATTTTTGTGGTGTGTTTTCACAATGTTTGACACTTGAATTCTCTGAAGGTTTGTTTCTCAATACCTAAGACCAAGGTAAACGGGAGTCTGTGTACTCGGCATGAGGTTTCTTTACTCCTTGAGGGTATGTTTCAAGGTTTGAATCTGATTTATTTGGGTCTGTGTTCAGAGTTGGAGATCTGTGAAACTTTTAGAGGGCCAGTGTCTCAATATTTGAGTCTGAGGTATGTGGGCCCATGTTCAGGTTGTGAGGTGTCTGAGCTCATTGGCGTTTTGTGTCCAAGATATGAGTCAGAGTTATTTGGTGACCTGTGTTCAGGGTTTGAGTTTTGAAAGTCTGAGTTCCAAGGTATGAATTCGAGGAATTTCTGTGTCTGCTCATGAGATGAGTTCACTAAACTATTGAGGGTCTGTGTTTTAAGTTTTGACTCTGACATATTTGGGGTGTGCACTTGGGTGTGAGGTCCTTGAACTTTTAGGTGTGATCAAGGCTTTTTGTATCAATTTTTTGGTCAATGTTTAAGGTGTAAGGCCTCTGAATTTTCTAGAGAGTCTGTATCTTAATGTCTTAGTCTGAGGTATTTGGAGGTCTGTGTTCAGGCTTTAAGATCTCTGAACTCTTCGGTAGTTTGTGTCACAAGAATTGAGTCTAAGGTATTTTGGGGGCCTTTTTTTAAGATTTGAGGTCCCTGATCTCTTTGAGAGTCTGAGTCTCAAGTTGTACCAATTGGTATCTGTTCCAATTTTTGTGTCTAAAATATTTGGGTGTTCATAAGGAGGACGTGTTTTGTTTAAATTCATTGAGGTTCTGTGTTTCAGTGTGAGTCTGAAGTTTGTGGGGGTCAGTTTCAGAATGTTAAGGGTATCTGAATTTTTATAGGTCTTTGTTACAGAGTTTTAGCATAAATTATGTGTTGTCTGAATTCAGGGTGTGAAGTCTGTGGTTTTTAAAAGGTCTTTTTCCCACTTTTGGGTCAGTGGTATTTGTGGTCTGTGCTTAGGGTGTGAGGTCTCTGCATGCATTGAAGGTTTGTGTTCCAAGGCTGAATCTAGGTACTTGGTGGCCGGGGCAGCGGGGGGTGCCTGTGTTCAGTTTGTGAGGCCTTTAAAATCTTTGTGGGGTTGTACTTTAACGTTTAAGTCTGATATATTTGGGGATTTTCATTCAGGGTATGAGATTTCTTTATTATTGAGCCTTTGTGTCCCATGGTATATGTTTGTGCTGTTTAGGTTTGAGTTTTAGGTGTTTTTGAGATCTGTATTCAGAGCATGAGGTCTCTGAACCTCAGTCCCAGGGTGTGAAGTTTCTAAGCTGTTTGGGATTCTCTAAACCGGTGTCAATGACCTGTTCCTGTTTGTGGGTCTGGTTCCAGGGTGTGTGGACTGGGCACTCTTGTGGACTCTCTAAGGTATGAGAGTGTTGGAGTTATTTTAGGATCTGTGTTTAAAGTGTGAGGTTTCTGAACATTTTTTGGATCTTTTTTCAGAATGTTAGGTCTGTGAACTCTGGGGAATCTCAGTTAATGTTTGAGTCTGAAGTATCTGGGGATATGTGTTCAGAGTGTGAAGCTTCTGAACTCTTTGAAGGTGTGTCCCAAGGTATGAGTGTGATGTACTTGGGCTCTATGTTCAAAGTTTAATGTCTGTGAACTTTTGGAAGGTCTGCATCTCAATATTTGAGTAATTTTAATTTGTGGGTCTGTGCTCAGGGTGTGAGGTCTGTGAATTCTTTGAGGGTCTGAGTCCCAAATCTAAGGTATTTGTATGTCTCTGTTCATGGGGTGAATCTTGAAGTCTTTGAGGGTCTGCATTCCAAGGTTTTGAGTTGGAAGTGTTTGGTTGTCTGTGTTGAAAGTGTGAGGTCTCTGAATTGTTTGAGAGCCTTTGTTTCAAGTTTTGAATATGAGTTTCCTGGTGGGGTCGGGGGCCGTCTGTTTTCAGTCTGTGAAGTTTCTAAGCTTTTTGGTGTCTGTGCTCCAAGGTTTGAGTTTTAGGTGTTTTGAGGACTGTGTTCAGGGCATGAGGTCTCTGAACTCAGTGAGGTGTGTGTTCCAAAGTTTGAGTTTGAGGTGTTTAGGGGACTGCATTTATGGTGTGAGTTCTTTGAACTCTTTGAGGGTCTGTAGTCTAAATGTTCAGGTTGAGGTATTTGGAGGTCTTTGGTCAGGGCATGAGATCTCTGAAGTCTTTGAGGGTCTGTTTCCCACAGATCGAGTCTATCGTTTTTTTGGGACCAGTATACAGAGTACGTCTTCTCTGAACTCGTTCAGAGTCTATGTTCAGGGTGTGAAGTCTCTTAACTCACTGGGGGTCTATGTTCCAAAGCTGAGAATCTCTTAATTCTTCAAGAGCAGTGTTTTGGCCAGGCACGGTGGCTTACACCTGTAATCTCAGCACTTTGGGAGGCTGAAGTGGGCAGATCACGAGGTCAGGAGTTCGAGACCAGCCTGGCCAACATAGTGAAACCTAGTCTCTACTAAAAATACAAAAAAAAAAAAAAAAAAAAAAAATTAGCCGGACATGGTGACATGCACTGGTAGTCCCAGCTACTCGGGAGACTGAGGCAGGAGAATCACTTGAACCCGGGAGGCAGAGGCTGCAGTGAGCCAAGATCACGCCACCACACTCCAGCCTGGGTGACAGAGTGAGACACCGTCGAAAACAAAAAACAAAAAAACAAAACAAAACAAAACAAAAAAACAGTGTTTCAAGATTTCAGTCTGAGTACTAGGGCCTATGCTCCCATGTTTTGTCTCTGATAACTGGGGTGAGAGGGGTGTGTGTCCTTGTTCCAGGGTGTAAGGATGCTGAACTGTTTAGGGCTTTGTGTTCAGGGTGTGAGGTCTGTGATTTGTGCAGAGGTCTCTGTCTGGTTTGAGATCTCCGAGTGTCTGTGAATTTGTGTTTAGTGTGAGAGGTTGCTGAGTTCTTTTGGTGTCTTCGTGCAGAGAGTGAAGTCTTTATGCTGTTTGGTCAGTTACAGGGTGTGAAGTTTCTGAGCTGTTTGGGATTCTCTAAACCAGCGTCGATGACATGTTCCTGTTTGCAGGTCTGGTTCCAGGGTGTGTGGACTGGGCACTGTTGTGGAGTCCCTAAGGTATGAGCTCTTGGAGCTGTTTTAGGATCTGTGTTTAAAGTGTGAGGTCTCTGAACATTTTTTTGAAACTGTGTTCCCGGCTTTGAAGTTTTTAAACTCTTTGGAACACTGTGTTTCACAGTGAGAGGTCTCCTAGATTTTGGGATTCTTTGGCCAGGTTATGAGGTATTTGTTCTGCTTATGGGTTTGTGTTCAGTTTATGAGGTCGTTGGCTAATTGTGTGTCTGTGTGCCAGGTAGAAGACCATTTAGCTTTGGAGTTCATTGTTCAGAGAGTGAACTACCCGGAGTTTTGAAGGTCTCTGGACAGAATGGGGGTCTGTGCCCATGATGTAAAGTCCATGATCTCTTTTGGTGTCTGTGTCCCAGAAGGTGAGGTTTTAAGCTGTTTTTGAGGTTTTTGAGGGGGCTCTCTGACCATGATGTGAGTTGTCTGAAGACTTTGACAAAGTGGTCCAAGGTGTGAGGTTTCTAAGTTAATTGTGGGTCTGTTTCCCAATGTTCAAAGTCTTTCACCTGTATGGGGATCTGCGTTCAGGTTCAGAGGTCTGTAAATCTGATTTTAGGTCTTTGCACTGGATATTAGATCTCTGAACTGTTTGTTTCTTTCCTAGCATGAGATTTTTCAGCTTTTTGGAGGTTTGTGTTCAGGCTGTGATATCTATAAGCTCTATGGGGATCTGTGTCCCAAATTTTAAGGTGTCTGAGGTCTTCTGGGCCTGGATTCTTGGTGTGAGGTCTCAGAACACCCCTTGTTCCAAAGTGTAAGGATGCTGAACTGTTTGGGAGTTTGTGTGCAGGGTGTGAGGTCTCTGAATTCTTTAGTTGTCTGAATCTGTGGTCTGACTGTGGGCGAAGTCTTGAGCTCCTTTGGGGCTTTTCTCTCAGGCCATGAGTTTTTTGTGCCTTATACAACTCTGTTGTCTAGGATGTAAGATCTACTTACTGTTTGGTGGTCTGATTCTTATGGTATGAGTTCTGTGGCTTCTAGGGAGTCTGTGTTCAGGGTGCGGATTCCTTGAGCTGTTTGCAGGGATTGTGTAGACTCTACACAGTAGAGGGTTTGGAAATCAAAGCTATAAGAGTATATTATCAGCTTTCTGAAGAGTTTGATGGTCTATTTTCCAGTACATGTTTTCTATGGCTCTTTGAGGAAGGGTTCTGTGCCCCAGAATGTGAGGTATCTGAACTTTTGGTGAGTCTGTTTAGCATGTGAGTCTTGTGAGCCTTTGTTCCAAGGGCATGAGGTTTTTGAGTTCTTTGGTGTTCTGTTTACAAGATATGAGCTCTCTGAGCTGTTCACATGGTTCACATGTCTGTCAAGAGTGTGAGTTGTATGAGTTGCATGGAAGAAGTGGTCCAAGGTGTGGGCTCTCTAAGGTCTTTGGGGTTCTGCATACAGGGTTTTAAGTCTCTGACCTAGTTAAGGGTCTTTGCCTAGACTTGGAGGTCACTCAACTTTTCTGACATCCATTCCCAAGGTAGTGAAGTCTATAGATATTTAGGGGTCTAGATCCTCAGTGTAAAATGACTTAACTCTAAGGGTGTGTTTGTCCCTGATGTGAGGTCTCTGATCTATCTGAGTATGTGCGACCCAGGGTGTGGTGTTAGCAAGCTGTTTGAGGCTCTGTGCCAGAGTGTGAAGACTCTTTGCTGTTCAGAATTGTCAATTCTGGGTGTGAAGTCTATGAGTTGCATAGGGGTCTGTGTCCTCCTAGGATTTGGGCTCTGTGTTACTTGTAGATCTGCAACCATAGTGTGAGGCCTATGGAGGTCTCTTTCCACAGTGTGAAGTCCCTCTGCTGCTTCAGGTTTTTTGTTCTGGGGTGTCAGGTCTATGAACTCTTTGGGGTCTGAATGTAGTCCTTTGGCTTCAGCCCCTCCGGGGATTCATCTCTAGAGCGCATAAAGGTGGGCAGGGAGTAGGCGGGGTGGGGGGGATGAGGAGTGAGGGATGGAATAGGCCTCTCCCAGGAGCAGTAATGGAACAGCCCACTTTGGGAAGTTCCAATGAGTAGGGGCCACCCATTTCAAGAAAAATTATTGTGTGTGTTGGGTTTGGTGCTGGGGAAGACATACAAGGGCCACTTCACTTTGGCAGTGGATCTACGACAGCCCTTGATGGGCACAAAGGTTATTCTGTCTTGAGTGTCTTAAGTCTCCATCTCCTCCTCCAAGCTGCTTCTACCCAGCTTCATGAAAACACCTGTTTTTGGTTTGCTGTGGCCATATGCTCAGTGTCCTTTAGTGCTATTTCTTTTTACCATTCCTCCTCTCTGTATCTAGGCTATGGGATTGTACCCAGGGTCAGGCAATCAGCTTTGGTATGAGGAAGGCAGGATGGAGGAACTTTGTGGTTCCTAATTGACTTATGAATTTCCAGTGAGCAGATCCTATCCCACCTTCAGGACAAGGTGTTATGTTTCATCCTTTGATAACTTGGCCAGAAACACTGCTATCACCCACTGTGTGATTCCATCACAAGTTAGTTGAAGCCACTGAGTCCACAAATGCAATGAAAAGAAAACGTGAAGGTGATGATGACTGTGACTCCATGTGAAGAGGATGATGAGGGCTTAATGCAAGTCACAGATGGTACTAACTCCTATTCTGAGGTATAGAAAGGGAGTATTCAGGATCTTACTAAGGATAAGGTATTTGATGCAGTGTGTTCTCTATACCCTTCCACTCCCCTACACCTCTGGGTTACTCTCTGTATTACCTTTTATTTTACTTGGTTGTAAGTTGTCTGTGAGCTTTTTAGGGTCCCCCACTATACCGTGTCATCTTTGGAGTCAGTGCTAATATCTTAACCTCGCTCCATCAGTGCACAGTTCCTGTATGGAGGTGTTTATGTTAAATTGGAGTTTTGTTATGTTTATGTTAAATTGGCTGAATGCGTTTGTAAAACCTGGGTTAAATATGACTATTTTAATGTCCTTTTAAAATGAAATGATTACAATTGACAAGTCGAATTAGTCAAAGTTCTGGCAAAAAAAAACTTGGTTCAAATTTCCATTTCTAAAAACAACTAACTTGGGCAGATCTGGTTTACTATTGCAGCAGAAGTCCATTATAGCCTGTCTCTCTGGTTGACTACAACTCAAAACTCTGGACAAAATACAAAAGCAATTACTTGAGGATTCTGAAAGTAAGCTAAAGCAGTTGGATTGTGGAGGTGAGGCAAAACTTACAGAAGCTATTGGGATTATATTACTGGATGTCTTCATTTTTTATTTCATGATGTTGGCCCCAGTCCAGGTAGTGCAGGTGACTGATACTCTGAGAGAAACACTATCCTTTGGCCAGAGGAAACAGGAATAGGGATCCATATGGATCCTGTGCAAGTCTTAGCCTAGCCCCTGAGCTATGCATGTGTAGAACAGACCAAGACCAGTGTAGCAAAGACTGAGGGAACTGAGCTGTGATTTGAACTGCCTTCTCTAGTTTAAGACTAACATCTGAACTATACATGTACAGAATAGACACAAACCAAAGTAGCAAAAGCTTAGAGAGTTGAACTGAGATTAGAACCACCACTCATAGGGGAAGAGATAGAAGTTCAGTTATGACTCTAACTGGGTTGATTTCCTGCTAAAACTAAAATATCAACATTCTTCAAAGGACCCAGAATCTACAGAGCATACTATATATAATGCCCAAGGCACCAATCAAAATTTGTTTGACTATAGTAACCATTTAGCTATGTAAAAGCACATCAAAACATCATGTTGCATACTATACATATATAAAATAAAATAGTAACAATAATAAAAAACAAAAAATGACAAAACTACTGGGAAAAAAATCTGCAAAATGCTTCCAGTTCTCAAGGGAAAAGACTAATGCCATCCCCAAGATGGCCTAGTTGTTGGAAATTTCAGAAAAAGACTTGAAAGTAGCTATTTTAACTGTGTTCCATGAGGTAAAGGAAAATACACTTGAATTTAATGAAAGCGTAGGAATTCTCAACAGAGAAATAGAAATTTTAATGAAGAATTACATGAAAATGTTAGCACTGAAAAATAAAGTATCTCAAAAATTTCACAGTATGGGTTAAAATAGAATAATGGAGGCCAGGCTCACGCCTGTAATCCCAGCACTTTGGGAGGCCTAGACAGGTAGATCATGAGGTCAGGAGTTCGAGATCAGCCTGGCCAACATGGTGAAACCCCATCTCTACTAAAGATACAAAAAATTAGCTGGGTGTGGTGGCACGCGCCTGTAATCCCAGCTACTTGGAAGGCTGAGGCAGGAGAATTGCTTGAACCTGGAAGACAGAGGTTGCAGTGAGCTGAGATCATGCCATTGCACTGCAGCCTGGTGACAGGGCAAGACTTTGTCCAAAAAAAAAGAATAATGGAGACAATAGAGGAAAGAGTCAGTGGACTTGAACCTAGATCAATAGAAATTATATAATTGTTAGATCAGAGACATTAGTTTTTAAATGGACAGATCCTCAGAAACCAATAGGACAATAGCAAAAGTTTTCACATTAGTGCAATTGGAGTTCGAGAAGGAGAGAAAAAAGAGATTGTAATATAAAAGACATTTAAAGATATGATGGCTGAAAATTCCCCAAATTTGGTGAAAGACCACCACACACTCAGACACATCATAATCAAAGTGCTGAAAAGCAAAGATGAAGAAAATCTGTCTTGAAAGTTGCCAGAGAAAATGGCACATTACATAGAAAGGTACAATTCAAATGGCTGCAGATTTCTTATCAGAAATCATGAAGGCCAGAAGATAGTGGAATGCCATCTTTGAAGTCCTGAAAGAAAAGAATGGTCAACCCAGAGATCTATTTCAAGTGAAAATATTATTCAGAAATGAAGGTAAAATAAAGACATACTCAGATGAAAGAAAAAACAGTCCTGCTCTATTAAGAAATACTAAAGGAAGTTCTTCAAGCTGAAGGGAAATGATATGAGAAGGAAATGTAGATATTTGGTAATGATGGAAGAGCAACAGAAATAGTAAATAACTAGGTAAATATAATTTTCCCTCTGAAGTTTGTTAAAATATATATGTTTGTTTAAACAAAAAGTTATAATATTGTCTGATGAGGGTTTTCATAGATGTAGATGTAATATATCTGGCCACTGTAACATACAGGTCCCTGGGAGTGGATTAAAGGGAATAGTATGTTTGCAATGTTTCTACATTTCACATGAAGTGGTAGGCTTCTGCTTCTGACCAAGATGGAGTAATAGGAGCCAGAATCTCCCTTCCCTAGACTAGCAGAATCACATACATAAATAGGTAATCTCCAATTTTGGTTAAAGGTTTCAATACCTCTTTCAATAATTGATAGAAAAAGCAGACAGAAAATCAGTGAGCATATAGAAGATTTGAACAAGACTCTCAATCAAGTTGACCTATTGGTATTTATAGAACACATCATACAACAAATGCAGAATACATTCTCATTTCAAGTGCCTATGGAACATGCACCAAGATATTCTAAGCTATATAATAGATTGCAATAACTTTAAAATGATTCAAGTCAAGCAAAGTCTATTTTCTGACTCCATTGAAATTAAGAATCAATAACATAAAGATCTCTGGAAAATCTCCAAACGTTTTGAAACTAAATAACTCTATGTAACCCACAGATCAAAGGGAAATTAAGAAGTATTTGAGCTAGATGGAAATGAAAGTACTGTATATCAAGATTTGTGGGGTACCATTAAAGGCATACTTGAAGGAATATTTATTACATCAAACTCTCGTATTAGAAAAGAAGAAATTCATAGCTAAGAAAGTTATAGACTATAGTTAATAACAATGTATTGTATATTTGAAAATTTCTAAGAGAGTAGATTTTAAGAATTCTCATCACAAAGATTGATAAGTATGTGAGGTAATATATGTATTAATTATCTTGATTTAGCTATTCCATAATGTATACAGTTATCAAAACATCATGTTATATGCCATAAATATATAAAAATGTTATTTGTCAATTAAGAAATGGAAAAGAAAACAAACAAAAAAAGGAAAAAAGAAGAAAATTTGCAAAGCAATGACCTTAGCTTTCATCTTAAGAAACTAGAAAAATAATAGCAAATTAAACCCAAAGCAATTACATCAAGTGGTATGATATAAATTCAAACTAGACACTGTGAAAGGTTAGATGTGTATATTATAATTCTAATAACAAGATGAAAAAGACAACAGATAAATTAAAAGGAAGATCAAATATATTCAAATAATTCAAAAGAAGGCAGGAAATGGGGGAAAACAACAAATAAATAAGCAAATAAAAGCCTGAAGGAATAAACAGAACAAGTCCCTTCCCAATAACCTCAGAGCCAAAATACAACCCTGCCAACTATTACATTAAATGTTACTAGTATAAACAATTCAATTAAAATGCAGAGATACATAGAGTAAATGAAAAGCCAGGGTCTACTAAATGCTACACATAAAAGACATACTTTAAATAGACAGAAAATTTCAAAAATAAGTGGATAGAAAAATTATACTATACACAGGAAAAACCATGAGAAGGCTGGAGTGGGTTTTATAAATCAGGCAAAATAAACTTGAAGACAGTATTATCACAAATGAAAGGGAAATGTCATAATCATAAAGATGACAGTTTCTTAGAAATATGTAGCAATTATAAATGGTATGCACCTAATGATAGAGTCTCAATGCACATAAAGTAAAAATCGACAGAACTGTAATAGGAGATTTTAACAACCCTTCTTACTTGATAGAATAACGAGACCAAAAAAATTGTAGAAGACATAGAAGGTTTGAAGATCACTATCAAGCACCTTGACCTAATTGACATCTATAGAACACTTCATGCAACAAGTACAGAGTGTAAAGTCTTTTCAAGAGCACATGATACATTTCACCACAATAGATCAGAGGCTGAACCTTAGAACATACCTCAATAAATTTTAAAGGGTCAAGGTCATACAGAGTACATTCTATGGTTACAGTTGAATTACATTAGAAATCAATTGTGGTATGATATGTTGGAAATCTCCAAATATCTGAAAATTAAACAACATACTTTTAAATGATTCGTGGGTCAAAAATGAAATCACAAGGGAAATTAGAAAATATTTTGAGCTGAATGATAAAGTAGAACAGATCAAAATTTAGGGGATTGAACTACAGAGATGCTTAGAGGGAAATTTATAGCTTTAAATGATAATATTAGAAAAGAAATACATAGAATCAATTATCTAAGGTTTTCCCTTAAGAAACTAAACAAAGAAGTACAAAGTTAACCCTTGGTAACAAGAAGGAAGGAAAAATAATGATAATAATAGGACTCAACATTGTAGGAAACAGATAATAGAGAAAACTGACAAATCCAAAGCAGATCTTTGAAAAGATCAACACAACTTGACAAATCTCTAATTAAACTAAAAAAGAAAACTAAAGAGAGGAAACGAATCACTAATATTCGAAGCACACATGACATTTTCACCAGAGACCCTGCAGACATTCAAAGGATAATAAAAAAAAAACTGGCAAACAACTTTCAGCCAACAAATTTGTCTACATAAATACGTCAAGCGGGGAAAGAAGTCAAACTTTGATTCAGACCAAATTTCTGCATGGTCAACTCCTTGGGAAGTTCTTGAATGGCCCATCAGTTATTCTGAGTTGGGTCTAGATGACTGTGCCTTTATACCCCTATGTTGATAAGTCATTAAATGGGGGCCACCCAGGGAAGGAATGTGGTCTTGAGTGAGGCATCTGCCTACAGTTGAGACAGTCCTTGAAGGGGCCGACAGCTGTCTGATAATAGCACACTGAGCAACTGAGGTAATAAGCCCTTCATTGGAGGGGGATCTGGGTAGTTAATTAATGTCCACCATGGGTCCTTATAGGAACACTTGAAAGCAATTCAACACTGTCAGTGACAATGCAGGGCACCTTGAGATGGAGAGAATTAAAGGCATGATGTCTTATTAAAGTAATGGGTCCGGGCACGGTAGCTCAGGCCTGTAATCCTAGCACTTTGAGAGTTCAAGGCAGGCAGATTGCCTGAGCTCAGGAGTTCGAGAACAGCCTGGGCAACACGGTGAAACCCTGTCTCTACTAAAACACAAAAAATTAGCCAGGCGTGGCGGCATGCGCCTGTAGTTCCAGCTACTCGGGAGGCTGAGGCAGGAGAATTGCTTGAACCTGGGTGGCAGAGGTTGCAGTAAGCTGAGGATCACGCCACTGCACTCCAGCCTGGGAGACAGAGCGAGACTCCGTCTCCAAAAAATAATAAACAAACAAACAAACAAATAAATAAAATAATGGATAAAAACATAACGGCAGAAATATCTACCACCCACTATGGGTCAGGCATTGTGGTAGGGAACAGAAATGCTGAGAGAAGAAGATATAGTCTTTGCCCTCAGTGGGAAGAGGCACAACAGATAGTGTGAAACTAAATCTCACAAAAAGATTCATGTTATAATAATGCCATAGGAGTGAAGATGGGTGAGTAAGAGGTAAGCGTGGTGAGTGGGCTGGATTTCCAGAAAGGTTTTAGGTAACATTTTAGCATCTACAAGACTAAGGGAGTTTTGTACAGGATGTGGCATTTGAGGTGTTCTTTAAACACAGTCCTGATTTTTAATGTGCTTGGAGTTGGAATATTATTTGGTTTAGAAAAATATGATGTACACAAGAGTTCTTCCTCTAAAATAACCACTAATGGAGGACATACCTGTATTACTATAAACAGTATATTTTTCTGAGAAATACTTTTCCTGCCAATTATGTGCTGCATTTTAAAAACAACCGTTATGCTATCTTCAGGACAAACATTTCTTTTCTCTCTGAAAATATAATGGAAATCTACAGCAAGCAAAATCAAGATTTATTTAGAGCATTTAAATTTATGGACATCATTTTGGAAATGTGCTTATGATTTTTAAAAATTCCCTCTACTACTTGGCTATTCATTTATAGGACCTATCAATAGAAAATGGTACTTCATTCAGTCACCTCAGATTAAAATCTTGGAATACAGAACTCCAAATAATTCAAAGACCTCATACCCTGGACACAGACCCCAAAACCTCACATTTAACCTTGGAATAAAGGCCCTTAAAGATTTCAAAGACATCACACTTTGAACACAAATCAACAAACACCAAAGTCTCTACCTTAAAACATAGACACTCAGTGAGTTAGGAGGCCTCATACCCTGATATGAACTCCCCAAATATCTCAGAGTAAAAACTTGGGACACAGACACTCAAATATACCTCACACACTAAACTTAAGACTCCAAAGATCTTAGACCCAAACTTGGGACAAAGATCATGAAAGAGTTCAGATATCTTGCACACTGAATACAGACACTCAGGTACCTCGTACCCAAACCTTAGAACACAGAATCTCAAAGACTTCAGAAACCACACAACCTGAATACAAACCCCAGACACCTCAGACTCAAATCTTGGAGTATAAACCTTCTAAATGTTCAGAGACTTCACCCTGAACAGAGTCTTAAAATGCCTCGTATCCAAACCTTGGAAAGTGCTCTAAATGAGTTCAGAAACTTAATTCCCTAAAAACAGACCCGTGATTACCTCAGAATCAGGACATCTTTGGAAAACAGAACCCACAAAGACTTAAGAGACCTCACATCAACACAGACTCCCCAAAAACTCAGAATCAAATCGTTTTACGTAGTTTCTGAGAGAGTTCAGAGACCTTATGCACTGAAAGCACATCATCAAATATCTCAGACTCACACCTTGTGACAGACCTTCAAAGAGTTCAGATTCCACAAGCCATTAACTCAGACCCTGAGTTACACAGAATTAAAATCTTGGGACATGACAAAGATGTTCAAAGAATTTGGAGACCTCACACCTTGAGCAGACACCTAAATATCTCAGAGTCAAGCCTTGAGATGCAGACCCCTACAGATTTCAGAGACCTTCTAACCTGAACATAGACTCCTAAATACCTCAGACTAAAATTTTGGAACACAGACTCTCGAAGATTTCAGAGACCGAGACCTAATATCCTGAAAGCAGACTCAACAAATACCTCAGACTCAAACTTTCAGACTCACTAAAATTTCAGACACTAACACCCTGAACACAGTCCCTGAATATCTCAGACTCAAATCTTTAAAAGGACTCTAAATAAGTTCATAAACCTCACTTTATGAACACAGGCCACTAATTACCTCAGACTCAAACCTTGAAGCACAATGCCAAAGAGTTCAGGGACCTTACACCATGAACACAGATCCCCGAAATCTCAGCTCCAAAGCTTAGGATACATGCCCTCAAAGAATTCAGAGAGCTCCCAACCTGAACACAGGCAACAAATATCTGAGATTCAGATCTTAGAAAACATACACTCAAAAATTTTCTGGGACCTTAAACACAGATGCCATAAATATAACCTATGGAAATCTTCAACACAGACCCTCAAAAAGTCGGAGACCACAAACTCTGGCCAGAGTACTCCAAATACTTAAGACTGAAAACTTGGTACACAGACCCTCAAAAGTTCAGAGACAACACATCCTGGACTCAGATCTCCAAAGCCTCAGATTCAAACCATGTGGATATGTATCCACAAAGAATTCAGGGGCTTCACATTCTGAGCTCAGACCACCTATACCTGAGATCAAAAACTTGAAAAACAGACCCTCAAAAGATTTTCAGAGACTTCATCTCTTGAACACAGACTGCCCAACACCTGAGACTCAAGTCTTGATACACAGACCCTCAGAAAGTTCAGAGAACTCACATCCTAACCAGAGTATGCCAAATACTTAAGTCTCAAAATTTGGCACATAGACCCTGAAAAAGTCTGGAGACCTCACACACCTTGAACACAGACTCCCAAGCACCTAAAACTAAAATGTAAAAAAAACAAAAAACAAAAAAAAAAAAAAAACACTCAGAATTGCAAAGATTTTAAGACCCTCACATCTTGAATATGAACCCCCAAATATCTAATACTCAACCTTTGGGGCATAGAACATTTAAAAGTTCAGAGACTTCACACCTTAAACTCAGTTTCTAATACCTCAGGCTCAAATCTTGGAAAAGGCCTGTATGAGTTCAGAAATCTTACTCCCTTAAAACTCCCCAAATAGTTCAGAATTAAAACTTGTGATACAGACCTTTAAAAACTTCAGACACCTTATACCCTGAAAACAAGTCACCTCAGACTCAAATCTTGGGAAAGAACCTCAAAGATTTGAGAAGTCATACCCTGAAAAGAGATCCCCAGGTACCACTTTGTGAATACAGTCCTGCAAATATCTCAGATTTGAATTCTGGAACACAGGCCCTCAAAGAAGTCAGTGCCTTCACATCCTAAATATAAATCCCCAAATACCACAAACTCAAATCTTGGAACACAGAATCTCCAAGAGTACTGAGTTTCTGAGATCTCACACCCTGAAGAGAGGCATTAGAACCTCAGAACAAAACTTAGGATGAAAACCTTAAAAGAGTTCGGACCCAAACACCTAAGACTCAAACCTTGTAACAAAGACCCTCAATGACTTCAGAGACCAAAACCCTACAAAAAGGCCCACAATACAGAAACTTAGAATTTTATGTCATAGGCTCCCAGAATTCAAAGACTTCACACGCTAAACACAAAATGACTAATACCTCAGACTCAATCCTATGAAAAAAATACTGTCAAAAAGATCTCACACTTTGAATGGAGATCCCCAAATGATTCAGATTTAAACACTGGAACACAATTAGTTCAGAGACCTTTCATTCTCTGCTCAGAGGAATGAAACACTTCGATTCTCAGGTTGGAACAGAGGTCTTCAAAGATTTAATGATTTACACCCAGAACATAAACACCCAAATACCACCGAATATAGGAAAAACAAACTTTTTTCTCCCATTATACTCTCACAACACTCAATACTTCACTTCTGCTACCAGATATATGGGAATTTTTGCACACATCAGTTCTCCAGTAGACTCCAGCTGAGTATCCTACAATTTAACTCAATTCTGACACTATCTACCTGGAGTTAGAATCAGATCCCATAGGTTAAGGGCTCAGTCCCACAAGACTGTCCTCCATTTCAGGATCCAATTGCAAGTCCAGGCCTTCAGTAGTTCTGACTGATATAAATTGGTTCCCACCTCCTTGGGTTCAATCATTTGCTAGAATGGCTGACAGAATCCAGAGAAATGCTTTCTTACATTTACTGGTTTATTATAAAGGATATTACAAAGTATAGAGATGGAGAGATGAAGAGATGTATAGGGCAATGTAAGTGGGAAGGGTCATGGAGCTTCTATGCCCTCCCCTGGTGCACCAATCTTTAGACACCTGCATGAGTTCAGCAACCCTGAAGCTCTCCAAACCGTGTCCTTTTGTGTTTCTATGGAGGCTTCATCAGTTAAATCACTTAATCTTTTTAAAAAACTTTTTATTGGAATTTCTTTTAGAAAATATTTATCTTTGTACAGATTTACACTTATGTTCCTTTTCTTTCTTTCTTTTTTTTGAGATCGAATTTCACTCTGTTGCCCAGGCTGGAGTGTGGTGGTATGATCTCGGCTCACTGCAATCTCCGCCTCTCAGGTTCAAGCGATTCTCCTGCATTTGCCTCCTGAGTAGCTGGAATTACAGGTGCCTACCACCACACCTGGCTAATTTTTGTATATTTAGTAGAGATGGGGTCTCACTATGTTGGCCAGGCTGGTCTTGAACTCCTGACCTCAAGTGATCCGCCTAACTCGGCCTCCCAAAATACTGCGATTACAGGCATGAGCTACCACACCCAGCTAGATTTATGCTCACGTTCCTTTGATTACAACCCAAATCATTTCTTTTCACCTTTTATTTTAGGTTCAGGAGTACATGCACAGGTGTGTTATATAGGTAAATTGCATGTCATGGGGGTTTGGTGTACAGATTATTTTACCAGTCAAGTAATAAGCATAGTACTCAATAAGGAGTTTGTTGATCCTCACCCTCCTCCCATCCTCCACCCTCAAGTAGACCTGGGTATCTGTTGTTCTCTTCTTTGTGTCCATATGTACTCAATGTTTAGCTCCCACTTATAAGTGATAACATGCCAGTGTTTGGTTTTCTGCTCCTGTGTTAATTAACTTAGAATAATGGCTTCCCACTCCATCCACGTTGCTGCAAAGAACATGATCTTATTCTTTTTAATGGCTGTGTAGTATTCCATGGGTATATGCACCACTTTTTCTTTATCCAGTCTACCATTGAAAGACATTCAGGTTGATTCCATGTCTTTGTTATTGTGACTACTGCTGCAGTGAGCATACATGTGCATGTGTCTTTATAGCTGAATGATTTATATTCCTTCAGGTATATGCCCCAAAATAGGATTGCTGGGTCGAATGGTAATTCTGCTTTGAGTTCTTTGAGAAATTGCCAAACTGCTTTCCACAATGGCTGAACTAATTTACATATACAGCAGCAGTGTATAAGCATTCCCTTTTTTCTGCAACCTCAGCTGTTATTTTTTGACTTTTTAATAATACCCATTCTGATTGGTGTGAGATGGTATCTCATTGTGGTTTTGATTTGCATTTCTCTAATGATTAGCTGATGTTGAACATTTTTTCATATGCTTGTTGGACAGGATCACTCAACTTTTAGCCCTTCTCTCCTCCAAGGTCAGTGGTGGGGCTGAAAGTTCCAACTCTCTAATCATTGCCCCTGGTAACCAGCCCCCATCCTGAGGCTAGCTATGAGCCCATAGCCACCAGTCAATCCATTAGCATTGGAATCTCACTTTGGAGATTCCAATGGTTTTGGGAGGGATGGAGAACAAATATATACTTCTTACTACATCACAAACACACATACATCTTGGAACACTGATTCTCTAAAGTTCAGAGACCTCACACAATGAACTTAGACAACAACAACAACAAAAACAAAAATCCCAGAAGCAAACTTAGGAAACAAATTCTCAAAGAGGTCAGATACCTTCAACCTTGAAAAGAGACTCCAAACACCTCACACTCCAAACTTGGAATACATACCATGAGAGTGTTCTGCCTCATCACAACCTGAACACCTAAATATTGAATGGCATTATCATAACCTGAGAATTGAATACTAGTGATTCAATATTTAGAACCTAGACTCTCACCTCAATGAATTCATAGACCTCAACCCAGTACACTAGCTTACAGACAAATGAGACTCAAACCTCATGACACAAAACCTGAAAGATTTCAGATATCACATATCCTGAAGGAGATTTCAGACATCTCAACAGCAACCTTGGACCACAGACCTTCAATGAGTTCAGAGAATTTATGCCTTTTAAAAATAACCCAAATACGTCATATAAACATTAAAACACAGACCCTAAAATATTTGTGAGTGCTTACACTCAGAAAACAGATATAAAATGCCTTAGTCTCAAGTCTTGGAACATACACCCTCAAAGATGTCACAGAACTAAAACTCTAAACACATATGTGCAAATATCTCAAATTCATTATATAGGACATAGACCCTCATAGACCTCAGAGATCTCACACTCCAAATGCAGATGTGCATACAACTCAAACTCAATTATATAGTACATAATTATATACAAATATAAAAGTATATGAATACTTATTTAATATAATTATATATCATATATTTATTTAATATGTAATATACTAATATTTAATGTATTAAATATTAGTATATTATATTTATTTAATATATTATACATTTAGTATATTTATTTAATATATTATGTATTAAATATTTAACATTTTATATATTTAAGATATATATTTAAGATATTATATATTAAATATTTAAGATATTATATATTAAAAGATGTTACATATTAAATAAATATGTGTGTGTGTGTGTGTGTGTGTGTGTGTGTGTATATATATAAAACCTTCAAAGAACCAGATACCTCATACCCTAATTATGTACCACCAAATACCTAAGACCCTGTGGGGAAGTAGTAATATAACCCCCAATAGGTTCTTAGTTGGAATGGACCCCTGTTACAAAAGATGGATTAACAAGAGAAAAAACAAACAGAAGGTTTTTTAACACGTATATTTCATATATACATGGGGGAACACCCAGAGAATTAGTAGTTCTTAAAGAGATGGCTTTGAATTACAGCTTATATAGCCTTATTAACAAAGAAGAGTAACTTTTTAGAGAAGTCACAAGACAAAGGGAAAGGTTCTTGAGTCTCTATAGGCAGCAAGTTGAGGAAAGACAAACAAATGGCAGATAAAGGTGAGTTAGCAAAACCTGCCAATATAAATTCCTCTGGAACCATCTCCAGGCTGATGAAAGTCTAAAGCTGTCTAAAGTTGTTAACCTTCACTCTTCCTGGTTGTAGGGAGGGGAGCAGGATACCTTTGTTATTATAGATTATGTCCAGTTTTTAGGCAAATAGAGGGAGGGCAGAAAGCTCTCCTGTGCCTATTTTCTCTTAATTGTCTTCAGCTCAACAATACTTCTTATTTGGGGGAGGCATATTCTGGTCTCCCACAATCCCAACCCATCAACCTCAAAGAGTCAGAACCCTCACACCCTGAATAAAGACCCCCAGGAGCTCAGATTCAGAATTTGTACCAACGACCCTCAGTGATTTCAGAGCCCTCATACCCTAAACATAGATCCCTAAATACATCAACTAAAACTTCAAGACACAGACCCTCAAAGAGTTCAGAGACTATCACACCCTAAACATAGAGTCCCGAACACCTCAGATTCAAACTCTGGGACATGGAGGCTCAACAAAAAAAATCAAGAACCTCACTCCCTGAAGTTAGATTAATGCAGGAGAAAACAGGTCACAAATGCTCAGAGTTCAAAGACTTTGTATCTTGAACATTTGCCCTAAATACTATAGGAAACAACTTGAAAAATAGGTCCTCGAAGAGTTCAGAGACCTCTCATTCCAAACTCCAATCCTGAAATGCCTCAAATTCAAACAATGAAAGATAAACCCTCAATGATAATCATAGCCTTCAAACACTGAATGCGGAACCCCCAAATCCCTCAGATTCAGTCTTGGAATGCAGATAGAGAAAACATGAAAGCACAGATACTAAGAGTTCTGAGTACTTACAGTCTAAATACTGATCCCAAATGCCTGAGCTTCAGACTTCAAACACAGACCTTCAAAGAGAACTGACACCCTGGACAACTATCTGCAAATACATCAATCTCTACCCTTAGTACGCAAACCCTCATAGAGTTCAAAGGCCTTACATTTTAAACCCAGACTCCAGTACCTCGGACTCAATCTTATTTTTAAAAAGTACTTCAACAAGTCAGGCCTCATATGCTGAACTCAGACTCCCAAATATCTCAGGATTAGTACTTGGAAAACAGATCCCCTAAAATTATAGATATCTCACAGCCTAAACACTGACCAATACCTTATCTTTGACTGAAACTTTGGAACACAGACACTATAAGATTTCAGAGACTTCACACCCTCAACACAAATCTTCTAATACCACAAACTCCTCCCTTGGAAAAAAAACCCTCAAAGTATTTGAGACTTCACACTCTGGTTGCTGACTTCCAAACAATTTAGACTAAAAACTTGAAGTACAGACACTCAACGATTTCAGAGACCTAACATACAATCCAGATCCCTTGTTATGTCAGAAAGAGATCTGGGAATACACGTAATCAAAGCACATCAGAATCTCCAACCCGGAACTCACACCCTCATAGAACACAGGCAAATCTTGGTACTAATACCCTTAGAGCATTGAGAGACCTCACACTCAGATCACAGACCCCAAAATATTTCAGGCTGAAACAATGGAGCACAGACAGTTAATAAGTTTGGACACCAGGCCGGGCATGGTGGCTCATCCCAGCACTTTAGGAGGCAAGGGTAGGAGGATCGCTGGAGTCCAGGAGTTCGAGACCAGACCAGGCAACATAGTGAGACCCTGTCTCTACAGAAAAAAAAAACATTAGCTGAGCATGGTGGTGCATGCCTGTAGTCCCAGCTACTCTGGGGGCTGAGGAGGGAGGATTGCTTGAGCCTGAGAGTCTGAGGCTGCAGTGAGCCATGATCATGCCACTGCACTTCAGCCTGGCCGACAGACCAAGACCCTGTCTCAAAAAACAAAATGAAACAAAACAAAAAAACCCATAATAAACAAACAAACAAGCAAACAAAAAACAAACTTTGGACACCTCTCACTCCCTGATCACAGACCCCTCAGAACCCCTGATTCAAACCTTGGAACACAGACCCTCAAATAATTTAGAGAACTTATGCTCTGAACATAGACTCAGAAACTATTCAGAGGCTTCACACCCTGAACACTGATCCCCACGTACCTCAGATTCAAACCTAGGGACACAGGCCTCAAAGAATGCAGAGAGCATGCACACATAACACAGAACTCCAAATGCCTCACACTCAAACTTGAGAGACTAAAAATTTCAGACTCCTCTCCCTGAACCCAGACTTCCAAATATCTCAGATTTAAACCTTTATCTGCCAGAGACCCCCAAGTACCTTATATTCACACCTTACAACACAGATCCTAAAAGCTTTCAGAGACCTTTCTCTGCAAACACAGACCCCCAAATATCCCAGATTCAAACCTTTAAATGCAGATTCTCGAAGAGATCACAGACATCACACCCTGAACAGAAATGTCTAAACAACTTAGACAAAAAACTTGGAACCCAGATCTTAAAAGATTTCAAGGACCTAATTCTTTGAATGCAGAGCAAAAATATGTCCAAAATTTGGGAACAAAGCCTAAAATTTGAAAGACTTCGCATGTTGGTCACAGACCCCCAGTTACCTCCAATTCAAACCTTACAATGCAAATACTGAAAAATTTCAGAGACCTTATACTCTGAACACAGAACCACCAGTTACCTTAGACTTTTGTACTGACCCTGAAAGATTTCAGAGAACAAAAGTACACACACCTAAGTATCTCAGACTCAAAATGTGGAACATACTCCCTTATAGATATCAGCGACCTCACACCCTGAGCATGGATTTCCAAACACCTCAGGTAAAAAACTTGGAACAAAGACCTTGAAAGAATCCACAGACCTCACTTCTTGAACACAGACAGACCCAAATATTATACCTGAGATCCAAATGTGGACTTAGACCCTCCAAAAGTTCAAAGACCATATATCTTGAACCCAGGCTTCCTAATCCCTAAGACTAAAATCTTGGAACAGAAACTGAAAATTTCAAAGCCTTTCAAACTCTGAATGTGGACCCCTAGATAACTCGGGCTTTGGGAAACAGATCCTCTAAAAGTACAGAGACCTCGCACCATGAATTCAGACCTCCAAATATGTGAAACAAACTTTTGGAAACAAACTCCCATAGATTGCAGAGACATCTCACTCTGAACAGAGACCCCCAAATACCTCAGAATTCCAGCACTTTGGGAGGCCGAGGCGGGTGGATCACAAGGTCAGGAGATTGAGACCATACTTGCTAACACGGTGAAACCCAGTCTCTACTAAAAATACAAAAATTTAGCCGGGCGTGGTGGTGGGTGCCTGTAGTCCCCGCTACTAGAGAGGCTGTGGCGGGGGAATGGCGTGAACCCGGGAGGCAGAAGTTGCAGTGAGTCGAGATGACGCCACTGCACTCCAGCCTGGGCGATAGTGTGAGACTCCGTCTCAAAACAAAAACAAAAACAAAAACAAAGATACCAAAAGATTTGAGAGGCCTCACATCATGAACATAGACCCACAAAGACTGTATGTTAAAACCTTACAACACCAGTCCTCAAAGACTTACTTCAGAGACCTCACACTTGTGAACAAAGATCACCGAATACTACAGCTCAGAGTCCAAACCTTGAGTCACAGACCTTAAAGAGTTCAGAGAATTCACACCCTGAATACAGACCTCCAAAACATTCAGAATCAAATCTCACAACAGAGACTCTCAAGATTTCAGAGACCTCACAGTCTAAACACAGATAAAGTATTCAGAAGCCTCATAGTCTCAACACTCATCCTGCATAACTCAGATTCAAACCTAGGGATTCACAAATGGTAAATATTTGGGTAAATATAATAGATGATTCTCCTGAATTCTTTAAAATATGTTTTATGCTTAAAAAAGTAAAATGTATAACATTGTCTGATGGGGTTTTCAATGTATGCAGATGTAATACGTAAGACAACTAGAGCTTGAACAAGGGATGCTTAAGAGGCCTATATAAGGTGGCAAGGTTTCTACATTCCAATTAAAATTACGAAACATTGAGTCTAAGTAGAATGTGGAGAGTTAAGTTTATATCTGCCTCTCTGTAAGGGAGATAGAAGAAATGCACCAGGATGGAGTTTGGCAACAGTCATTCCTAGAGTAACTACTAAAAAAACTACAGTTAACCCTCCGTATTTGCAGGTTCTGCATTCTCAAATTCTACCAACTGAGGATAAAAAATATTCAGAAAAAAAAGTTAAAAATGATAAAAATAATACAAATAAAAGCAATACAGTATAACAACTAGTTACATAGCATTTACATTGTATCAGGTATTACAAGTAAGCTAGAGATGATTTAAAGTATACAGGAGAATGTGTGTAGGTTGTATGCAAATACTATGCTATTTTATATCGGGGATTTGAGCATCTATGAATTTTGGTATCTACAAGGGTCCTGGAGCCAATCCTCCACGAATACTGAGGGACGACTGTGTATGTAAGGATATAGTAGAAAACACAACAGATATATTAAAATGTAATGCTGAAAGTTTTAAATAACGCAAAACAAGGGAGGAAAGGTAAAACAGAGGAATGAAAAACTGACAGAACAAACAGAAAACAAATTATAAAATGGTAGGTCTAAATAATAAATTTAAATGATCTAAACACACCAATTAAAAGAAATTGTCAAAATGAATTACAAACCATGACCTAACTATATGCTGTCTACAAATACAATGGTATAGGTTGGATAAAAGTAAAAAGATGGCTGGTCTCAGTGTAGAGATACAGACGGCTGGAAAGGGTATCACTTCCATCCTCACAACAAGAAAAATGCTGGGCAAACTTCAAATTAAATACTTTTCTTGAAATCATCAAGGAAATAAGTTTTCTGGGAAAACAACTAACCTGAAATCTAGAAAGACAAACACCTATAGGGAGACACAGCACCTGAGCATTTGATTATCTGAGGCAGATGCCTCTGAATGCCATATACGTCAGCAAGAAAATTAAATTATGCTACTACAAAGACACATGCACACGTATGTTTATTGCGGCACTATTCACAATAGCAAAGACTTGGAATCAACCCAAATGTCCATCAGTGACAGACTGGATTAAGAAAATGTGGCATATATACACCATGGAATACTATGCAGCCATAAAAAAGGATGAGTTTGCATCCTTTGTAGGGACATGGATGCAGCTGGAAACCATCATTCTTAGCAAACTATCACAAGAAGAGAAAACCAAACACCGCATGTTCTCACTCATAGGTGGGAACTGAACAATGAGCTCACTTGGACTCGGGAAGGGGAACATCACACACTGGGGCCTATCATGGGGAGGGGGGAGGGGGGAGGGATTGCATTGGGGAGTTATACCTGATATAAATGATGAATTGATGGGTGCTGACGAGTTGATGGGTGCAGCACACCAACATGGCACATGTATACATATGTAACAAACCTGCACGTTATGCACATGTACCCTAGAACTTAAAGTATAATAAAAAAAAACAATAAAAAAAATAAAAAGAAAAAAAAGAAAAATAAAAAAAAAAAAAAAAGAAAAGAAAATTAGGGTAGAAACTTCCAAATAACTTGCTAAGGGCTGAGTGTGGGCTAGTGTGAGAGAGTGAGGTCCTGGAGGCTGCAGACATGGTAGTTTTGCACTTGCTTGCAGGCTTTCCCTCTAGCAACTCCAGGAGGTACTGACAGGGAAGGTTGGGAGAATCCTGAGAAGACTAAGGAAGGGCGACAGAAGTCGTTGTTGAAACTCCACTCTGCCCAGTCTCTCAATGCCCCACATAAAACAAAAGCCTTAATTCACAAGCTGAAGAAGACCTATTGCCTGAGGTCACTGGTGCAACCCCACAGCAGTTGGGAGAAAATATGGTAGTCACCATTGAAACTCTGCCCCAGACCCATCTTCTTTAGTTGCTATAGTATGACCAGTGCCTGCAGCTTAAGCCTTTATTTCTGTAAGGGAGATAGGAGAAATGCACCAATGTGGAGTTTGGCAGCAGCTGCTGTGCTTGCCAGCGCCATGCGGGAACTTTCTCTGGATTCTCTGTGTGAGCCTAGTGGTAGCCCTAGGTGAAAAGCCTACAAGAGGGTAACCTCACATGAATAAGTGTTCTGGGAGCTTCACATTCTCATGCTAGCTCACACTAGGTTCCCAGGACTTCATCAAAATTTATTGTTTAATCTACACACTGGTTTCTGCCCCCTTGTAAGCATAAGGCACAGAGTCCTGTGGCTTCCTGTCGGTGCCTGTCTCTCTCCAGATTTTGGTATAGCATTTACCCTATGACCTTGGTCCTCTGATGGGTCAAAGAAAAGTCAGCCAGGTGTGGTGGCTCACAGCTGTAATCCCAGCACTTTGGGAGGCTGAAGCGGGTGGATCGCTTGAGGTCGGGAGTTCGAGACCAGTCTGGCCAACATGGTGAAACTCTGTCTCTACTTAAAAAAAAAAAAAAAGGCAGGCGTGGTGGTGGGTGCCTGTAATCCCAGTTACTGAGGAGGCCAAGGCAGGAGAATCACTTGAACCTGGGAGGCGTTGCACCCTAGACAGGGTGACAGAGCAACACTCCGTCTCAAAAAAAAAAAGGAAAAAAGAAAAGAAAAGTCATTAATTTACAGTTTAACTAGCTTTTTTCTTGGATGGGATAGGAGCAGAATTTTTTCAGTGCTCCGTCTCTGAACTCTTGGGTCATATGGTATGTATATATTTAAGTTTATAGAAAATTGCCAAACTGTTTTTCAGAGTGGCGGTACAATTTTGCACTCATGTCCTCAACATATGAGAGATCTAGTAGTTCTACATCCTTACCCATACTTGGTATTGTCAGTAACTTTTGTTTCAGTGAGTCAAGTAAATGAGTAATGGTATCTTTTGCGGTTTTAATTTTCATTTCTCAAATGGCCAGTGATGTTGTGCATCTTTTCCTGTGCTAATTTTCCATCTGTATGCTCTGTTTGGTTTAGTGACCATGACATTTTCCAACTTACAAATTGGGTTGTGTGTTTTTTTGTTATTGAGTTTAGAGAGTTCTTTAAATTTTATGAATATAAGGCTTTAGTCAGATAGATGATTCACAAACATTTTCTCCCAGTCTATAGTTGTCTTTTTTTTTAAGTTAGTATTTTATTGCTTTAAGGACGTTGAAGAGGCCTCATGAAAATTTAAACATAGGTAGAATTTTATCATACACATATGTCCTCAAATTATAGCCTAATCCTCCCTACTCTTGCATAATCAGAAGCAATTACCCTAGCTTTGACATTTTAAAGACACCTTGAACAATGAATCAAGTGATTTGAAGTTCTAAGGTCAAAATGCTGGGCAGCAAAAGGCTTGACCTTGTAAAGAAAAGATTATATCAATTCAACTTAATAATGTTCTATGATAGAAAAACCTTAATGGTCAAGAGAAACTAATAAATTTTTATTCTTCAGGCCTAAGTTTGGCTTGTATTTCTATCTTAGAGTATTATTAATGATTAAGTTGGATGGTTTAGGAATCATACTTCAAGGAACCCAGGGGTTCTATAGAACAGGGGTCCCCAGCTCCCAGGCCATGAGCCAGTACAGGCCCGTGGCCTGTTAGGAACCGGGCTGGACAGCAGGAGGTGAGTGGTGGGCAAGCCTGCATTACCACCTGGGCTCCACCTCCTGTCACATCACTGGTGGCATTAGATTCTCATAGGAGAGCAAACCCTATTGTGAACTATGCATGCAAGGGATCTAGGTTGTGTGCACTCCTTATAAGAATATAGCTAACATATGATGATCTGAGGTGGAACAGTTTCATCTCGAAACCATCTCTCCCTACTCCCCAGACTGTGGAAAAATTATCTTTCACGAAACTGGTCCCTGGTGCCAAAGAGGTTGAGGACTGGTGCTGTAGAGGATTCCCAGAGGCTACCTAAGAAATTGGGAGTGCGGGGATAGAGATGATGAGCCTCTGACTGCTCCTCTCTGGCTTCAAGTGCAGTAGTTCTAATTGTTTTATTATTAGGTTTGGCTACTTTTTTTTTTGTTTAATACCCATTTTCATTTTGAAATGATTTATAGAACAGTTGCAAAGATAATACAGAAACTTCTCATATACTTTTCACTCAGATTCACCTAATGTTAACATCTAATATAACCACAGTACATTTGTCAAAACTAAGAGGTTAACATTGGCAATATACTACTAACTAAATGATACACTTTATTTGGATTTCATTAATTTTTCCACTAATATCCTTTTAATGTTCCAGGATACCACATTGCATTTAGAGAAGCTTTTCTTTTTAATTCTATTAACAGTTTTAAGAGCACAAAGCAAAA
Source organism: Piliocolobus tephrosceles (assembly GCF_002776525.5). Taxonomy (NCBI): domain Eukaryota; kingdom Metazoa; phylum Chordata; class Mammalia; order Primates; family Cercopithecidae; genus Piliocolobus; species Piliocolobus tephrosceles. The sequence continues at coordinate 99,349,400 of NC_045445.1, read as the reverse complement.
GTATCAAATTTTTATGAAGTCTGATTTATCAATTTTTTTCTTTCATGAATTGTGCTTTTGGTGTCATGTCTAAGAATTCATTGATAAACTCAAAGTCTCTTTTTATAAAACTTTCTTGAAAAGTTTTATAGTTTTATATTTTATATTTAGATATATGACCCATTTTGTGTTAACTTTTATATATGTTGTGAGGTTTAATAGTGGTTAATTTTCATTGCATATGACCATCCAATTTTCCTCATACCATTTACTGAAGATACTATCCTTTATCTGTAGAACTGCTTTGGTACCTTTGTCAAAAACCAACTGGCCATACTTGTGTAGGCCAATCTCTGGATCCTATTCTTTTTCATTGATCTATGTGCCTTGATTACTGTCACTTTATAATAATTTTAAAAATCATATTGTTCAGTGTACAGATCTTAGTTTCTAAATACCATTTCTTACTACAAGGAAGCCAGAAACCTGGAGAAATGGTTGATTCTAGAGCAGGTGAACTTGTCTTATCATGCAGTGCCAGGAAGTAAACAAAAGCTAAAAAAAACCAAAAAAAAAAACAAAAAAGATGAATGTGATATCAAAAGTGTGTAAGAACCAATCTGAAAGAGGTCCCAATATCTAAGCTAGAACAATTTGAGTCACAAAACACATGGCAAGTGTATTGGAATAGAACTCAAAAAATAAAAAGGAATCCATGAGTCCATACTGATATAAATGAGCAATTTAATAAGTAAATAAATGGAAAAGGGACAGATCTTTCTTATGGAATAATTCCAAACAATAAATGTAGAAGGAATGAATGAAATAGAAAATCATTATTAGAACAGCACAGTGATAATTGCTCTAGGTAAGGTCCATGGATTAATACTAAAATTAGACACCTACACTTTAAGAAGAAAAAGGTTACTTGCATTGCCTCAAAGTATTTCCCCTCAAATACGCATTAGTTACTGTAGAGATTTATATGCTTCCCCCCAGGAGGTGGAGCTTAACTCTCTTCCCCTTGGGTGTGAGCTGGACTTAGTGATACACTTCTAATGAATAGAATATGAAAGGGGGAAAATAGTAATTTTATAGTGGAGAAACTTGACATACATAATCTAAATCAAGTGATGAAGGTTAATGTCACCAGTAAGATTTCATGTTTATATTTCATGGTATATATATATTATATTATATTATATACCCTCTGATATGATGTGATGAGAAGGGTACTTTACCCCAACAGTATTCTTCCCCCAAATCCATTATCTTAGTCCAATCATGAGACTCTATTAAACTCAAATTGAGGGGCAGTCTAAAAATTACGGGCAAGCACGCTTCAAAACCAGTTAATAAGATTCCTCCAACTTTCTTCCTCTTCTTCAAAATTGCATTAGCCAATCTAATTCATTTGCTTTTCCTTATAAATTTTTGAATCAGCCTGTCTTACATGTACAAGAAGTCCTCCTAGGATTTTGATTAGTATTGTGTTAAATCTATATATCAATTTGTCTTTACTATGTTGGGTTTTCAAATCATGAACATAGCATGTATTTCCACTTACTTAGGTCCTCTTTGACTTTTTTGATCAGTGTCTTACAGTTTTCAGCACACAGATCCTGTACATATTTTGTGAGATTTATATCTAGGCACATCAATGTTTTGACTGTAAATGTTTTCTTAATTTCAGTTTCAAACTGTATGTTGTTTTCATTTGTTTGCTTTTTTGAGACAGAGGCTCACTTTGTCACCCAGGCTGGGGTGCAGTGTGGCACAATCTCAGCTCATTGCAACCTCCGCTTCCTGGGTTCAAGCAGTTCTCCTGCCTCAGCCTTTGAAGAAGCTAGAACTATAGGTGCGCACCACCATATCTGGCAAATTTTTGTATTTTTAGTGGAGATGGGCGTTTCACGATGTTGGCCAGGCTGGTCTTGGACTCCTGGCCTCACGTGATTTGCCTGCCTCAGCTGCCTAAAGTGCTGGGATTACAGACTTGAGCCACCATGCCTGGCCCCAACTGTATGTTGTTAATGTATAGAAATCCAATCGATTTTTGTGTGATGACCTTGTATATTGCTGCCTTAGTAAAGTTACTTGTTGGTTCTAAGAAGGGGTTTTTTTTTTTTTTTTTTTTGGTAGATTTCTTGGAATTTTCTATGTGGTCAATTATGTTGTCTGCAAATAGGGTAATTTTTACTTCTTCCTTTCCAATCTGAATGCCTTATATTTCTTTTTTCTTGCCTGATTATGCTGGCTAAGACTCCCAGCATGATGTTGAACAGATGTAGTTAGAATAGAAATATTTGTCTTGTTTCTGATCTTTGGAGGAAAGGCATTCAGTCTTTCACCATCAAATACAATGTTAGCTGTCGGTTTTTTGCAGATCTCTTTACAAATTAAGAAAATTTCCTTCTAGTTCTACTTCACTGAGAGTTTTTATCATGAATGGATGCTGTATTTTGTCAAATGCTTCTGCATCAATTGATATTATCATATGATTTTCTTCTTTAGACTGTTAATATCAAAGATTAAATTGATTGATTATTGAACATTGAATTCACATTGCATTCCTGGAATAAACTTCCTATGGTTGTGCTGTATTATTCTTATTGCTAGATTCAATTTGCTAATATTTTGTTAAGGATTCTTAGATTTATGTTAGTGACAATCCTAAGAACCCCAAATATTTATGCATCTAATAACAGAGTCACAAAATACATGATGAGAAATACACAAATCTACAATTACAGTCTGAGATTACAATATTTCTTTCTCAATAATTGATAGAACATGTTGGCAGAAAATCAGCAAGGATACAATAGACAATAATCTGAAAGACACAAACCACCAAGGCTCACTCAGGAAGAAATAGATAACCTGAATAACCTTTATCTGAATAACCCTTTAAAGAAATTAAAATCATAGCTAAAAATGTTCCCATGAAGAAAACTCCCAAGCCTAGATGGCACCACTGAAGAATTCTACCAAATAATTAAGGAAGAAATAATACCTATTCTATGCAAAATCTTCCAAAATATTGAGGAGGAAAGAATACTTTCCTGCTTATTCTATGAGGCCAGAATTTCTTGACTCCAAAATTGGACAAAGATATTAATAGAAAAGGAAAGTATAAATCAATATCCATGATAAATATACATGCAAAAATTCTAAACAGTATTTGAACAAATTAAATCCAGCAATACATTAAAAGAATAATACACCATGACTGAATGGAATTTATTTCAGGAATGCAGGCTGTTTTAATACTTGAAAATGAATCAATAAAATTCACCATATTAATAGCTAAAAAAGAAAAAACATATAATTATTTTTAATAGATGCAGAATGTTGAAAACTTTTGCCCTACGATCAGGAACAAGACAGAGATTTCCACTTTCCCCACTTGTATTCAACATTGTAATGGAGGTTCTAGGTAGTGTAGTCAGGGAACAAACGTAAGTAAAATGCGTGCAGATTAGGAATGAAGTAAAATCGTCTATTCACAAATAACACAATTGTTTACATAGGAAACATGATAGAATCTAATTAAAACAATGAAAAGCTACTAAAATCAACAAGTGAGTTTAGCAAAATTGCATGATACAAGCTCGATATAAAGAATAAGTTGTGTTTATGTCTACTAGCAACAAACAATAAAATTGACATAAAAACAATACCATTTACAATATCATAAAACATGAAAAACATAAGGGATAAACCTGAAAAAAGATATGAAAAATCTGTACATTGAAAACTACAAAATATTTCTGAGAGAAATTAAGACCTGCATAATTGAAAAACACAAAAAACAAAAGAAAAAAAAAAGACCGACATAAATGAAGAGATATATCTTGTTCACGGGTCTGAAGACTCGATATTGTTAAGATGTCAATTCTTCCCAAATTGATCTATAAGTTTGGTGCATTCTCAATCAAAATTACTGAAACTTTTTTTGGGGGGTAGAAATTGACAAGCTGATTCTATAATTCGTATGGAAATGCAAAGGACCAAGATTAGTCAAAGTAGGATTTCAAGAGTTACTACAAAACTGTATCACAGTAGTGTGACATTGGCCTAAAGATAAACAAGTAGGTTAGCACAGCACAGAGAGTACAGAAACAAACTTACACCTATACAAACAACTGATTTTTGGGAAAGGTATCCAGGTAGAGACATAACAACCAGCGAAGGCCAGCGTGACCAACGTACCCTCACTAATTACCTACGAGGGGATACGTGCGTAAGAGAAGGCTTGCCCAAGAGAAAGAAGTCCAAAGCCAGATGAGCTTTCTAGCACAAGTGAGAGGCCTGCATACCATCAGTGAAGACTGAAGTTACAAGCACAACTATAAAATGGGGTTCAGTTGGCACAGAAAGGTGAACCTGGAGGTTTCTGTATAAGGAGAATGGGAAACAAGGGCTTCTCCTTCTGATGGTGGAACTCTCAAGGACAGAATCTTCCTTCCTCTCCACTTGCTTCAGGTGAACTACTCGGAAATGCTGACACTAAGTTATAGCTATCTGAATAGATGTGAGAATGTGTGCAGCAACTGAATGGGCATGAGTAGTATTTGAAGGAGTTCACAGGTAGTTGGAGTAACAGTTTAAAATAACATACTTTGTCAACCCATGTCAAGATTTCCAGGAACTCTCCTTTGCAATCATGAAAATTGCCTTCATCACTATTCACAATAGCAAAGACTTGGAATCAACCCAAATGTCCATCAGTGACAGACTGGATTAAGAAAATGTGGCACATATACACCATGGAATATTATGCAGCCATAAAAAATGATGAGTTTGCGTCCTTTGTAGGGACATGGATGCAGCTGGAAACCATCATTCTTAGCAAACTATCACAAGAACAGAAAACCAAACACCGCATGTTCTCACTCATAGGTGGGAACTGAACAATGAGATCACTTGGACTCGGGAAGGGGAACATCACACATCGGGGCCTATCATGGGGAGGGGGGATGGGGGAGGGATTGCATTGGGAGTTATACCTGACATAAATGACGAATTGATGGGTGCTGACGAGTTGATGGGTGCAGCACACCAACATGGCACAAGTATACACATGTAACAAACCTGCACGTTATGCACATGTACCCTAGAACTTAAAGTATAATTAAAAAAAAAAAAAGAAAATTGCCTTCATGTTTACCAGTCAGTGTTTAGAAAAATCATCTCACAAAATATTTATATTCATAATATTTATATTCATGCACTTATTGTGGCATATAGTAGGTAAAAGGACACCAGAGGAAAGATCCTCCTCTGACCCACAGCCTCAGTCTTCAGCTCCAGTGGCCTCTGCAGTCTGCAAGCATGCTTCCAAGACTTAGCATGTGATGTTTCTTCTGCCAGTCCTGCGTTCTGCACATGTGGGCCCTATACCACATCACCTCTCATGGATGGTGCTCATGGGGTTCCTAAGCTTCTCCTTGAGCTGCGAGATTCAAAGGAACTATTGGATCTATGGGATAGCACAAGGTGAAGAAGCATACATGTTTATGTTTATGGTTCAGGCTTAAACCGGAATCGGAAAGATACAGATTTAATTCCAGGCATACCTTGCCAGAGGGTGTTACATTAGACAAGTTGTACATACTCTTGAGCCCCTATTTCTTCATGTAGGAGTTTTTTTCATGAAGAAATGTTTAAGGAATTGGACAGAAAATGATCCATGAGGATATTTGCTGCAGCATGAATGATCATCTAAAATGATAAATATATGGAAACACATGCGCTAAAATGACAAATAGAAGAGAGGCTTTTAATGAATGCTGGAACTCCAGAGTTGTTTCTTAATTCTCCTCTTTCTGATTTTGTGGATTGTTTATGACCATGAATTACTTGAATAACAATGTTCAAACATAGTATTTATCAAAAGTGCAAATTAAAATAGTACTGTGGTGTTTTCTCCCATCAAATAGCAGAAAACAGTAGTATTAGTCAATTTTTAGTGATTGGATTATTTGTAAGGAGCAGATATCACCTGTGACGTAAAATGAATACAATGAAAGTGACATCTATAATCATCACAATGATACAAACAGGGGCTTGGGATCACCTACATATCCTTGATCAGAGTGCTTGCTTCGCACTAATGTTGCCTGAGGATGAGGTTCTCTGGGAAAGCTCATGGTGCTGGGTAAATCGGGATTTCCTTTTCAGTTCAGATCTAAGCTCTCACACAGAAAGGGGGCCTTACCTGTCCTCTCACTCCTTCACAGCATCCTAAAGAAACTTGATCCTATGCAGAGAACACAGCAGCTGCCAACCGACAGGCACCAAGGTCAGGGAGGCAGCAGACTGCAGATAGCCTTTCCAAGTGATAACAGGAAACACCTAAGAGCTAGTGAAAGCACTTTACCTGAGGAGAAACAGGAGGCTGAGACTAGAGCCCACAGTTTATGCTGATTGCACAGTGTGAGATCTCAGTCTGTCAATAAATCTTTATTTAATCCACATAAAGATCTGAGTAGTAGGAGCAGCTCCTGCTTAGATATAAAAAGTGGTTATCTCTGATTGGTGAGATCAAGGAAGAATTATATATTCACACTTGGCTCTGTATTGACTCTATATCTTATCTGTGGGAGAGAGGGAGAAAAGGAGAGGGAGATCTGGCAATTCTACTTCTGCAATGGGGGATCTTTCTAACTCTCAAAGAATGTGCACTTCTTTAAGGGTAACCTGCAGTTTGCGAATTGTCCAGGTCCAGGCATGCAAGGACGGAAAGGATACTTTTCCCCCGGGGGCTTAGCGGGGGCAGGAGGGGGTGGACAGGGATGTGCAGGGCAAGCTCCTTTCTGTCCTGCAGGCACCCATCTAACTTTTGCCCAAAGCAGTAGCAGTGGGCTTCTGTCCTCCTACCCCCAACCCCCCACACCTTCTTTGACAGCAGAGGATCAGACCACCTAGGCAATGGTGAAGCTCTTTGACGTGCACCAGGTGCAGGAGACCTATGTCCTCTAGCACTGCATTTTATCTGCTGGGTTCCCCTCGGAGAACCATATATTTTTGGAGTCCCAGAACATGCTGGTTGCACAAGAACAAAGCACACTTACTGAGAGGAAGGCTGGTGTTGTGGTAGCTCTATTGAACCTCTCTTTTCTTTTGAGATCATATTGTACATACACAGTGCTACATAACCAGATGTTTCAAGTTAATGACTTAAAGTGAACAGCACCACTATTACAGGAAATATTATTCAGCATGGGTTTTGGTAGTCACCCATATTTCATTTTCAAATGTGCCATAATTTACTTATATAGCAAGTCCACGACCATGCTATTATAAATTAAGCTGTTTTGGAAGTCCCATGTATCCAAATTTTTGTTCACATGGTTAAAGAAAAAAAAATTCAGTGGTGGTTGTTAAAGCACAGTAAGGAAAACCTTACTTAGGACAGTGGTGATGGGTATAGGGACCATTGCAATGGGATCTTGCAGTAGGGGAGAGAGATTAGGCTCAATACTGAATACAGAACAGGCCAGTGGGAATGTATAGCAAAGGAGCAGTATGACAGTCTGTGGGTGGAAAATTACTAAGAGGAAACATCAGGGGTAAGGGGGATTCTGGCTAAACCCATCTAGCAGGATTCTTGCTGAAGACAGGCCAAGGGAAATCAGACATCACGTGGGGGATGGTGGAAGATGAAGAACCCCATGAGATAGCAAATATGATTAGATATTGAGGATGGAGGGTTCATGCCACATTGACTTAGCAGGGCTGTTTGCTAAAACTGGGTTTTACAAGGAAATGCACAGATGGTTCTAGGAGAAGTTTCAGAAGTTTCTGACTTAAAAGTTTGGCCAAGCAAAGAATATTTGTCAACATTCAAGACAGTTTCCTTAACATTAGTCCTAGAAGTAGAAATGCTGGGTCACAGGATTTTTTATTTTTTGAGACAGGGTCTTGCTCTGTAGCCCAAGCTGGAGTGTAGTGGTGTGATCTTGGCTCACTGCAACCCCAACCTCCTGGGCTCAAGCTATCCTCCCACCTCAGCCTCTCAAGTCGCTGGGACTGCAGGTGGGCACCACCATGCCCAGCTAATTTTTGTATTTTTTGTAGAGGCAGGGTCTTGCCATGTTGCCCAGGATGGTCTTGAACTCCTGGGCTCAAGCAATCCACCCGCCTCAGCATCCCAAAGTGCTAGGATTACAGGCATGAGCTGCTGCACCTGGCCCGGATTTTTGTGCAAATGTTTAGGCTTATTTATGTATGTGGGTTTATCATCCTTCTTCTTTACATTTTTTTTCTGGATTCCTATCATGCTTAAAATGGCTTTGTACTGTCTGAGAACCTAAGCTTTCACACATCTCTGGGAAGACTGAATACCCTCTTGAGGGCCACTGAGGCAGCAGCACTGAGAAAAAATTAAAGGGTAAATTTGCAGGTGATATGCAGAGCTGGGAACATTCCTAGATCCAGGACAGAACATTTTGCAGGAGGGGCCAGAAGCCAGAGACAAGCCCTTTCCAGGACCGAGCAGGCCCTTCCTCCAGGTGGCACAGAGCCTCTAGGAGGCGGGAGAGGGCTGGAAAGACAACCCACGTGACACCCCCCCATGTTTGGGATTGGCTGGTGGGATTGACAGTGCTGAGGTCTAAATAAGGAGGCAGAAGTAGGTAAGTGCCACTTCTCTTCCCTTCTTCATTCTTCGCCAGGCTCTCTGCTGACTCCAGTCAAGTGTAAGTGAGAACAGGTGTGAATGAGTGAGCCGGCGGGCTTCTGGTGGGTCGGGCACTGTGGTCCCTGGCCTCAGAGAAGGAAGGGCCTTGAGGTCTTCATCCTTCTCCTAGCAGGCAGCTATGCGGCGGGGCAGGGACAGGGGAGGAAGGAGGGCCATGAAGGGGAGGAGGGTCAGCCAAGATGGTGTGAGTTTTGGAGCGGGACACTATTTGAGAGTCCTGGAGGCATATGAAACTGCCCATAGAGGACGGATGCCGGAGTCCTCAGTGGGGACCAGGGAAAGGGTGGGACGGCCCGCGCTTGACAGCGCCCGCCTCAGTGTGCATATTCACTGGGGGTCTTCCCATCAGCCCCTTCACCCACGAGGTGAACTGCCGCAGAGCTGTGAGGGTGTTGTTTGCATTCCAGTTGTCGGGACTCTTTCACCTGAGACTGAGACTCAATGGATGGGTCCACCGATCGTTCCTCCTGGGAGTTTAAGTGTGAGGAGGAGCTGGTGGGCTTCAGGCGGGTCAGGCAGCACAGTCCGTGGCCTCGGTGGAGGAAGGGCCTCACAGGCGGTGGCACCGCCATGACCTTGTGGTTGTGGCAGGGCTGGGGCGAGGGAGGAAGTTGGGCCACGGAGGGGAGAGGGATCAGATGGAGCGAAACTTGGGGGTACTTTTTGAGGTATCTTTGAGTCCCAGAGGCGCTTGAAACTGCCGACAGAGGACAGTGGGAACCTGGGGAGGAGGGGACCTGGGGTGGCTGAATATTAAAAAAATCTCTTCGTAATGGAATTCAGTTATGAAATTAAATCTCTTTAGGAAAGACCCCATGTTTTGATCTAGGACTTGAAGATCACTTCTCTGCCAAGTTGGCTGTGGAAGAAACAAAGCAGTTTGCAGATAGATTTATTTGATGTGATTGGAAACCAGGAGTAGTTATTATTAACTCAGGACCTATTATGGAAATCTCACAAAATTTAAAAAAAAAATTACAATCAGCAGATGGCCATGGAAATAGTCGAGTATAATTACTCCTTTTTATTGCAGTCTGCAGTTCACGAACTTCTAGTTGGAGCGATGAGTGCAAGAGTGAGATCAAGATCCAGAGGAAGAGGAGATGGTCAGGAGGCTCCCGATGTGGTTGCATTCGTGGCTGTGAGTACCTTTCAGTGTCTTATTTCCATTGGCAGAAATGTATTTTTCTGAAAGAAAATCGAAAACATTGTTGAACCAATATAGATCTGTTATATAAAGGACTTCCCTGCTGAAAATCGTTGCAAACTAAATCACATTAATGAGATATTGAGCAAGAAGACCTATTTTCTGATATTGTCTGCATATGTATGTTGTTAAGAGTCTGGAAATAGTCCTTATGACTTTCCTATCATGCTTATTAATAAATAATACAGCCCAAAGAAGATGAAGATAGGTTCCAGAATCATCTGTCCTTGCAGGTAACTCCTTAAAGTATTTTCTATATAGGAAGAATAACTTTTCTTAAGAATGCTTATAGAGAGGCTAAGAAAAACCTCTTCAGATTTATTTGTGACTAGCTATCTTCACATAGTATGTATATTTGTGACTTCCATTGCCATGGTGTTAATAACAATATTCTATTTGTATCTACTCTCCCCCATGTCTCAAAAGCCTGGTGAATCTCAGCAAGAGGAACCACCAGCTGACAATCAGGATATTGAACCTGGACGAGAGAGAGAAAGAACACCTCCGATTGAAGGTGAGAAGGGCATGGAGGAGCATGTTGTATTTCATGTATGATGTTATACTAGTGACAGGATAAATAAACCATCCCCTAAAAGTTGGCTGGAAACCTGTAAGGTAATCCTTTGTAAGGGAATAATGTAGTTTTCAGCTGCCGTAGTCCTTCTTGTGATAAATTTTCTCTTCGGCATTTTACTTGTCTTATATCTTAAGAGTTCTTTGGCATACTTGGAAAATACAATCCTTGCCAAACTCTATATTACCAAACAAAAGGAAACTACATTAAATTTAGAAAAAATTGTAAACTGTTTCATGAGTTAAACTTGGTTTTATTGGGATATTATTTTTCTGGGCATACGTCATTGCATTAAAAGTTTGAGCAAACCTAGATATATTATGGTTAGCTCTTACACAGCAATTTTTAGAAAATGTCGTAATTCAGAGAAATAAAAATGTGAAATCCTTTTAGTTGCCGTTAAAAGTCTTCAATACTTTTGTCTTTCTGAACCATTATCTATTTGTCATATATTCATTTTTTAACTTTTTACTTAGAAAGGATTTAAAATGTAAGGAAAAGTTATCTAAGTACAGTGAACTCCTGTTTATTCTTCACCTTGATTCACCAATTGCTATAACATTTTGCCACTTATCTCCCTGTTTTTGCCATATTAATATTTTATTGCTGAACCACTTGAGAGTAAGTTTCAAATATCACAACTATTTACTCTGTAAGTAATTCAGTATGTATCTGCTAAAAATATGAATAATCTCTTAAATAACCTCAGAACAATGATCAAATTCAGGAAAATTGGCATTGAGAAAACATCTAATATATAGTCTATTGCAGTTTTGTCAGTTGGCCTAGGAATGTCCTTTATAGGATTTTTTTCCTGATCCAGGATCTAATCCAAGACTACTCATTGCATTTAGTTGTCCTATCTCTCTGGTCTTCTTTAATCTGGAAGTGTTCCTCAGTCTTTCTTTGCCTATCATGACATTGACAACTAGAATCCAAACCAGTTGTTTTGTAAAATGTTCTTTAATTTGGGTTTGTCTTATGTTAATGTTTTTACAGACATTTTTTTCATTCATTTACTGGGGCTTACTAGGTGCCGGGAAATGTACTAAGTACTGAGGATATAAATGAGAGAATGATTTCTTCCTTGAGCTTGCAATCTAATCAGGGAAATTCATGTAAATAAATACTGCTCTAATGAGTGATTTACAGTAACAGAAGTATATGCAGATCGTGAAAGTGACAACTAAGTTGTCTTAAACAGTCGTAGGAAAAGAAAACTTCCTAGTAGAGATAATATTCTTCCCCATTTTCTAGCAGAAAATTCTAATGCCCATTGCACTCATGCCTCACATTTGTTAGAATACAAGCCTACAGAGCTTTATTTAATAACACTAATTTATAGTTTACTGCTTACTTATATCAATAATGTTTTTATTTATATGAGAACGTAAAGTGGAAGGTGATTGCCAGGAAATGGATCTGGAAAACACTGGGAATGAGCGTGAAGATGGCTCTGATGTAAAAGAGAAGACTCCACCTAATTCGGAGCGTGCTAAGACTAAAGAAGCAGGTACGTTATTCATTCGGAATGGAAGTCATGGGGTTACTCTTTTTCTATAATATACTTTAATAACAAGTCTCACATACAAATATTATTTGAAAGGTAGTTCAGACACCAAATACTTGATTCAAAGACAGTGTCAGGGAAAAAATGAATTAGGTCAAAGCCATGTTGTTGAATTATAAAATATGAAAGTATTATTACTTTGGAGTAGAAATCTTCCAAAATTCAAGGCAAGTGATCAAACACTTTAAAAAGTATATGTATTACTTAACATACCCCAGGGCAATTGGGTATCTAAATGACACATAGTGTTGCTTTAAAAAAAAATTTGCCAGAATTGTTTATCACAAATCGCTTTTAGGCACTAACAAGATAGATCTGTATGTTTTGAATTTTCCAAGTTGGTTTGTTGTTTTTTTTTAAATTGCGAGCTAGACTGAGAAACAGTACCATTTTCCTTCTCATTTTAATGTCATCTATATGGTAGTAGCTTAAATAAACCAGTAAGACTACGTATTTTTTTTAACAGGCATATCTGGCCTCCAACCATGTAATTTTTATCACCTAAATCAGGACACTTTTGAGAGGGAAAGGAATACATCAGGTTAACAGGTAGACAAATGGCCACCCTGGTATAAAGAGTCCACATAAAGATTTAACTAGATCAATGAATTATTTTTGCACTTTTGCACAAAAGAGACAAACGGAATGGCATTCTTTGACCTCTCTTTAGTCAGCTAAACAATTCCTTAGCTAATATATAATTAGTAGAGTGTTTTTAGTCAATACATTTGAGTGACACTGTGTTTACTTGCTTGTTTTTTGCTTCTTAGAGTTTTTGTTTGATTAAAAATCAAAACAAAACAAAACTGAAATCAGTGGCTGTTTTTGCCCTCTACTTAAAATTTTCTTTAAATGGGCTCATAGCATTTAATCTGTTGACTTGAGAAGCCTTTGTTTCCTCATACCACTAGAGTGATGAATTTTAAAAATTAGTACACATATGCCTGAAAATGTACATTAGCATAGAAGTCTATGCAGTGGTTAGGGTTCTGGTTTTCATTTCATCTTAAAAAACCAAAACTAGTGTTGTTTGTGTGCTTTTAGTATCATCTCGGTAAAGTTCTGCTAGGTAATGAACTCAAATGTTATGTTTATATTTTAGGAGATGGGCAACCATAAGTTAAAAAGAAGACAAGCTGAAGCTACACACATGGCTGATGTCACATTGAAAATGTGACTGAAAATTTGAAAATTCTCTCAATAAAGTTTGAGTTTTCTCTGAAGAAGTCATGCGTGTCTTTTGTAAAATTTATTCCTAGGAAATTGATAACTATTGTAAATGGTATCTTTAAAAATTCCTTGTGTTCTGTTTAGAGCTGGTATATATTTTTGTATACTGATTTTGTGTTGGGCAACGTTGCTAAACTTGCTTATTTGTTGGTTTATCCCTACATCCTTTTGGATTTTCTCCATACACAATCATACCACATGTAAATAATGATAATTCTGTTTTTTCCTTTTGAGGCTTTATACTTTCATTTCTTGTCCTTATGACACTGGCCAGACCCCTCCAGTACAATGTTGATTAGAAGTGATGATGATGTGAATTCTTGTTATATTCCTGATGTCAAGAGGAAAACTTTCAACATTTCACCATGAGAGGTTTTAAAAATATATGTAGAGTCCTTCTACAGGTTGAGTATACCTAATACGAAGTCCTCCAAAATCTGAAACTTTTTGAGTGCCTCTGTGATGCTTAAAGGAAGTGCTCATTTCAGATTTCAGATTTTCAGATTATGGATGTTTAACCAGTAAGTATGACGCAAGTATTCCAAAATCTGAAACAGCACTTCAGGGATGGTATACTCAACCTGTATTAGATTAAAGACTTTTCAAAAAAATTCTTAGTTTTCTAAGAGTACTTACCATGCTTACCATGAATATATGTTGAATTTTATCAAACACTTGATCTGCATCTATTGAGGTGTATGATATTTCTCCATTAAGCTGTTAATATAGCATTCCTAGAATAAGCCCAATTTAATTTGTCATATACTGTCCTTTTGTGTATTACTGGTTCCTTTTCCTAATGTTTTGTTTAGGATTTTTGCACTTTTGTTCATGAGCTTGACCTATAAATTTTTAATACTCACTCCATTCAAGCCTTGGTATTAAGGGTATTCTGGCTTCGTAATATGAGTTAGGATGTATATTCTCCTTTTATTTTTCTCATGTAGTTCAGCTAACATTGGAATCCTTTCTTAAATGTTTGATAGAATTTGCCAGTGAAGCTATCTGGACCTGGAGTTCTCTTTGTAGGGAAGTTTAAAATTGAATCAATATCTTTAGTCACATTAGGACTATTTCAATTTTCTATTTCTTCACTTTGGGTTTTATTTTTCTAGGATTTTGTCCATATTATCAAAATTTTTGTTATACAAAATAGTCCATAGTATCCTCTCCTTATCCTCTTAATGCCTGTTTTCATTCATAAAACTGATAATTTATGTCTTCTGTCTTGTATTCTTGATCAATGTCAGGGTCTTTTCAAAATAAACTAACTTTTGGCTATCCTATTTTTGTTTTATATTTTGCTAATTTTGGCTCCCATGTTTATTCTTTTCCTTTGTGTTTAATTTGTTGTTTTTAACTCCTTGAGATAGATGTTTAGTTCATTAATTTTCAGTCTTCTTTTTAATGTATACTTCATAACTTTCTCTCTAATGAGGGCTTTAGCTGCAGTCCACAGATTATATTTAGTATTTTTGTTATTCAACTCAATATTTTCTAATTCACATTATTTATTTGAATGATAGATTACTTAGAAGTGTATTTCTTCCAAACATTTGAACACTTGCTAGCTGTTGTTGTGTTACACAGTATAGATAACTGACAATAGCTGTTTACAAAAGATACGTCCAGAACATAAAAATTTACAGAAGTTGAAAGTAAAAGGATAGACAAAAGATATTCTGCATAAAATAATTAAAATAGGCTTTAAGGCAAATGAGCATTACTAGGAATAAAGTATTTCACAGAGAAAAGGTTCAATTCACTAGCAAGATTCGATTTTAAATACGAGCCTAATGTGGCTTCAAAATATGATGGGAAAATTGGCAGAATACGAAAAGAGGTTGGTAACTGAGAGAATAAGCAGACAAAAAGCAATAAGGAGGTGGGGCTCTTCGCTACTGGCAAACTAATCACTTGGCTTTGTCTGCCTTTAAGGTATCCTAGCACTGATTCTTACCCTGAGGAGGGGATGTGGAGTAGACCTGTTGGAGGTTTCCTGGTGGAAGGTTTTACTCCTCCCAGTCCATCACCAGGTATTGGAACTGCTGTGGGTATGCAAGGAAATCTAATACAACCTGGACATCATTTTTAGTTTCTACATCTGTCACCTGGGGGTAAGAGAGAGGTGGCAGATGGAAGGGAAGGGCCTTATAAACTGAGTGCGTTATGACAGCTAGAAACTAGTTTTAGAGCAAAGGGCAGACATTTATTGAAAGAATGCTGGAGTGCTTCAAACTTACTCAGGAAGGGTAGGGCCCAGGGCGACCCTCAGTTGTATGGAAACCAGGCATCCTCCTTTCAAGGGCTCCTGATTCCTGAGGACCAACTCCTGCTACTAACCCTAGGAAGCCTCCCCGTTCCCTCCCTGGAGGAAGACGCCAGGTGGAGAGCTGATGTCCAGTGCTGAGCAAGGAGAATGTTGCTAGGTTATGTACAGTCAGGCAGCACAGCTGTACAAGCCAGACAGCGTGCACTAGGCTGTGGCCAGCCACCACCAGCACTCGGGAACTGGACTCTTCCTAGAACACTCTTTCTCCTCCGACCCATGTCCTGATGCCTGCCCTGGGCTGCACTGTCTGGGACCAGCAGCTACAAACCGACATCCCTGAGCCGTGCCCAAGGTCTGAGCCACTTGCTCTGGGCACACTCCTCGTGGGATTTGGGGTGCTGCTGCCCAGTGCCAGCAGCCCCTTGGCACAGGGGTTCCCAGAGGCCCTTCAGCCCCATGTCCGATCCCCTGTCCCTGCTGGTAGCTCCACAGGCTTCTTTCCACTTCCACCTGCTGCCTACCCCGGGACATTGCCAGGGCTTAAGGGTCTTGGGACTGTGCCCTGTAGTTTAGGCCCCCTCTCAGCTGAAGGAGAGGTGCCAGCTGTAGGGATGCCCTTGTCATGCCTCATCCCTCCAACTGGCCTTGGAGAGAAGAGCTGGATTGTACCCCCAGGCTGCTCAGCATCTGCTGGGCCAGGAGGCTGGCTGCCAAACCATCAACTCACCCATGGCCTTAGGAGCCCAGAAGGAGACAAGGAGCAGGCCCAGACCCTGCAGAGCGCTGATAAGATGGGCCAGGGACGCTCCTCTCCAGGCCCAGCAGCCTTGGGAACCACAGCCCCTCCGGAGCTGGGGTCCAGGCCTCCCCAGAACTGCAGCTGGAGCTTCAGTCTTTTCCGGGAAGGGCAGGACCTGGGGTGGGAGGGGAGACTGGGACGGGGCTGGAGGCAGGCTCAGCTGCCGAAATGAAGGCCTGTCACAGCTTCTGCCTGCGCTCCTCAGGCAGGCTCCTTGGAGGGGACATTTCACAGCCTCAGAAACATTTCTGGACTTGGCATCCGCTCGGCCCCCAGCCCTGTAGTGGCTGGGGGAAGCCTGCATGGAAGACGGAAAGAATAAGGGAGGAAGATCAGAGCTGTAAAAGGGGATACAAAGCCTGTACTCAACAACCATTGTGTCAGGCACAAGGTACTATCCTGGAAGCCTTTGCTGAAGTGCGGTGGACAGTACCCTGGATGGGGATCAAAAGAACTGAGTTGGCTTTTGGTTCTACTTCTGAAAAGCTTTGTATAATAACATGTAGATGATCCTCTTTGAGTCTTAGCTTTATTGCTTGTAAGATGCAGATAATTCCTCCCTCCCAAGGATTCTATATAGATTGAGATTTTTAAAAATGCTAATGTGCAAAGTAAATAGCTAGGCCTGTTCTAAAGGCACTGTGAATATTGGTTGCATCCAAATCTGAATTTTGTCTGTGACCAGGGTTAGGGGCCAGAATACACCAGAGGTGAGGGCCAGACCCACCTGAGAACCATCAACAAACTAACCCTACCTCCCAGTACACCTCCTCACCCCCTGCAGCCTGTCAGCTTCCCCCATCTCCCACACTCACTGCCACCTGGAGCTCCGGTGCACCAGATGACACTACTTGCTCCCTGGTACACAGGTAGGTGCAGCCAGTGTCATACCCAAGGCCTATAAATGAGGTCCACAGGCAAGAGCCATCCAGCCCACATCTGATATCTAAGATGCAATGCTAAGTGGAAAAAGCACTGTAGAACAGTGTGTGGAATATGGTCTTGTTTATGTGTGTGTGTAAGATATAGATATAAAATATGCTTGTATATTCATAGAAAATATATGAAAGAATACACAAAAATTGTTAACAATGGTTATTACTAGTTCTACAGGGATGATAAACAGGGAGGGGTGAGGACTGTATTTTTACTAGTTATTATCATTTGAATATTTTTGCCATGAACATGTGTTACTTTCATAATGTAAAAGCACTTAAAATCAAAATTTTTAGATAGCAAATTAATATGTAGATATAGATAGATGATAGATGGACAATAGTGGTAGATAAATGATATGAAAATAGCTAAAAGCTAAACCAGACAGATATCTCTGTGCGTTGGTTTCCTCACGTGAAATGGTACCTATTTCATAGGATTATTGTGAGGATTAAATGAGTTCATATGTTCAAGTCCTTGGAACAGTGCCTGGCACACAGTAAGTGCTCAATAAATGTTCTCCTCTTTCGGATAATACTGGTGTGGAGGTGGTGGAGGAAGACAGGGTGGCTCGATGTGATGATCTCTTTCGCCATCTTGTGGTCAGTGGAGCACAGGCCATAGAGCAACATTAATGTCAGTTAGCAGCGTGGGTTCACTTTGCATGTTTTCAATCCTCTTCATAGGTAAGTGTAAGAGTTCAGGCCTTAGGAATGGAGGACCTAGGACTTTTAAAATCGAAAACGTGTTTAAAGAAATAAACAAATAAGTTTACAAATGGGTAGCCAGAATAGGACTTAAAAGACCCCTACTCTAGTCGTCTTTGATACCAGATGCTCCTGATCCCTAGTGCTGTCAGTGTCAAAAAGAAAACAAATTAGCGGGTCCCTGTTTTTGTTTGTTTGTTTGTTTGTTTTTTTCAGGTTCCTCTTTTTCTGTCAGGCTTCTTAGTTGCATCAACAGAACCAATTTTAGCTTACTTACTCAGAAAAGGGATTTTTGAACAGCTATTAGGTAGCTCAGGGAAACCTCAAACAGGCCAGAGAATCTGGTTTGGGAGCTAGGTGGCCACGAGTTGCAACCCTACCCCCTCTGCGGACAGGAGCTGCTGAGGCTGAGTCCAGTGCCACTAGGATATCTCTTACAGTTGTTTGTGAAAACTCAGTGTGTCTCAGCCATGATCTGCCACTGTCACCAGGCATAGCTTCTACTGTTCATCTGATTTCCAATGGTCCCTTCACATGTTTCTCCTGATTAAAAATCTGGATGGGGAACATCTATCTAATTGGTGGAGCCTAGGGCTCACACCTCTCCTCTAGGCTGAATTCTGGTTTCCACCTTAGAGAGGAAGGACTTTTTTTTTTTTTTTTTTTTTTTTTTTTGAGACAGATTCTTGCTGTGTCGCCCAGGCTGGAGTGCTGGAGTGCAGTGGTGCAATCTCAGCTCACTGCAACCTCCTGGGAGGAAGGACTGTTAATGTAGGGCTTCTCCAAAATTTAGAAGGGCTATTCAGAAGAGCCTGGGTTGGGTAGGGGATGATGATGCTCTGACTTTGGGAAAATGGCATTGAGCATGTGTGCTTCAGAGTCCCACGTCCCTTCTCCAAGTCCTGTCGATCTAGCTGTAGGTTCTACATATGACCCAGGCAGTACTGGGAATCTAGGTCTGTTTGACTCAGTGGTCAGGCCGGGTATGGTTGCACATGCCTGTAATCCCAGCTACTCGGGAGACTGGGGTGGGAGGATGGCGTGAGTCCAGTAATTCGAAGCAGCAGTGAACTATAATCATGCCACTGCACTCCAGCCTGAGTGACAAAGCAAGATCCCGCCTCTTAAAAAAGATTGGTGGTCAGACTCCATATTGATTATTAGGGGACAGGTCATGGTGATACCAGATGGAAGGGTTTTTTTGGACAGGGAAGTCCATGGGGGCGGTGGGGCACAGGGGCCATGGCCGACTGGTTTACCACTGTATTCAACAGCAGCTAGCTTGCTGCCTTAACACATGACTGAAAGGAAGGTGGAATAAAAGAACAAACTAAGCTGGCCACCTTCCTTCTGTAGTTGTAAAATTTCACCGACATTTAGGGCCCCTAATTTCGGAAGAAACCTAAGAGATGTGCTTTGGAGGTGTCTCGTTAGATAAGGGAGATCAAGAAAGGTAACTCCACTCTTACCAAGCTACACCTTCATGTAGGGTTTCTGACTCCCCTCCAGGAGGTGACTCCCCTCTACATTTAGTGTCTCCATTCAGAGGGAAAGAACAATCAAGTGTGTGCTCCAAGATTCTACTGTCCATTCACACAGTTTCTTTCTTTCTTTCTTTTTTGCAACAGAGTCTTACTCTGTTGCGCAGGCTGGAGTGCAGTGGCGAGATCTTGGCTCACTGCAACCTCTGCCTCCCAGGTTCAAGCGATTCTCTAGCCTTACTCTCCCGAGTAGCTGGGATTACAGGCATGCAGCACCACATCTGGTTAAGTTTTGTCTTTTTAGTAGAAACGGGGTTTCACCATGTTAGCCAGGCTGGTCTCTAACTCCTGACCTCAGGTAACCCACCGACCTTGGCCTCCCAAACTGCTGAGATTACAGGCGTGAGCCACTGTGCCCAGCCCATCCAGATATTTTCTTGAAACAATTCTGCACTTAGGATATATTTCCAGGAGAAATAGATGAAACATTCCCATAGTGGAATTTCTCGAGATTGCTGGGCCTCAAGGCCTATTGGAATTGAACTTCAACATCCAGCAGGTGGGTCAGCCTGTGGCCTCCATATTTGCTTCTATGAATCAGTGATGGCAAGTGCCCATCTCTGGCCACGCCAGCTGAAAGGTACAGACCACCAGAGGGAGCAGGTGTGCCTCTTCCATGGTGGAACATGGCACTTCCTGTTTGCCGCCCCCATCAACCTGCCCTGCTCTGGAAAACACCACTGTTGCTTAGCAACAGGGAAGGCAGTCATCCAGGGCCCCATATTTCTATCAGTCACCAACCCAAATGAGACATAGAATGTAAAGGCCTGCTTTCAGCTCACATCTACTGTAGCACTTTGGAACTTGCTGGCCACTCAAAATGTGGCCTGTGACCGTTCAACATTTCAGGGGTCCCCAAGACCGCCCAGACATTCAGTGAATTAGCTAGGACTCACGGGACTCAGTATATTATTGTACTCATTGCTGTTATTACAGCAAAAGGTTATACAATATGATCAGCAAGAAGTAAAAAGAACAGGTGGGGTCTGGAAAAGTCCACGCACAGACTTCCTCATGCTCTCTTTCTCCTGTGAGGGGGCCCATCGAGCACATCCTTCTCCACGAATGAAAATGCACAATTGCCGGGCGCGGTGGCTCAAGCCTGTAATCCCAGCACTTTGGGAGGCCGAGACGGGCAGATCACGAGGTCAGGAGATCGAGACCATCCTGGCTAACACGGTGAAACCCCGTCTCTACTAAAAAAATACAAAAATCTAGCCGGGTGAGGTGGCGGGCGCCTGTAGTCCCAGCTACTCGGGAGGCTGAGGCAGGAGAATGGCGGGAACCCGGGAGGCGGAGCTTGCAGTGAGCTGAGATCCGGCCACTGCACTCCAGCCTGGGTGATAGAGCGAGACTTCGTCTCAACAAAAAAAAAAAAAAAAAAAAAAAGAAAATGCACAATTTTTGGGTAATGTTTTGCCCAAGGAAGCTCACTTAGTGCCCCAAATTTGTATTGGGGTCTGGTCATTAGGCACCCCCTGCCTATTATGTACCCGAGTTCCAGACTCTCAGAAGGAAAGCAGGTGTTCAGAACCAACTATGTTGTGGGTACAAACTGGTCAAGCACTGTGAAGCACCCTTCTCAATTAGGGAACATGTCAAGTGCTGTCTTAGTTTTCTATTGCTGCCATAACAAATGATCACAAACTTAGAGGCTTAAACTCCACAAATGAATCGTCTAACAATTCTGTAAGTCAGAAGTCCAGCATAGGTCTCTGGGCTGAAATCAAGGTGTTGGCAAGGTTGTGTTCCTTTCTAGAGGCTCTAGGGGAGAATCCATTTCCTGCTCATTCCAGGTTGGCAGAATTCAGTTTCTTGACATTGTAGGACAGAGGTCCCTGTTTCCTTATTGGCTGTCACCTGAGGGCCATTCTCAGCTTCTATAGGCCACCACATTCCTTAGCCTATAGCATTTTCCTCCACCTTCAAAGCCAGAACAGTGAGTCGAATCCTTCTCAAGTCACATCTTTGTGGCCACAGCTGGGAAAGGTTCTCCATTTTTAAGGACTCCTGTGATTGGATTGGGTCCACCCAGTTAATCCAGGATAATCTTCCCATCCCAAAGTCCCTACCCTTAATCATGTCTACAAAATCCTTTTTGCCATGTAAAGTAACATATTCATAGGTCCCAGGGATCAGGACATAGACATCCTTGTGTATCCAGTATTTTGCCTACCACAAGTGCCAAGTTCCTAGATGCCAGCCAAAGGTCTTTCTAAATATAACAGTCTCAGGGATGCTATGTTAACTGTTTTCTGCATACTCATGCATATCTAAAGGAAGGTGACATCATGAGGGATAGGGAATACCCTCTTCCAACATCTTGTAGCCCTTTTCATGCTTACAATGTCTTGGACTTCATAAACAACTGGACCCAGGGTTCAGCCCACAAAGATGCCTTATAATCCGGATTCCAATATGGCACACACATTCTGACCTTGGGACTGCGCAGTGCTATCCCTTTCCTGCTTCAACCTGGATAGGAACCAAGGTCTAGGAAACTGTTAGGTCACGTTCTCCCAAGCAGAGGGCTTGACAGAAAGTATATTTCAGTTTAAATTCTTAGCTATGTACCAAGAGCAAGTTATTTGTTCTCTGTAACTCTCATTTCCTCATCTGCTTCCAGGTATAACACACTGTCTTACAGATTTAAATGAGAGAATACATATAAATGCTTGTATGTGTAAGGCAATCTTTCCAGATCTCAATGGCTAGTGTGCTAAGAGATGGAACATCCAATAGGAACTAAAACAAGACTAAAGTCTCCTGTTTCAACATGGAGCTTCCTCTTAGGGGGAGAAAAAAGAGAAGAGGCAGAGGTTCACTTTTTGGATCTGCCTGGGTCTTTTTTTTCCTCCTAAGCCCCTCACTTTATTGACAAACCTATTTCTCCTTCTTCCTGTGAAGGTGTGATATTGTGAATGATTAACCTTTGTTTTTCACCCCAAGCTCCAGCTTGCACTTGTACTCTTGGCCCTGCTGCAGATGACAGGCCCAAGACTTCTGCCCCAGGGTAGAGTTATTTCAGCAGAAATGCAAATAGAATCAAAGAGCCCAAGATCAGCTTTTGAGTCACAGAAGAGATTTCAGAAAATGTACACTGAGAAAAGAGAACTAAATGAAAGGCTTTTTGAGTTGGAAGATCTCAGGTCTTTTGAATACCAAGAGATAAGGACCTGGCCTATTGACAGGCATACAAGAATATATGGTTTGTCCAAGGGACTTCCAGCCATCTCAGACTAGATAAAGCTCCCATACACTAAAGGGAGGGCTGAGAGGGAGGCAGAGAGATACTGATGACATTCAAGGCCAGGGGATTTCAACCTCCATTTCAGACTATGCTGAAATCTTAAGGAGAATCTCTCTCTCTCTCTCTCTCTCTCTCTCCTCTCCCTGCTCCTGACTGGATTTGGGTTCCCCTTCATCTCCAAATATCACAATGGTATTTCCTGGAGGGCTAGAAAGGCCACTCAATTAGCTTTTAGTCTGGGCCTTGGGATTGAGGAAAGAGAAGAGAATCTGTGGTGTTTACAGACACTAGTATCATCCATTCGGGTAGGAACAGTAAGAAACCAAAGGTTTGTATCAAAGACTTGAAGTTTTCTTAGTGTGGGTCTTCAGAAAACCACTTTAGGGCCTCTGAGAAAAAAAACACTGCCATACCGGCTTGGTGGTGACAATCAGGTAAAGAGCTCATTCCTACCATTACTGGAACAGCCATGAGGTCTCCTGACAGCAAGATGACAATGTCCAGATAACAACAGGTGAACAAAGTAGCCCTACATACCCAGAGACAGAGCCACTTGCCTTGGGCTCAGCTGTTCACTGAGAGTCATTGGGTTCTTCCATTTCAGTGCAAGGGTGCCTAGCCAATGCAGTGAGCAAAGGTTAATTTCAAGATTGAATTTTGAGGGATCAAAATTGGAGCAGGTCAAAATTATTAACAACTCGGTGATGTCCAATCCCTTCTGCTTGCAACTACTGACACTGCATGGCTCCTAGCTTAACAACTCTCTGAATGTTGGGGAAGCTTCCTGTAAACAGTAAAGAAAACAAATAATATGCCTTGAGAGCAGTGTGTATTATGGTTAAAAGCAACTGAATATTGTTCTTCCAGCTGGGTTGTATGAATGCACATCAGGGGAACCATGAGTCCCATTGAATTACAGGCAAACGTACTACACCGGGTGCTTTTCGTGTATTTTTCAAGGGAGAAGAGATGTAATGTAATCAGATTCTCAGAGGGGTCTGAGTCTTAAGCCACTGTTGCAGTGGGGAGTCTTGGATTTGTGCTTTATTAACTGTGTGTCCTGTGAAAATTCATTTATAACCCCCATGTCATGTTTTCCTGCCTGCAGAGTGGAAAAAAACCAATATCAAGCCCATAACATTATTGTGGGGAATTAATTAAAAGATGCTTTATAAATAAATTGATTTTTAAATGAGACGTTCATGAGCTCCCTTCCCCAACCCCCAGTAAATAGCTCTATTAAATAAAGGGTAATCGGTTGAGATTTTGGATATTAGACATATATATTTTTCAAAAATGTATGTGTACACAGTTTATATATGTGGAATAATGATGTGTCTAATCCTGTATTTTTTCAAGAATCCTTTTCATAAATTATTTGGCATTGTGTGCTTTAAAATAATGATGGTGGTAATGATCATGAAGATAATGATAATTCCTTGTACTTGCATAGCCAGGAGTCCTCTCATTTATTTCATCGGTTGTTGACAAAACCCTCCTCTTACTCTTGTAAATGAAATGAGGCTATTGCTGGGTCCGCAGTGTTTGGTTGCCATGGTTTAAATTCGTTTCATAAGCTGTTGCTTGGCAATCCCACGCGTCAGCTGGCTCTTTTTCCTCAGCACTCTAGCCACACGCTGTCTGAAGTATAATGAGACTGAGGCTGGGCAAAGGAGGATGGCAGTCCCCAAGCACTTTCCATCTTCCCACACAACACTGTTTGTTACCATGATGCTTGATAAATGTGTTAAAAGCAGAGCAGTGAAGTGGTTGCAAACATGGGATTTAGTGTCACACAAACCTGGGTTCAAGTTCTGGGTTGGGATTTGGCTCAGTGTTTCCTTTGGCCATTCACCTAGAAACCCATGTCTCAGTTTCCCCATGTATCAAGTGAGAGATGATAACATGCAGCACCTGGAGTGGATGTGAGAATTGGAGGAAAAAAACCATTTAAAGTACCTGCACACAGTAGGTGCTCAGTAGCTGTAACCTGTACTAATAAGGGTCATGGGAGTTAGTGGAACTATAACTTTCCTTGTTCTGTAGTAAAATGCTCTGATGTAGCAGTCAGTTTGGACTTAATTTGTATAGTTGTGGCCCACTTTCTTTTATACATAGTATGAGTGGGCTCACTGCAAATCCATAGAGTAAAACAGAAATTTATAAATAAACTATCAGGATCAAGGAAAAGACTGGGAGTGTTGTGACTAAAGGAAGACAAGTAGAGATGCTGCAGACAGAACATATCAATAGATGTCCACTCCAGGTAGTGAGTGGGTAGGCACTGTACATTCAAAGGGGCTGCCATGGGGGAGGCTTGTATCCTCCCTAGATAAACACATACCCATGGGCAGTGGTGTGCAGGTAAAACAGCTCTCAGGGAGAGAAAAGCCTTGATTTGTAGCATTTGCCTATTTCTGTGGTGTAAATACTCCTACTATGACCAATTTCAAACTACCAATGTGATGCTATTGAAGGGAATGTGGAGTTGGAAAGCAATGCCCACAATTGGCTCTCAGGAGTCCATCAGAACCTGCTTCGGCACAGAACTAATCCCTTCCCTAGGAGAAGCTTTTTTTTTGTTTGTTTGTTTTTTTTTTTTTTTTTTTTTTTTTTTGCTTTTTTTCTTTTTTGTGGACATTTCCAACAAGCTCTTGTATTTATAGCAGTTTAGGGAGGTCAGTTCTCAGGACTGCTCTTCTGGCCTTTGATTTTCCCTAATTGGAAGCATATGGCTGAGGAAATAGCCTCTGTTCTGTTTTTCAGGCCCATCCCACATATCCATAGGCTGACTTCAGCACCCTTTCTGGCTTAGGATCAGGAGCCCATGATCTTTGTAGGATCCAGAGGAACTTGGGAACTAAGAATTACCTAGATGAAAATCTTAATTGAGGTGGTATCTTCTCCCAAAGTTATTTTTTCTTTTTTCCATAACCCAACTCAGCCATACTGCCCTCATCATAGTCTCTCATACTCTCATGGTCTCTCATATTCATTGTAGCATTCTCAGTGCTACAATGCATATGACCTTACTATGTTTATATTAGTCACCAAGCAGTTTCAAAACGAATCACTTTTTAAATTCATCCGTGCCACTGTAAAGCTGCTTCATCTAATATGACTTCAGTGTAGTTGTCTGATTTTGATAGCTGGAGTAAACAAACTGTGTGTGTTTGAATTCCATTCTGGACTGAACAGTTTCAAGTGTCAGTCAGGGATGCTCATTTGTAAGAACAGGCACATTGACCAGCTTTCAGTGAAAATATGTTGCATGTGTTTTACATTTTACATGGTCCATAATTTGTGTTTCCTTTCCACTTCATATCTGACAATGTCCAGTTAAATAGCTTCTACAGAGTGCCCCAAAGCATAGTGTCTTCCTTGTGAATCAGTTGAAAGACATCAGGATGTTTATGAGGCAGCAGAAGAGAATATTAGATATAAAACCCACAACTTTCTAAGGAGGGTAGGCCCTGTTAACAGGAAATTTTTTGGGGGGTGGGGTTAGATACAGAGTCATGAACCTTAATATAATTAATGGCCTGTCACAGTTCTGAAGAGTTTTCAGTAGTGTACAAATTTGAAGGTAGAAGCTGGAAGACACTTAAACTTCCCAGTAAAAGCAAGATCCTTGAGGGTGAGACCAAAGCCAGGGAAAATGGAAGCCTGTTTGGGAGATGGTGCAGGGAGTGGGGGGAAGGGGATATGATCACTGGAGACTGAAAAGAAAGATTTGGGAGAAGAAATAATGTCTAACGGAGACTTTCTAGTTAAATTCTGTGGGGAGAAATGCTCGTAAACATCTCCCCCTAGGAAATTTTCATTTAATTCTACAATGCTCACTGCTTAATAGGCATGGATTCTCTATGGTGAATGTGAGTAAAATTGTGTTTCGAGATTTAGGTATGGGAGAAAAACAAAGGGTAGCAGACATGTGGCTTATATATACTCTCGCGTGAATGAAAGGACATCTTTGCATAGAAAGATGTCATGTTCACCATTCAGTTACCAGGTAGGGGTGGGAGATGGAGGGTATTTACTGTGCCTAGCTGGAGAACTGTAGGTTAGAGAGGCTTGGTGGAAGGATGGAAATGGAGTTTCTCTAACGAGAGCCTACAGGTTGCTAGAACTCCTCCTCATGCTGACTACTCAGAAGTGTCCCACCAAATTCTGTCCAGTGGCAGCAGAGTCCTGCTGGGGATGGTCTCATCAGATCCAGAAGAGTGGCTCATAAGCGAGAGTAAGAATACATTTTCTCTTAAGAAACCAGAGTTTGCTAAGAATGATGGTTTCCATCTGCATCCATGTCCCTACAAAGGATGCAAACTCATCCTTTTTTATGGCTGCATAGTATTCCATGGTGTATATGTGCCACATTTTCTTAATCCAGTCTGTCACTGATGGACATGGACATTTGGGTTGATTCCAAGTCTTTGCTATTGTGAATAGTGCCGCAATAAACATACGTGTGCATGTGTCTTTGTAAGTATAATAAAAAAAAAAAGAAAAGAAAAGTTAATAGGCAAATGCTGAAAAAAAAAAAAAAAAAGAAACCAGAGTTAACAATTATTTTATTTTCCATTGATTTCTCACAGTTCTGGAGGCTGGGAAGTCCAAGGTCAAGGTGCCAGCAGATCCTGTGTCTGGTGAGGGGCCACTTCCTGGTTTGCAGATGGCTGTCTTCTCATTGTATCTCACAGGGTGGAGAGCAGTAAAAGTTCTCTGGAGTCCCTTTTATAAGGGCACTAATTCTATTCATGAAGGCTCCACTCTCAAGTCCTAATCACTCCCAAAGACTCCACCACTAATATCATCATATTGGGAGTTAGAATTTCAACATATGAATCTGGAAGGGGAGCATAAACATTCAGTCCATAACACCAATGTTTTTGAAATATTTGAAAATGTTGTATACCAAAAGGAAGCTCAGGGACTTTTACCCTTAATATTGTTTTGCCTTTAAGACTTTGTGTCCAATTATTTAAGTGGTGAAAAGTGAGGATGTGATTTTTTTATGTACCATGAAAAAGTCTTAAAACTTCTCAAGTCTTCATTTATATGTTGGACAAATTTTCAGATCCTAAAAGAGTTCATTTCTAATTTATTTTCAGGAAATTTTGCCTCACTGCCTTTTTATAAAATCCAAAATTTTGTCTCCAGCTATGATTTATTTGGAAACTAATTTTTTGAAAATGAATGAGGGGGTTTGTGGCCATAATAGATTGATGGCTACCTACAATTCATGTTCGCTTTCCATGGCATGGAATTGTTGCTAGGAGAAGCTGCACAGCCATAGATGACAGTTCTCAGTGCCCACTTCCCCCAATCCAGCTGACTTGTACTTGCCAGTGGAGTATGAGAGTTACTACATGGCCAATAAGGGGCTGTAACCCACTCTTAAGAGAATTAATCCATTCCTGTGGAAAACAATCCACTCCCTCTAGGAACTAATTCAGTCTTGCAGGAGTGAGAACTCACCAAGCCATTCATGAAGGATCTGCCTCCATGACCCAAACACTTCCTGCCAGGCCCTACCACCCCACACTGCCACACTGGGGATTAGACTTCAACGTGAGTTTTGGTAGGGACAAACAAAACACATCCAAACTATAGCAGTACCTGAAATGCCTTAATGAGGGCTCCTCAGAATAAGAATATGTTGTTGTGGGTAGTTGTCTGAAAGGACACCAGTCTTGGTGTTCATAGTACAGAGTATTCTTATAGGAAGAACTTTATTTTGATCAGCATGTGTATCAGTCAAAATTCAGTTGCACATAACAGAAATTACTCTAGCTATTTTAATGGGATATGGATTTAACATAGGGAGTAAGGTGCTTACAAAATCCCCAGAAGGGCTGAAGGAGCAACCTCCAAGCTCGGAAATGACTACTAGAACAACTAAAGAACTGACACACCAGGAAGATGGCTACCTCTGACACAATCAGGAAGCTGGGAAATCAGGAACTTTTTTTCCTGACAGCTGGATTCAGAATCAAACCATGTTAGCCCACATCCTGGGATTGGATTAAGGACTCTGCCAGCATAGCTGTTGCTCTAGGAACATGCCACTTTTGCTGTGATTCTGAGAAATGGAGCCTGTCATCAAATCTGTTACGCCAGAGCCACCCCATGCCTGCTAGATCCACAGCAGCAAAATTGAAGCCTGTCTCATTGTCACCTCTCTCCCCACATTGACTAAATTTTTAAAGATAATACTCACATGAGTAAACCTGATTAGCAGAACCTAAATTACGTCTTTTGCCATGTTTCAGAGGAGTAATAGAGTTTTTAGCTTTCTAGCCTGTGTCATAAAGGAAGACACACTAGAGAGGGCTTAGAAGAGATGTTTAGCAAGCCAATTATAGACTTTACCACAGTCATTCCCTGTCTAGAAAGAGGCCCTCATCCCTGACTCTGACCTTCGGAGACTGGCCTTTCATGATATGAAACAGGCCCAATTAGATAAAAGCTTCAATTCTGAAAGCACCACAAATAGCAATAAAATGTCACTGGACTGAGAAACACTATGCTGAGTAAAGCCTGCATTGATGTAAGTGATATGCACAATCAAAAAATATAACAGGGCCAGATCTGTAAAGTGAATATTATTTTCTGAAACAGAAACTAAAATTTGAAAAATAATATTTGAGAAAAAAGCGCCTTAAAAAGTTATAACATCAGGGAACATCATATATTTTTAAAGGTGCCAACATATCTAGGACACATTTCAAATATATTTAGAGTATTTGTGTTGGAGAGAGGAGAATGCGAATAGGGATTTGGGGTAAAGGAGAAAAAAATAAATAAAAAATAGAATAGCCTGTGCTGACTGATAATAAAAAGTGTGCCATGATCTGTGTAGTATGAATAGCTCAACTCCTAATTTGGTAACATCTAAATAGGATACATAAAACTAACCAAAAGTTAAATTTCTGCACAGCAAAGGAAACCATCAACAAAGTGAAAAGGCAACCTACTGAATGGGAGAAAAGATTTGCAGGCCATACATCTAATAAGCGGTTAATATCCAAAATATATAAGGAACTCACACGACACAATGGCAGAAAAATAAATAGCCCAATTGAAAAAGAGCAAAGGACTCTAACAGACATTTCTCTAAAGAAGACATACAAATGGTCAGCTGGTATATGAAAAAATGCTCAGCATCACGAACCATCAGGGGAATGCAAATCAAAACCACAATGAGATAGCACCTCACACTTGTTAGGATGGCTACTATTTAAAAAAAAAAGAAGAAGAACAAGTGCTGGTGAAGAAATTGGAACCCTTGTGTACTGTTGATGAGAATGCAAAATGGTACAGCGTCTTTGAAAAGCAGTATGGAGGTTCCTCAAAAAATTAAATATAGAACTACCATATGACTCAGCAATCCCACTTCTGGGTATTTATCCAAAAGAATTAAAGTCAGAATCTCAAAGACATATCTGCACTGTCATGTTTATTGCAGCACTATTCACAATAGCCAAGATGTGGAAACAACTTAAATGTTTATGGATAAATAAATGGATAAAGAGAATGTGGTATATACATACAATGTCTTAAATTATACATTCAGTCTTTTTCTTAAAAAAAAGGGAAACTGCCCGTATGTGGCAATATGGATGAACCTGAACCTTGCGCTAAGTGAATACAAAAGGACAAATACTTCATGATTCCATTTATATGAGGTATCTAAAATAGCCAAACTCATAGAAGGAGAGAGTAGAATGGTGGCTTCCAGGGGCTAGGGGGAGAAGGAAATGGGGCATTGCTCTTCAATGGGTATAAAGTGTCAGTAATGCAAGATGAAGAAGTTTTAGAGATCTGTACAACATTGTGTTTATAATTAGCATGTACACTTAAAAATTTGTTAAGGGGGTATATCTCATATTAAGTGTTCTTACCACAATGAAAAAGAAAAATAAATGGTGATTGGAGGCATGTATTTTAAACTACTTTACAACTGAAAATTTTATAAAACCTGTCAAACAGAACAGGAATAACGTACTTATGTAAATTAGATTGAAAATATAAAAAATTAAAATATATAAAACTCATTCCCCAAATTCTGAAAGACATGCAAATATATAATTTTTATAAAGCTTAAAAATGCCACATAGGGTTTAAAATTTAATCAAATGTCCAAACAGAAAGTCTAGGAACATTCATATTCTCAACTCTCACACAAAAGTGTATGGTATAAAAAACAGATTCAATAAAAATTGTGCAAATGAAAAGCTTATTGAATATAAAAGACACATGCAATGCAAAATCATTGAAACATTTTTGATGACTTTTTTGAAAAAATGGCCAGAACAGTAAGTTAAAATTGTTTTAAAATGAACTCAGTAAACAATGATAAAAGTATAAACTGCTATTTGGAAGATATTTGTTTTCAGCCCCTATGAAAACTTTAAAAACTGAAGACAGAATAAGATTACTTGTCTTAAAATGAAATTGAAATAAAAACAAAAATATCAAAAGAACCACAAGGAGAAAACTCCCGCCAAACCTGAAACAAATCTACTTGACTCAAAATCATTGAAAATGGAACCCCAACTCCTTCAAATTTACTGAAAGATCATACATTATTTATTAGAAACATTTCATTTTATACCAATTTAAAATTTCATAGTTTTTCCCAAATTGCCCAAATGCTACCCCCTAAAATATATTCTTTTCCACATTCCCCTGCATCCTATTTACACTAAGACCCTCACATGATTAGGCAGCTGCTGAGCAGGCTGGGAGACATCCTTTTGGCACTTACAAACCGAAACACTCCACACGCATAAAGATCAGTTCTCTCACTTTTACTTTTCATGCCATGAGATGGCTTTGTCAAAACCGAAGCTCTCAGGCCTGCCCTTCCCATCATGAAATAGCCTTTGCCTACAGTAGGTCCTGGGAGAGAACCCAACAGTTCCTAACCAGACTTGGGGCTTTCCTCCTCCTCTGTATCATTTTCTCTCCCTGAATTGAAGCAGGATTTTCTTCCAGAGCTTGTGACAGGGCAGATCATACTGATGTGATTTGAAGAAAACCCTAGCTGCTTCCCTAGCCAGATGGCTGCTGCAGTGGGATGATGATGGTCATCATTTGCTACCTCCTGTTCCCCTTTACTACCTCCTGGAGGTGACTCGAAGTTCCTATTGTTAGTTTCAAATGTCTCCCATGTACAGGCTGGAGTAATTAGGTGGGGTATGGATGGAAAACAGAGGAGGCCCCTGATATAGAGGTTGAAGCAGGTTGAAGGGGGCAAATGCCTCATCTTGTGGGGAGCAGAAGTCAGGGCTCCAGAACAGTGAGGTGAAAGTTCCAGGTTGGGACTGCCTCATTCCAGGAGTGTTTGGTCTGTGGGTCCTGATCTAGGCACGAGCGTCTTCAAGGTATAAAGGGCAGAGGTGAAAGCCATGGTCAGGGCTGGGCTATAGGAGGGAAAAGGTGTTCACTGAGGTCTGGTCAGCGACCATCCCCAGATACTATATTTCATCAAATCTAAGATGCCATCAAGTGTAAGATGAATCGTTATTTTATGTATCAATACATTAAGTAAAAAGGCTGCCAATTAAATCATGCCATGATGTTTTCTCAGCACTTGTAATTTTTTATTTTTACTTGTCAAAAGAGTTCTTTGAGACTTATATAGATATAGCATCTTTCCATATATCACTCTTGTGAGTACATAAAAATAAAAGCAATGTAAATTGCTTAAAGTATTTCTAGAGTTTCTTCACATCTAGAACCTAAGTATCCCAAATGACTTTTCAGTTCAGAGTTCATTGTCTGTGTTTTCCCACACAGAGTTGGAACTGTCTGTGTTTTCCCACACGACATTGTCCTCCGTGCCATCAAGATGGTTGGTGATGCAGCATTTCTTAAAAGAGAGACCCACTATTGTCCATGGATTTTCTTCCAAGTTGCTGCTAAACTGCAAGTTTTGATGTGGGCTTTCTTGCTTGACCTGCGAGAAGTCATCCTGTTGAATGTATCTCAATAACAAAACCCAACAGAATTTCACCTACTGTAGGTATCTTCCTTGCTTTGGACCTAAAACACACTTTGTTGTTCCTCTGCATGAAAATGTGGAATTGCAACATTTTCTCCATCTTTCAGATAACTATTGCTTCATAACAAACCAGTTACACAGATTTCTGTTTCCAGCCTGAGGGCCGCAATTATTCTTTATGCTAATATGCCTCTGAGATTGACCTTTGCTAGAAAACTCTTTCTTTTTCTTTTAACTTTTGAAATAATTATAGACTCACAAGAAGTTGCGAAAATAGTATGGGGAGTTCTCATGGACCCACCACCCAGATTCCCCTAATGGTGATATCTTAAATAACTATAATACATTTTCCAAAGCAGATAATCAACTGGCACAATACAATGAACTAAATTACAGAGATTACTTAGATTGTACCAATTTTCATGTGCACTCTTTATTTTGTATGTTTGTGGATCATTCTATGACATTTTCTTACAAGTATAGATTTGTATAACCACTACAATCATAATACAGAAGTGTTCTGTCACCACAAAGATCTCCCTCCTGTTACCCCATTACAGCGACACTTTTCATTGAGGTAACTGTCCTCAGCCTCCTCCCCCTCCACTCTTGGCTTTTTCTGATTGTACATGTTAAGTAGCACCTTTTGTTGCCTGCTTATTTTGCTTCCTAAGCATGCCATGTTCTATTAATCATCTGCACAATTCCCTTGGTCCTTCTTCTGACCTTGCCAGTTATTATGGTGATTGTAGTCTCCTAGCTTCTGGCAGTTAACTGCTACCACCTGACCTCTATTACTTCAAGGCCCCATGATCCCCATGGACATTAATGAGCCCAGCTCCATGACCACAGCTCCTACCCTCAGCTCTAGCCTGCAGGTGAGAGCCGCCACTGAACTTCTAAGTGATGCTGGTACCCTTATCACCCATACATTCCTTACGGCTTTGGTGAACAGTGTTTCTTGGGCCCCTATGGAACATAACCCTCTGGCAGGATTTCTGACCTCACATTATGTATCCATTTCAACATGTCCAATTCCTTCAGCCTCTTTATTCCTTCCTCTGTTATCCTCCGGGCAACTCCGGCATTTCTACTTTACTCAGCTTAAGTCTTTGCCTACTGCAGGCTTCTAAGAGTCACCCTAGCCATGAGTCTGCCCCATCCTGATACACTTGCCTAGGTGTTAAACTCACCTCATAAGAAAGTACCCTCAAACTGATGAATTCTGGGTTATTCAATCTTATATTCTAACTGCCTTGATCAAACACCTCCCCTGGCTCATGCTAATATGTGCTAGCCAATTTTTCCAGCCTCTTCGGCACATAATCTCTTTCCTTCCCTATCATGCACACCACATCTCCAGGTGGATTATGCTGGAGCTTAACCCAGGTCATTATCCTGTCAGCTAGGAGATGAGATTGGGGCAGCTCCTGAAGGGGGAACCATTTGCTTCATGGCGAAGAGGCCTCGCTAGCATCTTTCAGCATAAGGGGCATGCTAGCTCTAAGAAAGGATGAGCTAGCTCTGCAATTTCTGAAGAGTTCAGGGAAATCTGCAGAGCCAACATCTCAGAAGTATCCATCTAGATGTCTCCATCCTATTTTTTCAGGTTCCAGGTTTTTCAAACCAAGGCTCTGACTTTACCATGACAGACTTTCCTAGCATGAGCAATTAATCATTTTGAGAACTCTGGTCTCTGTCTCCTGAGTCTGCCCCTCTGATATGTCTGTTCTTCTACTGAAAGAGAAAAGGGCATCTTTATAAGCTACCAGTGAGATCCTGTGGCTCTTGCACTTAGCCATTAATTGCTTATCAACAGCCCTCAATTTCATTAACCTTTTGTAGGGCATCAATACAAACTAGTATTAACCAGCCAACTTTGCGGGCTTGTTTTACAAATACCAGAATCATTGTACCTACAAGGTGTTCACTTCCACCAGACATTTTCCTAGGTCACTACTGGTGAAATCTTTAGAATTTAGGTCATTACCTTGTAGAAAGGACTATTTGTTCCCATCTGCAACTTAGGTAACTTTCCCATCAGCAATTTGTCCACCAGGTGGTGAGTGATCCAGTTCCCAAACCCCATCTGACCACCTGTTTTATTGGACTTCATCAACAGTACAATTCATGTCTGTTCAGAACCTTCAAGAAACAGATGCCAAGATGGGATTAGATGTGCAAGAAACGTATTGGAGGAAATGCCTATGGGTGATAAAGAGGAAGAAGCACAAGTAGGCAAGGAGGGCCTTCATAATATAATCCAGGTCTGACATCTATGAAAGGAGAGAAGGAAGGAAGTAGGAAGGAATTGGATAGGAAGAATTCCAGACTGCTGCACAGTTCAAAGAAAGTTTGAGCCAGGCACATGAATTGCAGGAAGCTTATGTCCCACAAGAATGAGCCAGCAGTAGTACTTGTACCACGCTCAGTCAGTGGCTATTGGTGGCCCTGGGGAAGCATGACCTCAGTGCAAACATGGTGGTGGACCAAGTCAGGTGGCAGCTGGAGCTATCAGTCAACTATGTTTCCTGTAGCAGGAGATCCCAGTAGTACATTTTAATGGCCACTACATGTGGCATTCTGGGAGAAAGCCTCACTTCTGTCTGTAGTTTTGATCCCTGGGGAAAGGATTGAAGGCTTCTACCTCTCTCTCTCTCTCTGTCTGTCTGTCTCTCTCTCTTTTATGAGACAGGGTCTCACTCTGTAGCCAGGCTGGAGTGCAGTGGCTCATTCAGGGCTCATTGCAGCCTCAACCTTCCAGGCTCAAATGATTCTCCCACCTCAGCCTCTGGAGCAGCTGGGACTACAGGCCTAAGCCACCATACCCAGCTAAATTTTGAAATTTTTGTAGAGATGGGGTTTCTCCATGTTGCCCAGGCTGGTCTCGAACTCCTTGGCTCAAGCAATACTTCTGTCTTGACCCCCTAAAGTGCTGGGATTACAGGTGTGAGCCACTCCATTTCACTTTAACAGCAATGCATCTACAAAGTAGGGCTGACTGATTCCCAGTCCCACCTGTATATTGCCAGGACCAGTTTCCACATTACCAAGAAAAGATTCCCTCATCTCCCACTCCCCACTCAAGATTGGGAACATAAATGGCACCTAGCAATGTGCCATGACCAATTCTCAATCATTTTAGGATCCACTTCAGCCCGAGTAGAGTCCTGGCTTGGACTTTGGACTCTATCATATAGCTAATTGATTTAAAATTTAAAACTCTAGACTAATTGTTATAACTCTTTGCAAAACTGTGTTTTACCCCTGACTCCCACTCTTGGACCCCAAATGTATTAAGGCTCCATACACAGTTGTCATTCAGGCCCTAATATATACAGATGTTGCTTCCTCAGGCTCATCAACCTGAAGGGAAGGGCTTTTAGCCCAAGTATACCTTAAGACATCACAACATTAGGCAGTTCATTTCAACCTTTAGGCCTAATTCATTTCTTTCTACAAAATTGGAGATATGAGATATCTGTGAAGTCTGCTATTCACCAGGTGTTTCTGAATTGAAAGTGTCCTCCCCTTTCCCTAGCAGCAAAGTATCTTAATTGGGTGGTTTCTAGTTGTGGGGACACTCTCCTTCATAGTTGGAATGGCCTCAACTTAACAAGAGTAGCTTGGAATTACCTCCGAGAAGAGCCAGTTCTAAGAAGTATTTGACAAAGTTTACCTAAAGTTATGCCCCAGCAAGGGGCCACCTGAAAGCAATTCTTAGGGAGGCTGGTTTGGGACTATCACAGGAATCATTCTAGGCAAGTAGAAAACCAGACTTCTTTCAATGTTTACTTCTTTCCACCATCCAATGTATCACAACATTATGATTTCAGGTGCGTTACAATGTCTATAGCTTCAGATTCTGTTATGGGTTGAATTGTGTCCCCAGAAAGATATGTTGAACTCCTAATCTCCAGTACCTGTGAATGTGACCTTATTTGGAATAGGGTCTTTGCAGTTAAGATAAGATGAGGTCATTAGGTTGGGCCCTTATTCCAATATGACTGATCTCTTATAAGAAGAGACATGGTGACAGACACATAGGGAGAATGTCATGTGACAACAGAAGCTGACTGAAGTGGTGTGTCTACAAGCCCAGGAATGCGAAGGACTGCCAGCAACACCAGAAGCTAAGAGAAAGATATGGAACACATTCTCCTCTAGAGACTTCAGAGACAGCACGGTCCTGCCAACACCGACTTCAGACTTCTAGCCTCCAGAAGTGAGAGAGAGTAAATTTCTGCTGTTTAAGCCATCCAGTTTGTGGCAATTTACAACAGCCCTAGAAGACTAACAGATTCTATACTGACCGGTTAGTTATGACTGGGGTTTCCAGAACTGGGAAGGGAAAAGTTGGGACCTACTCATCAGAGAGCAGTGTGTGTGATACTTTGGTGTTCCTGGGGCTTCTCCAAGTTCTAATAACCAGGAACAAAAACACAGAGAAGGGGATTCAGCTTAGGTCTCTGGTTGTGAGGTCTTTATAGTTAAGAATCTCACTGCACACTTTGGCCAAGGCATCCAATGTTTCCAATTCTTATTTCTCCATTCACGATGATACTTTGGGCCCCTGGAAATGAAAATAGTAATATTATTAGATAATACTTATAAGAGCCCTTGTTGTTCTAGGTGATTTCACCTTAAGTCACCACTCACAACAATGCTAAAATGGGATTATTATTATTACTGTGTTTGTCTTTACAGATGAAGGAGCTGAAGCACAGAGGTGTTAAATAATCTACCAAACTTCCTCTAACTAGGAAATGACAGAGGTGGATTTGAATGCTGGCAACAATGGCTCCAGAGTCTGTGCACTTAACTGTTATGTCAGACTGATTCTCTAACAGGAAACATTGCAGAGGTTGTGCCAAATAGAATTCACCAAGTACTGAATGTCCCATTAGTCCAACAATCTACTGACTGTCAGAAATAAATAAGTTGACTTTGTTACCATGGTGTCTGGAAATCCTCAAAGTTAGATTGTTCTTTTGGAAGTCCAAAGGCCACAATTTCAACCTCCTAGATCCAATTCCATTTTCCAAGGGAACTTATTTACATTCTAGGTCTCTGGATCCCCAGTCCAGGTTTTCCTGTGCAAAGGAGTCATCTTCAAAGTAAAATTTGTTTTATTGTGCAGTTAGTAGTTCTTTCTCAAGATTATTCAGATGATAGAATAAATAAGTTAGGCATAGACGTCAATTGATATTGATATAGTTATTTCCCATGGAGAAGTTGGAGGCTTCCCCAAGAATCTATCCACTCAATTGTCATAGGGTACTACTAGTGCCAAGGGTTTATAGACAAATCGAAACCTCAAATTGAAACTGAAATAATAGAGCATAGTCCTTCACCAAGTTCCATTTGGTTTTCTAATCAATCAGACAGGAATATTTGTGGATGAGCCTTGGCAATAGCTGTACTTCCAAGCCAACAATTTTTGGAGTGTTGTCCTCATTTCTTCTATGACATCAACAGCAATGGGGTTTGTTTCTGTTAGAGTTTGAGGTAGTCATAATCCTTATACCAACTTGAGCTCAGGTTGTAAGAATACATGACCCCTTTGATGGATTTTATTATCTAGCTGACTCCTCCATCAAAATTAATTATGTTGTGGCAGCGTTTTCTTTCTCCACTCCCTATTATGAAGACTGATGACTCTCTTAAATTAGAAAAAGAAAAGAAGAAACCCTTGAGGTTCCTAAGATATATACACTTTAAGCCCAATTCAATCTTGGGTGCTGCTTGTGGAATTTCGGGTACTGCTGCCAATTTTCCCATCTCATAAACAATGCCTACAGGTGAGGAATTGTTAATAAATTAAACCTATACCAGAATTCAATGGGGAAGTTCAGGTATTTGTTTCCTTCTGTATTCTTCCCACAATCCCATTGTGGCCTTGGGAAACAGTTATGTGCTGGGGATTCTGTACTTCTGCTTTCTTTCTTTGAAATTTGTGAGGGTGAAATGATCAGAAATCTCCGGGTATTCTTGGCTCAGAACCAAAACAACTTCTTCCATGTCCCCTGGAAGCAGAGACCTATATGTAAGATGCAATAACAGGCAGGCAGACTTTATTGCTCATCATGCGGCCTCAGGACATAACCACTCTCCTTGAAAGGTAGGGACACTGTTCTCTTTCTAGAAATGATAGGTGAGTTCATTTGGGAAACTGGAACCCACCAGATTGGTGTATTTTTTCCATTGTATCCCTCTTTAGATAATCAGTTAAAAATTGTTTTAACTCAACATTTTAAAAAAGTCAGGTTTATTAAGATATAATTTACATGCAGCTAACTCCACCCTTTTTAGAAGTATGGTTCTATGAGTTTTTACAAACATGTACAGCTGTTTACAACTGATTGTTCCACCACCACAATCAAAATATAGAATATTTCCATGCCTCTAAAAGTTCCCTTGTGCTCCTTTTTAGTTAACCCTTCTCTGCTCCCACCAGCTGCTGGTAAGCACTAATACTTAGCACATAGTTTTGCCTTCTCTGGGATATACATGGAATCATACAATATGTAGCCACCTGATTCTGGCTTCTTTTACTCATCATAATGTATTTGACATTCATCCATATTATTGTGTGTATCAATAGCTCATTCCCTTTTATTGCTGAATAGTATTTTATTGTGTGGAGATACCAAAGTTAGTTTATCCATTCACTCATGAAGGGTGTTTGCGTTGTTTTTTGAGCTTCTATAAACATTCATATTCAGGTTTTTGGGTGAACACACATTTCCATTTCTCTTGGGTAAATTCCTAGGATTGTGATCACTGGGTCATATAATAAGTTTATTATGTCTGATTCTATAAGAAACTTACCCTCTTATTCTTCCCCAGTCTCTGCCATTCCTCTCTGAAAAGGTAACTACTGTTGACTTGTTGCAGGGGTTCATAATCCCCAAGCCTTTAGTTCACCATTAAAAGTTTGTTTTCTAGACAGTTTCAAAGAAAGCAGTTGTCATTGATCATTTGGTTTAACTTTCTAGTTCTTTGGGTTGTAATAGTCAGAAAGTTATATAGTGTTTCCATATTTCACATAATGGGCCAAGTGCCAAATTTTCAAGTGGGTTTTTTTTTTTTTTTTTGAGTGGCTATTGCCATTCCTGGAGTTGGGAAGCCTAGAGGTTCCATTCCAACTGGAGAACCCCTGTGAAGACTAGCAAAAAGTCTTCCCAGTGATTCTCATGAAGATCTCTCTTAGAATTCACCATTGCCTTCTGATTGATCCTATCTTCAAATGCTCCCTATATGTTCTCTGACCTACTTCTACGTATTCCCATATCAACTCTCTGAGCAAAGGCCCCTACAATTTTCTCTTATCTCTAGTGGTATGTTGCCCCATATCTTATCTCACTTCCATCAGTCACTTGGAAAACTTTTCAGTACTTAGGACATGTTCCCTTGCCTTAAAAACTTTCTTGGACTCAACTGGACTTCAAAGTTTTCAATGATAAATGTCCATCCCACTTCAGGTTGGGTGGATGGGTGAGCAGAGCAGCTTTTTGGAGTTGCCTCCAGGCTACTTTGTCCCCCCTCCCTCCTGCATGTTGTTTGCCTTGCAAACCATCTTCGTTGTTTGATTTGCCTTGACACTTTCATGTGCAGACATGCTTCCTTAGTGGAGCTCAGCTGCGGGTGGGTGCATCAAAATGACAAAAGTTTGTCCCTTGCCTTGGCACTCCCTAAATACCTCATATCTTTCAAACACATTCTTTCCATTTAATTCTTAGAGTAAGATACTCTGCCCTACATCTCAGGGAAGATTCCCTAGTGAATCATCATCGACACTATCTTTCTAACTCCCCACAATTTTCCCTCCATATATTAGAACTGTTGTCCTTTGACCTCTAGAATGGAAACTGACTGGCTTGCCACTTTCATCTGTTCACAAAAAATAGGTCAGTATTGTCCCACACTTTATTCAGTTTGTTCATGCTCCCTCTGTACACCTCAACGAGAGAGAAAGTTCTGTCACGAATTCTGGTAATGTGATCCCTTTCTCTGTTTTTAATCTTCCTGTTTTCCTGCCTCTCCACTAGGAATAACTGGGTCCTAACCAGAACCCAAAGAATCTTCTGCCCCAAATCCCCACAGGATGGTGAATTCCCCTCTATGTCACATTTCTCGGCAGTAGATTTTTCTGACACACTTAGGGCTCCCCAAACTGCTACTGACAGTGTGAAGATGTTGGAGGTCTTTCCAATTCTGGTGGCAGGGGGAGGGAGGTTTACCTGATCTATTTGTGGACTCAGGGCTTAGCTAATTCTAATCTGTTGCTGCAGTTGCTCAATATATATTATATTCTTATATATTAATTATATATATCAATAATAATTATTATAACTGAAATAATAATAAGCAGCAACCAGGATGAATTTTTAACTGGGTAAATGCTTCTTGGCCTGAGATGCAGTGGTGAAGTTCTTGAATAGGTTGGGGCTGCTCTTGATTTGAGGAGCAGAGAAGAAATTTGGCCAGAAGCGATCTTAAGCTGTGAGGGGCCCAGGTGTGTGCACTAGTCTAATTGTGCTGAGACAGTCCTTGTTTTTAGTGCTGCCTCTTCTGGGAAGAGTAGATAAGCAGATCTGGGCAATGTCAACAAATACTGACTTGAGAACACAACTTTCTCCAGCCCTGTAACCTGTTTCTCTGCCTGTGTTGCCTATCTCAGCAAATGTCACCACTATGCACTGTTGCCCATGAAGAAATCTTAGATTCAAAATATGGGGGCAAGAGGAGAGGTGGTCTACCTCTTCCATGCCTATTTTCCTGCCTCTCCACTAGGAACAACTGGGTCTAAACCAGAACTCAAAGAATCTTCTGCCCCAAATTCCCCCACGATGGTGAATTCTCCTCTATGTCATAATTCTTGGCAGTCTCCTCCCCCAGTCTCCATACCACATCAATCTTAGTTCTACCTAAACATCAGTTATTTCCATAAATGGCCACAACCACTGCTCGGGGTCTTGCCATCATTAGCCCTCATCAGGATGAACTGGACAGCCTCTACCTCCTCCATGCCTACAAGCAAAATGATCTGTCTCCAGGGCATGGCACTTCTAGATTTTCCTATTGTTAACTATGCCTGCTAAACTCTTTGTCATGGTATGCAAGGCCCTTTATGACCTGGATCCAATTTATGGCTTTAGATTCCTAGTCAGTAATTTCCT
Source organism: Piliocolobus tephrosceles (assembly GCF_002776525.5). NCBI lineage: Eukaryota > Metazoa > Chordata > Mammalia > Primates > Cercopithecidae > Piliocolobus > Piliocolobus tephrosceles. Next base: position 99,307,440 of record NC_045445.1, on the reverse strand, counting down.
TCCCTTGGCAATATTGACCTACCTGCAATTTCTTAAAATATACCCACCAAGGTCTCTCATGACCAGGGATTTTCACTTGCTTTTTCCTCTCCCAAACTCCTTACTTGTCTGCTTCACAAGCTCTTACACTCTCTTCTGGTCCCATGTCAAATGCTACTTCATCTATGGAGCTTTTCTGATAACCCAGGCTGACCTATGCCATCTTTCTTCACCTGTTTCGCCATATGTGTATATGTGACCTCTTGTATAACAATTGTGTTCAATAATTTACTGCCTGTTTATTTTTCCCTCGGCCACCGTTGCAGTGAATAACTAGGTCTTTAAACTAGGCACTTGAAAAATAAAGGAAGCTCAAGTGTTGTGTGTATGGAAAAAAGAAATGATAGAATTGTCCCAATCCCTCTCTCAAGCATATCTCCTCATTTCTGGCCACTGCTAAGAAACTTTCCCTCCATTTTGGTCATCCACGTGAGTGTGAAGTCACCAGGATTGATGACAAAAATAGGAGAGGATTGGAAGACAGTGAGCCAGGTGCCAAAGTCTTCAATAATGATAGAGTCTGTTGTTGCCGCAAAAAGGGGGGCCAGTGAACATTACATCAGTGTGTGTGAGCCCCAGGTAAGCCAGGTCTTTTTACCTCCCAGCTCACCACCCAAAGTATCCCATGATATTTAGCAGAATCCAGAAAGGAGGGCAGAGTTAGTGAGGGCCAGCTGGGCCTAGTAGGGCATGCTTATACTCCTAGCTACTTGGGAGGGTGAGGCGAGAGGATCGCTTGAGACCAGGACCATAGCTGCAGTGAGCCGTGATCACACCACTGCACTCCAGCCTGGGCGACAGAACAAGATACTCTTTCTAAAAAAAAAATTTTAAGTTAGTGAGGCATAGGCCCTATACCCTGCTTTTGTATTTTTATATAACTTGCTCAAAAGTACCCTCCTAGTCATATTTATTGTTCCCATAGACATTATTGCAATGGGTGTAACATTATTTAATATGAGTCTCTAATCACTTATACTCCACTTTTTCAATTAATCTAAGTCACTTTAAATGTGCGACAATTACTAAAATTACTACTCCCAGTATTGGTACTACCACTACTACTATTAATAGGACTTTAAAAATACCAGTTTTTGTGTTATCAGAGAAATATGAGGGTATTGCTAAATTTGAATTGGATGAATTATCTTTTGGTGTAATTGGTTCTAATATTAGTGATGCACATTTTCAAGAATTCAGGTATCATTAAACACTCAGTGAAATCACTTAGATTTTTTACATTGTATTGATACATGGTTTATATTTATTCCAAATAAGTATTTGATCATGTCCATTTCAATGAATTCTGGGATGAAATGCCTATGAGCACATCTCCCTTAAAAGCAAAGGTGAAAATTATGCTCACTGTTATTTTATATAAGTAGTAGAAACAGAAAATTGTGACTTATAATTCTTCATTGCCCTCTAAAAAGATTAAGTCCTGATGCTGGAGAATCTTTTCTTCTGAGTGCAAATAAAATAAAAGCCTCAGAATGGTGGCCTTTCCCACACTTGAAGTAGTATTAAGTATGGGTAAGTGTCCAATCTGAAGACAGAAGATGAAACAGAGCTCAATTTATCTGCATCAAAAAATTGGGGAGACATTGAAAGCTCTGCTAATATTAGTGGTTGGGTTTTATTTATTTATTTATTATTATTATTATTTTACATAGAATGTAAGAAATTCTCGAATCTAGTTTCAAGTTTAGGGTCAGGAAATGGCAGAGGGCTGACCAGGATGGCAAACATGAAAGTTATATTTAATTTATACAAATCACTCTTGTGTGAATAAAGGAGTGTGTTCACATGAAAAGATCTGTATTCACCAGTCACTAGTTAGGCTGGGATGGAGGGGATTTAACTGTGATCTAGCTGGAGGTCTGTGGTCTAAAGGAGAACAGAACAGACTCTGTGTCTTCTTATTTTGGAGATACGTCTAGTGAGAGCCCATAGGGTACCTGGGGCTACTTTCTGCCATGTTATGAATGTATCTGCTCCAAAATTTATGTTGAAACTTAGCCCTCATTGTGGTGGTATTAATAAATGGGGTCTTTGGGGAAGTGACAAAGGCAGAGAGAGCCCTCATGAATGGATTAATGCTTTATAGAAGGGCTGGAGAGAACTAGCCTAGGTCCTATTGCCATCTGCCTTCCGCCATGTCAAGATGCAGCAAGAGGACCCTCACCATACATCAAACCTATTGGCACCTTGATCTTGGACTTCCCAGACTCCAGTACTGTAAGAAATAAATTTCTATTATTTTCAAGTCACCCAATCTCAGGTGTTTGGTTACAGCAGCATAAATGGACTAAGACACTCCAACAGCTGTGGTCCTGGATGAAAACCTAGGCTTCCATTGATATTGCCCAGGGGAACAGCAAAGGACATAGTGTCACATAGACCTGACCTCTCTGGGATCAGTCTTATTGGAACCTCTGGAGACATTTGGTAACCTCTGCATTCAGGGGAAAAAAAACCCCTTGACATTCTAGTTGAAATGATGTGGTAGACAATTACTGCTGAGAATTCAATTTCCTCCTATTTTTATTTGACATTCCTTTTTCAAGAGATTACAGTTGTTTTGTTTTGTGTAATCTTTGCTCAGTTTCCCCCAATGGTCACAGCTTGTGTAACAGAAAATGGGCATTGGAAAAATGTTGTGTGTATAGCTCTACATCATCTTATCACATGTAGATCCCACAAGCAAGATACAGAACTGTTCCGTCACCACAAAGGTCTTCCTCCTACTGCCCCTTTGTAGTCATACTCATTCCCCTCCCACCTACCATTCCTAACCCCTGGTGACCATTAATCTGTTTCCCATCTCTGTAATTTTGTCACTTCAAGAATGTCATGTAAATTGAATCATACAGTTTGTGATCTTTTGCAAATGGCTTTTCTCCCCACCCAACATAATGCCCTTGAGATCCATCCAAGTCGTGTGTATAGTTTGTCCTTTTATTGGTGAATAGTATTCCATAGTATGGATGTATCACAGTATGTTTAACCATTCATCTATTAAAGAACATTTTGAGATGGGATGTTTCCAGGTATTTTTTTTTTCTTTTTTTGGGAGACAGGATTTGTCACCCAGGCTGGAGTGCAGGTGTACAGGTGCAGTGATTTGATCATAGCTTACTGCAGCCTTGAACTCCTGGGCTCAAGCAATCCTCCCACTTCAGCCTCCCTAGTAGCTGAGACTGCAGGCCCATGTCACCACACCTGGCTACTTTTGTTTCCAGTTTTTGATATTAATATGTTAGGGCTTAAGTCTGACATTTTATTTGCTTATTTGTGTTTGATGTCTTTGTTTTTTGTTTCTCTATTCTTTTTCCTGCCTTCCTGTGAGTTACTTGAACTTTTCTTTTTTATAATTGAATTTCTATTTACCTATAGTGTTTTTAAAGTGTAACTCTTTGTATCATTTTTATTATTGGTTGCTCTAAGTATTACACTATATATACAGACCTTTTCACATTCTACTGGTGTTGCCATTTTACCACTTTGGGTGAAGTGTAGAACCTTACCTCTCTTTACTCTACTGACTTTACAATTTAATTGTCTTAAATAGTTCCTTTGCATACATTGAGAACTACATCAGATAGTGTTATAATTTTTGTTTTAACTATCAAACATAATTTAGAAAACTCAAGAGGAAAAGGACAAATCTATTGTATTTACCTATTTTTTGTTTTGTTTTGTTTTTTTGTTTTGAGACAGGGTCTCACTCTGTTGACCAGACTGGAGTGCAGTGGTATGATCTCAGCTCACTGCAAACTCTGCCTCCCAGGCTCAAGTGATTTTCCTGCCTCAGCCTCCCAAGTAGCTGGGGTTACAGGTACACACCACCATGCCTAGCTAATTTTTGTATTTTTAGTAGAGATGGGGTTTCACCACGTTGGCCAGCCTGGTCTTGAACTCCTGACCTCAGGTGATGTGCCTGTCTCGGCCTCTCAAAGCGCTGGGATTATAGGTGTGAGCCACCGCTCCCGGCTCAGCCATTCTTTTGAGGCAGGTTTGCTGGTGGCAAATTCTCTGTTTTCTTCATCTGCGAATGTCTTGATTTCCCCTTCATTCCTGAAGGATATTTTTGCTAGATATGGAATTCTGGATTGACAATTCTTTCCTTCAGCACATGAAAAATGTTGTGCCACTTACTTCTTGCTTCCATGGGTTTTTGGTGAGAAATTCTCTGTGATCTAAATTGTTTTTCCCCTATAGACAAGGTGGTGTTTCTCTCTTACTGCCTTCAAGATTTTGTTTTCAAAAGTTAGATTATGATGTTTCCTGGCATGGATTTCTTTGTGTTTATCCTATTTGAGGCTTACTCAACTTCTTGAATCTGTAAGTTTATGTCTTGGGAAATTTTCAGCCATTATTTCTTTGAATACTTTTTCAGCCTCATCTTTTTTTCTCCTCTCTCTCTCTTTTTTTAAAAATTTCCATGACACACATGTTTGATCTTTTATTGTAGTCCCACATGTTCCCCAGGTCTGTTTATTATTATTTTTTTCTTGACTGTTTTCTTTCTGTAATTCACACTGGGTAATTTCTATTTTTCTATCTCTTCAAGTTCACTGATTCTTTCCTCTGTCCATTTTATTCTGCTATTGAATCCATCTATTATGTTTTACAATTTGTTATCATGTTTTTCAGTTTTAAAATATCTGGTCAGGTGCAGTGGCTCACTCCTATAACCCCAGCACTTTGGGAGGCCGAGGTGGGCAGATCACTTGAGGTCAGGAGTTCGAGACCAGCCTGGCCATCTCTACCAAAAATACAAAAAAAAAAAAAAAAAATTAGCTGGGCCTGGTGGCAGGAGCTTGTAATCCCAGCTACTTGGGAGGCCGAGGCAGGAGTATTGCTTGGACCTGGGAGGTGGAGATTGCAATGAGCTGAGATTGCACCACTGCACTCCAACCTGGGAGAGAAAGTGAGGCTCCATCTCAAACAAACAACGCCCCCTGCAATAAATCCATTTAGTTCTTTTTATATCTTCTATTTTTTTGCTGAGACTTTATACTTTTTCATTTGTCTTGATTATGTTTGTAATTTATTGTCAAAGCATCTTTATGAACATCTGTGTCATCTTGTTGGTGTCTCTTGATTGTCTCTTCTCATTTGAGATTTTCCTAGCTTTTGATGTAAGTGATTTTTTACTGAAACCTGGATATTTGGAGTGTTATGTTATGAGACTCTGGATCTTCTGTTTTATCAGGCTCCTTCTGACACTGGTCTGACAGGAAAAGGGGAGTGCCACTTCATTATTGCCAGATGGAGTACAAGTCCAGATTCTCCATTGAGCCTCCTTTGATACTGGGAGGAGGGTCTCCCCATTACTCCTTGGCAAGGTGGGAGTTCATGTTCCCCACCATGCTTCTACTGATAGCGCACAGGCCGAGAGGAGCAGGGATGCCTTGTTATGGTTCCTTATGCTCTCCACTAACACCATGGTGATAATGGTGGGGGGTGTGCTTGTAATTGCTGGCTGGTTGTGAAAGTGCTGATTTTACACTAGACCTCCTCTGATACCACCCCAGTGGGTAAAAGAGGAGGGACCCCCTCGTTATTTCCAGGTGGCCATGGAAGTCCAGGCTTCCTATGTAGTCTCCACTGACACTGTGTCAGAGGGGGCTTGCTATTGCCTAGAGCTAATTAGTTTTGGCTCCCAACTTGTCCTTCTCTGATGCCTCCCTGATGGGGGATTTGGGCACTTTGTTACAGCCTGCCAAGGGTGGAAGTCCAAGTTTCCCATTTGGCCACTGTTAGCATGGGTGGTACCACAATTTTTTCTGTGGTGTTTGTTTGGAGTAGAGTGGTGATTATTACCTAAAACTCTTCTGTCATGAAAGGTTGCCCCTTTTCTGTTCCTTTGCCTAGAGAGAGCAGGCTTTTTTAAAGCCTTAAAGCTTTTTCTTTCTTTCTCTTTCTTTCTTTCTTTCTTTCTTTCTTTCTTTCTTTCTTTCTTTCTTTCTTTCTTTCTTTCTTTCTTTCTCTTTCTTTTTCTCT
>NC_045445.1:99278209-99301292 GCF_002776525.5 Piliocolobus tephrosceles | reverse complement strand
TTTCTCTCTTTCTCTCTCTCTCTTTCCTTCCTTCCTTCCTTCCTTCCTTCCTTCCTTCCTTCTTTCTTCTTTCCTTTTTTGTCTATGCTCATTGGTGTTTCCAGGTTATCAGCTTCTCCAGCACTCAGCCCAGCATATATGAGGGAAAAATATCCTCAGGGGACTCACTGCTGTGTCATTCCTGTGTCATTCTGAGGTCTATAGCTATCTGCCTTATACTATCTACTTTTCAGAGTCTTCTTATGTTTATGTTTTATACAATGTCCAGGGTCTATAACTGTACTTAGCAGGTAGAATAGGGAAAAGTACACCTACTACATCTTTCTGGAAACAGAAATTCCATTGCTCTGTTTTGAAAAATCATTTTATTATGGAAAGATTTAAATATACACAAAAAGTAGAGAGATAAGTAAAATGAACCCCGTTTACTCAGCTTCAACAATTTTCCACATTTTGCGAATCTTCTTTCATTTATCCTCCCCACCCTAAGATTTGTGGGAGTCTTTTAAATGCAAATCCTAGATATTATATAATTTCACTCAATGTGAGTATGCATCGCTAACAGAAAAATATTTTAAAATAACTACAATATCATTACCATAATTTTCTAATTAATAATAATTCCTAAATATAATTAAATACCAATTCATATTCAAATCTCCATGATTGTGTCAAGAAGTACTTTTAAAGCTGATTAAAAAAAAAAAAAAAGGATCCAAACTGAATGTAGCATTTAATTTGGTTGTTAATCAGGTCATTTTTCCTATAAAATATCCCACATTCTGGATTTGGCTGATTATTTCCCAGTGGTGACATCAAACTTGTTCTTCTATCTCCTATATTCACCATAAACTGGGAGTTAGAGAGCTAGACATTTGATTAGATTTCGGTTCAATTTTTATTTTTGGCATTATCAATACATCACAGGTGATGCTGCATGCTTCCTATTGTATCATATCAGGAGGCGCATAATACGTAGCTCTTCCACTAAAGATGCTAAAATTGATTGGTGGGTTCATGTGGTATCAACCTGATCCCTCCTTTGCAAAGTTCCAACAATTATTTTACCTAATCTTTTTTATCTGTTCATGATCATTGCCCTAGATTAGTGGTTCTCAACTGGAGGAAATTTTGTCCCCCAGAGGACATTTGACAACGTCTGGAGACATTTTTTATTGTCACGACTGGTTGGGGGGGTGGCGGATGGGGGAGTGCTATTAGCATTTAGTGGACAGGTGCAAGAGATGCTGCTAAAAATCCTTCAGTGCATAGGACAGCCCCCAGATAATTATCTAGCCACTAATGTCAATAGTGCCAGGGTTAAGCAACCTTGGCCTGGATCTATTATTTCATTAGGGATTGTAAAGGGGGATATACCTAATTCTACAATTTCTCCTGCATTTTTGGGACTGTCACATACAGAAGAACGTCTTTAACTATTTGGTTACCCTGAAATGCAATTCATACTGGAAAGGTGACATAAATTCTTGATTTTTGCAAAAATAATGATTATGAACTCATGTATTTTATACATTTGATGCTTCATGAACTGCAGCATCTTTAATTGTCCCAATATAGGCAAGTGAGAACCCCTTCATCATGGTTCCTGTGTTCTTTTGACATAACTCCATTAGTCTTTGATATCTTATTTGCTTTCTAGCAAACCAAGATGTTCCAGATTCATTTTGTATTTTTCCTGTTACAGACCTGGAAACCATCATTTCTCCAAGGAGGATTGGCTCCTTTTGGTAGGAAATGATATTTAGAGACCTTTCTGCTATGTCTTTTCAGTGGACAGAACTAGAAAATATGTACTTTTTAGAAAAAGGAAAATAAGTTGTAAGTTTACGTGGGTATTTGTATTCCAAAAGTAAGACTAGAGTTTTTTCTTTTTAAATTTTTTAACTGCATGCTTTTACTTATTTTATGTTAAAAATCTTGATTCCTGACAACATTATCATAATTACTTATTTGTTTCATCCTACAACATACATTTAACAGTTTCAAAATAATAATACCAATAATACTACTAGCAAAAGACCACTGAACACAGTTCCTTTTTTCTTTGGGGTATATCCCATGGGAGATGTATAGTCAGAACATTGTTTCTAAGTTACTTCAAATAAACATTTTCTGTGTGTGGTTATACTATCAATTTGCTACACAGTTAGGGTCTTTCGATTCAGTTTGCTTTTAGAGATTTTTTTTTTCTTTTTAATTGACAGGATTCTAAAGTCAAAGCTGTAAAACAAGGGACTTTAGAAACATCACATTTTCTTGCCTATTCCCTCCACCCTATTTCCTCCTTCCCCCATAAGTAACCATTTAAGTTAATTTACATTCCATTGTACCATTTATTTCTAAGATGTAAGTAAATGTTTCTGTAAATATTTGTATTTCCCTAACTTTCTTACACAAAAGGTAGCATACTATATACAATGATCTGTACTTGGTTTGTCCACTTAACAATATATTCCAGCTATTAATCCTAATCTCACTATATAGAAATCTGTCTCATTCCATAGTACTTCATTTCATGGCTCCACTACAATTTATTCAACTATTCCCTTGGTGGTGGACATTTATTTTCCTCCAGTCTTTTGTTATTACACATAGTGCTGCAATGAATGACCTTGTGTATATGTCATTTTGTATCTTTGGGTTAGATTCCTAGAAGTGGGATTACTGAGTCAAATAGTGAATACACATGTAATTGTGCTAGACATTGCTGAATTTCCTTCTACTGAGGTTACATAATTTTATTTTGTATTGCTTTTTGTGATTTTAAAAGGATTAATATTTTGAAAAAGAATTAGAAGTGTGATTAAGATTTTTATTGCCAATTTGGGTGCAATATACCCTTCCCCACTCTTCAAACTTGAAAAAGGCATTCAGGACAAGCACAAGAAGTCAGATTCCACACTTCGGTGAGTAAAATTGCAGAATGTGTTCTTCGTGGTGCTTCTGTCTAAGCTCAGGCCCAAGGCCAGCTATATCCCACAGGACTAACCTCCACACTGGACACAGATTTGGGGATTCCAGGGTTTTCCTAAAAGGCAGGGGCAAGATAGATAGGCAGTTTGCCAGGTGTTGTGCCAGCATACAGGAGGCTGATACAGAGCCCATGTAATGCAGACAGGTAGAGAATCAAAAGTATAAGTCATCATTCTGAAGGGGTACAGTCAGAGGTACTGAAGACTGAGGAATGCTAAGAAACAGACTAGCTGGGGCACTATGTGGTGAAAACTGGGGAAATAACTGGTCACGGTATGATGCAGTATAATCTACATCATTGCTGTCATCCCTTACAACCTTGACTTTGCTGTCTCTTTGAGCCTTTCCTTTCTTTCAGCTACAGAAGGGCCTGGGCCATTGGAATTATGTGGGTGCAGGCTACCTGGGGCTACATGTGTGCTTGAAGGAAGGCTTGGGCTACTCCATTCCCTGCCCCTTCCACACCACTAGCCTTGCTTCTTCCCTCTGTAGGGCTGCAATCTCCTGGAAGCCTGTGGTAGATCCTGATGATCCCATTCCTCAGTTCCCTGATTGCTGGTATGGCTATAGGAGTACAGGATGTAAGGCCTAGTCCTGCTGCAATGGTAGCAGGGGTTGCTGAGCTGACTCCCTTGGTAATCATGAATGGGCCAGCAGCATGGCTATTCCTGAGCCGTTGGGCATGGTCCAAATGGATGGGAGAAGCCTACCCGATCAACTCTTAGACCTAGGGGCCCTGGTGCTAAATGGATTTGCTCCTTCCCTTATCTTTACCCAGGTGAAGACTTGCAGGCCACTAGTGAGACATCAGTGGCCTGGAAAAAGTAGGCATCAGACATCTCATTGTTGAAATTAGGTATATTCTGAATGGGAAGAGGCACAGAAGCAAAAAGTAAGCGTAAGCAAGTTGAAGGTACTTAAGGTTTTTGTGCCTCAGTTTCCTTATCTGTATAGTGAGAATAATATTAGTACCTACCCCATCAGGGTGTTATAAGACACTTATAAAACACTGCCTGGCATATCATAAGCAATTAATAAATATTAATTACTATTATGACTTGATTACAATTATTGTATGTAAACCATAAATTATTTCATGTCATTTCCTTGCTTAAAACCTTTCAAATGATTCTCATTGCAATTGAGACAATATTCAAATTCTATATAATTGTCTACAAAGCTCCAGGTAATCTGGCCCCTGCCTGCACCTCTGTCCTCATCCTCTGCTTATGTCACTCTCCTCATTCTTGGTCACTAAACTCAAGACCTTCTGGCCTTATACTCGTGTTGAAATCATCAAGCCCCTCCCCCCTTTATTTTGGTCTCAGGCCCTTTTCCCTTGCTCTATACTTTTATAATCAGGAAAAAAAAAAAAAACTTTTTCACAAATAAGACACTAAAATTCAGGATCCATAAATAAAAGTTTCAGAAATTTGTTTACGTAATAATCTTAAACATCATATGGTATAAAAAAAAAGTAAAATACAACAGTCAATGATAAATGGGAAAAACATATATGTACACTAGACTCTGACACACAACGGGCTAGTAGTTAAGAGCCCAAACTCTTGGGTGTCTCTCAATCTCCCTGTGCCTCAGTTCCTTCACATGTAAAATGGGGATGATAACAGCACCTACTTCTTAAAATTGTGGTGAGGGTTAAGTAATATAATAGAACAGTTTTTGGGATACTTCAAGTACCATACAAGTGTTACTTATGATAATGATTAATAAGAAGCCACAAGAAAAATAGGCAAAGGATGTCATTAGGTAGTTTGCAAAAAAGGTAATACAAAATGATCAATAAACATATGAAAATATGGTTGATTTCATGCAAGATGAAAAACATACATTTGTTCATTTTATAAATATTTAAATATGCATTAAGTCCCAAGGAGGCACTGGGAATAGAATAGTAAACATTTTACTCTCATGGAGTTTATATTAATTGTGTGTGTGTGTGTGTGTAATATATAATATATCATGTGGTGGTGATTTAACATATCATGTGGTGATGGTGTCTAAGGGAAGAGCTTTCCAAAAGAAGAAGAGGAAGAGGAAGAGGAAGAGGAAGAGGAAGAGGAAGAGGAAGAAGAAGAAGAAGAAGAAGAAGAAGAAGAAGAAGAAGAAGAAGAAGAAGAAGAAGAAGAAGGAGAAACAACAATAAGGGCATAGGCCTGGAAGCAGAAGCCAGCTTAGCTTATTCAAGGAACAGCAATAAATCGAGTTTGTTTGAGGCAATGCTAAGTTGATAGAAAGTGAGGTCTAAGAGTCTAGAGCCAGATTCAGTAGGGCCTTAAAGACCAGGAAAAGAACTTGAAACTCCACCAGGAGTGAAAATAGGAAGCCTGCTATCACCTAGGAATATTGTATTCAGCTACATATAACCAGGATCCAAATAACAAAGACTTAAATAGGATGGCATTTTGAACATTACACTGATCTTAAGACACTATTGCCTGTGAGACACTCCAGTATATTATGTGCCACCAAGAAAGAAAAAAAATGCTGCCAAATATAATCATAAACTGTCATTTAAATATTTCAGGGATGTTGAAACATGCAGAGATATGCCTCTTAGAGCTGACAAAATATGATGTTTTTTTCTCATATAAGAATAGGTCCAGAGGTGATCAGCTTTTTGGTCTTTCCATCATGATTGGTTGCAAAATGGCTATCAGCTATAGCCTTTAAATCCTCATTTCCAGAAAGGAGAAAGAGAAGGGGGAAAATGCCTTTTAGTCTTTTATGGTAATTTAAGGATCACTTTTTAAAGTCTACCCCAAAAAACTCATCGGAAGTTTTTACTGGCATTGCATTGGGTGTGTAGATCAATTTGGAGAGAACTTCTATATATTACAGTCTAAATTATATTTCATTAAAAAAATACAGTTGGACCTCCCTATCCGTGGGTTCTGAGTCGTGGGATTCAACCAACTACAGATTGAAAATATTCAGGAAAAAAAAAAAAAAAAAAAAAAAGGATGGTTGCATCTGTACCAAACAGGTACAGACTTTTTTTCTTGTCACTATTCCCTAAACCAAGAGTCTCCAACCCTGGGGCCGCCTGTCAGGAAGGGGGCCGCACAGCAGGAGGTGAGCAGCGAGCATTATGGCCTGAGCTCCGCCTCTTTCAGATCAGCAGCGGCATTAGATTCTCATAGAAGCACAAACCCTATTGTGAACTGCGCATGCGAGGGATCTAAGTTGCACGCGCCTTATGAGAATCTAATGCCTGGTGATCTGAGGTGCCACAGTTTCATCCTGAAATCATCTCCCTGCCCCTAGAGCCTCCCATCCTTTCCCCACTGCTGGTAAAAAAAAAAAAAAAGTCTTCCACAAAATGGGTCCCTGGTGGTGCCAAAAAGCTTGGGGATCACTGCCCTAAACAGTAGAGTACAGGAACTATTTACATAGCATCTGCATTGTATCGGTATGATACAAAAAGTAACCTAGAGATGATTCAAAGTAACCTAGAGATGATTCAAAGTATATGAGGGGCTGTGTATAGGTTATATGCAAATACTACACAATATTTTATATCAGGGACCTGAATCTCTATGGATTTTGGTATCCACAGGGGTCCTGGAACCAATCTCCCACAGATACCGAGGGACAGCTGCATGTATAAAACATACTTGTATTTGATAGACAATTTCTTAAAGGCTAAATGTGAAACTGCTAACAAGTAGTTATCTCAGGGGAATAAAAATGGGTGTGATTGGTGGGGGAGGGAAGAGCTTTAACTTTTCATGTTATGCCTTTTATACCTTGTTATTAAAAAACACAAATATTGTATATATTACTTTTATAATAATAAATATAAACCAGCAACTTTTAAAGTGGAATGTGCATCACCCTGGAATACAGGAGTTTTAAGGGGATCAATTTCTATATCCTCAAATTTCCTGTGTAGTCTTTTAAAATTGACCTGCCAGAGAACACACTTGCAGTGTAGGAATCAAGCTGGTTCTCTTTTTCTATCTCCCCTTTCACATTGGTCTTTTTTGCACTTTATAAAAGAAAAAGCATATCTTTTACCTATCCTGAATCTTAACCTGGGTGCACTGCCCTGTGATGTAAAATCCTTGGGGCACAGGACAAACACTGCTGACGATGGTAAACAAACAACTTGCTCTAATAAATGAATGGGGATCAAATGCTTTTGCAGCTCAGATGGTTTCCATTTCTTTGCTTCCAGTAGAATTGAAGAAGAAACCTATGAAGTTATCAGTTGATAAATTATGAGAAATAATTTTGAGGATAAATCAGTGTGTCATTTCCCCCCATATATCTCCAAAGGAATTCAAAGACTTTCCTGCATTGCTAAAACAAAATGTCCATTCCTATTCACTTATTCATATAAATGACGTCTCTGTGTGCTAATATTTAACCAAACAAAAAATAGGAAGACAATTGATGCTGAAGCCTATCTCATTCTAGCAAAAAGCAATGTTTATCCATGGATACACCCATTAATATGTTTTTAAAAGCCCTATCTACAATGAACTTTTGTTTATGTTTAATAATGACCTATCAAAATTTGTAATATGTTCACAATGTTTTGATTCATTTTATTCTAATTGTCATGATAATTCAAGCAAGAGCAAATTTTTAAACAACACTTAGAGCCTTAAAATCAGAGAAACATTTAAAAAGCATTTAAATTGAAAAATATATACGCATTTTTGCTGCAGAGAAATACTATAGGATAATAAAAACATTTCAAGTGCAAAAATAGACAATTATTGAGACAAAATTCTGTTGGAAAAACAGAATGGAATTAAGAGCTGAGAAAAGGGAAAACGTACAACTTCCAAGTATCAAAGAAGAGCTCAGTTATAAATTTTTAAAACAGATGATGGTGGCTCTCAAATCACTAAGGTATTTAGGTTTCACTGGATTCATATGAAATAGTGACATAACAGTTTTATTTCTGAATATTAACATTTGTCACAAATTACATTATTTGTAGCCAATTGACATTTATGATGCAAAATGTCAGATATCAACCCAAAAATGTGTGAAGGAGCACACGTTTTTCTTAATATTTTTAGAGAGCATTTTATATAAACCAATAGTTTTATATAAACATACAAAAAATATATGAGGAATTGTCATTTACTCTTTTGCCACCTTGTGGTCAGAGTTGGATTTATCACCCAGGTGCATCTACTGCGAAGGAGAGCTGTCTCTCCTAAGGATTGCCCCTACTGCCTGCATTCTGTCAGATCTTTGTGAGGCAGAGATGTTAACATTTGCCATGATCTGGGTCCAGATCCACATAAGGACAAAGCATCTAAAGATTCTGGTGACACCCTCCACATGTGATTCAAAACAAAAGCATCATGTAATCAGGAAATGAATGTAAGGAAGTATAACAAAGTTCTGATTTTTCCCACGAGGACTACTTAAAAAAAATGAAATGTCAAACTGTTTCTGGTATTTTTTCTTTTTTGATTTTTTGTTTTTGGTGCCTCTTCTCTGCTAGTCACACAGACTTTCCTTAGTGTGTCTTTTGGGGAAGCCATCCCTGATTTCAGTAGCCCTGGGGTAGGTTGGAGTGCTGTGTCCACAGCTCTTAGTACCTCTGGCCCTCCGTCAGTGCAGAATAAACATTTGTTGAGTGAATGGTGACACAGCCCTCCATTTTCAGAACACACTGGCCTGGGCAGAGTCCAGGTGGACCTATGGGCTTCTGCAGGAAGTTGATCACTGAGTCAACAAGTTACCATGGCTAATCTTCAATGGTAGACAGTCCCAGGTACACAGAGATCTTTAGGTCTTTTTGTTGTCAGTCTGGAGGTGGGATGAGAGTATCCTCCATCCCCTCATCCATGACCTCGGTTGTTTTTAGCAGCAGCAGCAGCAGCAGAATTCCTTCAGTGAGTGTGCTAGTTGCAGTTCCTCTGGTTGCAGGCCACAAAGGGCAGGCACTTATTGAAAGAATGCTGGGGTGCTTCAAGGAATTGAAGCAAGAGCTGACTCAGGAAGGGTAGGGCCCAGGGTGACCCTCAGTTGTATGGGAACCAGGCATCCTCCTTTCAAGGGCTCCTGATTCCTGAGGACCAACTCCTGCTGCTAATCCTAGGAGGCCTCCCCGTCCCTTCCCTGGAGGAAGGAGCCAGGTGGAGAGCTGATGTCCAGTGCTGAGCAAGGAGAATGTTGCTAGGGTATGTACAGTCAGGCAGCACAGCTGCACAAGCCAGACAGCTACAGTCAGCCACCACCAGCACTCGGGGACTGGACTCTTCCTAGAACACTCTTTCTCCTCCGACCCATGTCCTGATGCCTGCCCTGGGCTGCACTGTCTGAGACCAGCAGCTACAGCCCGACACCCCTGAGCCATGCCCAAGGTCTGAGCCACTTGCTCTGGGCACACTCCTCGTGGGATTTAGGGTGCTGCTGCCCAGTGCCAGCAGCCCCTTGGCACAGGGGTTCCCAGAGGCCCTTCAGCCCCATGTCCGACCCCCTCTCCCTGCTGGTAGCTCCACAGGCTTCTTGCCACTTCCAACTGCTGCCCACTCCGGGACGCTGACAGGGCTTAAGGGTCTTGGGACTGTATCCTGTAGTTTAGGTCCCCTCTCAGCTATAGGGGAAGTGCCAGCTGTAGGGATGGCCTTGTCGTGCCTCGTCCCTCCAGCTGGCCTTGGAGAGAAGAGCTGGATTGTGCCCTCGGGCTGCTCAGCGTCTGCTGGGCCAGGAGGCCAGCTGTTACGCCATCAACCCACCCGTGGCCTTGGGAGCCCAGGAGGACGTGAGCAGCAGGCCCAGACCCTGCAGAGCGCTGATAAGATGGGCCAGGGACACGCCTCTCCAGGCCCAGCGGCCTTAGTAGCCCGGCCCCTCCGGAGCTGGGGTCCAGGCCTCCCCAGAACTGCAGCTGGAGCTTCATCCTTTTCGGGAAGGGCAGGACCTGGCGTGGGAGGGGAGAGTGGGACGGGGCTAGAGGCAGGCTCTGCCGCCGAAATGATGGCCTGTCACGGCTTCTGCCTGCGCTCTCCAGGACTCCCCTCAGAGGGGGCATTTCACAGCCTCAAAAACATTTCTGGACTTGGCACCCGCTCGGCCCCCAGCCCCGCAGTGGCTAGGAGAAGCCTGCATGGACGAGGGGAAGGACGAGGAGAGGGGAGGAGACGATGAAGGGGGTCAGAGCAGCGATTGGAGCCGAGAGCTGGAAGCGCCTTAAAGAGACTGCGCGGTCCCCGCCCCCCTTCCCGCCAGCCTCAATGAATTAGAGCTGTGTTTCCCAAACTTGCCTGATCATAAGCAGCCTCTGGGGCCCTAGTTAGAGATACAGGTTCCGGAGTACCTCCCTTCGAGATTCTGATTCAGTAGGCCTGCGGGTGGAGCCGAGGAATCTGTAATTTTAACACACTCCCACGTGATTCTCGTGAACAAGCAAGTTTGGGAAATACTGAATTAAAGGAAACGGGGCTTGGCTGCAGAAGCAGCCTCCACTAGGGGGCTTCGGCGGGAGGATTCCCGGGGGCGTCGCCTGCTTCCGCCGCCGCCTCCTTCAGTGAAAGTCCCTTTTGGGTCCAGCTGCCACAGCCACCGCGCTCCCTCAGGCCGGGCGGGGGACACCCCAGGTCTGCGTGGCCCCCGCGCCGCCACGCCCAGTGGCCGCCCGAGCCCTGCGAGCAGGGGGAGGAGCTGCCGCCAGTGGAGGCGGAGGAGGTAGAGGAGGCGGAGACGGCGGAGACCGCGGAGAAGGCGGAGAGGAAGGTGGAGGCGGAGGCGAAGGTGGAGGGGAAGGCGGAGGCGGCGGGGAAGGTGGAGGCGGCGGGGAAGGTGGACGCCACCGAGAAGGTGGAGACGGCGGGGAAGGTGGACGCCGCCGGGAAGGTGGAGACGGCGGAGGGTCCGGGCCGCCGGGCTGAGCTCAAGCTGGAGCCCGAACCCGAGCCGGTCCGGGAGGCGGAGCAGGAGCCGAAGCTGGAGCTGGAGGATGAGAACCCAGCGCGGAGCGGCGGTGGCGGCAGCAGCGACGAGGTTCCTCCCCCCACCCTTCCCTCCGATCCACCGCGGCCCCCCGCTCCCTCTCCGCGTCGCAGTCGTGCCCCGCGCCGCCGACCCCGGCCCCGGCCCCAAACCCGGCTCCGTACCCCGCCGCAGCCTAGGCCCCGGCCCCCGCCCCGGCCCCGGCCCCGGCGCGGCCCTGGGGGCGGATGCCTGGATGTGGATTTTGCCGTGGGGCCACCAGGCTGTTCCCACGTGAACAGCTTTAAGGTGGGAGAGAACTGGAGGCAGGAACTGCGGGTTATCTACCAGTGCTTCGTGTGGTGTGGAACCCCGGAGACCAGGAAAAGCAAGGCAAAGTCGTGCATCTGCCATGTGTGTGGCACCCATCTGAACAGACTCCACTCTTGCCTTTCCTGTGTCTTCTTTGGCTGCTTCACGGAGAAACACATTCACGAGCACGCCGAGACGAAACAACACAACTTAGCCGTAGACCTGTATTACGGAGGTATATACTGCTTTATGTGTAAGGACTATGTATATGACAAAGACATTGAGCAAATTGCCAAAGAAGAGCAAGGAGAAGCTTTGAAATTACAAGCCTCCACCTCAACAGAGGTTTCTCACCAGCAGTGTTCAGTGCCAGGCCTTGGCGAGAAATTCCCAACCTGGGAAACAACCAAACCAGAATTAGAACTGCTGGGGCACAACCCGAGGAGAAGAAGAATCACGTCCAGCTTTACGATCGGTTTAAGAGGACTCATCAATCTTGGCAACACGTGCTTTATGAACTGCATCGTCCAGGCCCTCACCCACACGCCAATACTGAGAGATTTCTTTCTCTCTGACAGGCACCGATGTGAGATGCCGAGTCCCGAGTTGTGTCTGGTCTGTGAGATGTCGTCGCTGTTTCGGGAGTTGTATTCTGGAAACCCGTCTCCTCATGTGCCCTATAAGTTACTGCACCTGGTGTGGATACATGCCCGCCATTTAGCAGGGTACAGGCAACAGGATGCCCACGAGTTCCTCATTGCAGCGTTAGATGTCCTGCACAGGCACTGCAAAGGTGATGATGTCGGTAAGGCGGCCAACAATCCCAACCACTGTAACTGCATCATAGACCAAATCTTCACAGGTGGCCTGCAGTCTGATGTCACCTGTCAAGCCTGCCATGGCGTCTCCACCACGATAGACCCATGCTGGGACATTAGTTTGGACTTGCCTGGCTCTTGTACCTCCTTCTGGCCCATGAGCCCAGGGAGGGAGAGCAGTGTGAACGGGGAAAGCCACATACCAGGAATCACCACCCTCACGGACTGCTTGCGGAGGTTTACGAGGCCAGAGCACTTAGGAAGCAGTGCCAAAATCAAATGTGGTAGTTGCCAAAGCTACCAGGAATCTACCAAACAGCTCACAATGAATAAATTACCTGTCGTTGCCTGTTTTCATTTCAAACGGTTTGAACATTCAGCCAAACAGAGGCGCAAGATCACTACATACATTTCCTTTCCTCTGGAGCTGGATATGACACCATTTATGGCCTCAAGTAAAGAGAGCAGAATTAATGGACAATTGCAGCTGCCAACCAATAGTGGAAACAATGAAAATAAGTATTCCTTGTTTGCTGTAGTTAATCACCAAGGAACCTTGGAGAGTGGCCACTATACCAGCTTCATCCGGCACCACAAGGACCAGTGGTTCAAGTGTGATGATGCCGTCATCACTAAGGCCAGTATTAAGGATGTACTGGACAGTGAAGGGTATTTACTGTTCTATCACAAACAGGTGCTGGAACATGAGTCAGAAAAAGTGAAAGAAATGAACACACAAGCCTACTGAAGTGACACACAGACCTACCTGCAATGGAAGATGACGACACCAATACTACAACTGGCATCGAGATCTAAAGGACCTACTTGACCATGGCCCATGGGCCTGACAGAGTAAGAATTGAACAGTACCCAGTGTCCAAAAGGTCCTGATTGGAAGAGAAATAGAAGGGGAGGGAGAAGAGGCTCTAGTCTAAACAGTTGATGAAAGGGAAATTAAATGGTAGAAACACTCTGGGTAAGGAAGGCAGGAGCAGGAAAATGCTGACACTGGTACATATCCTATATTCCTCCAAAAGATTGTGTGGGAAAGTGTGGGGGGGAGGGGGGTGGTGGGGGGGGTGTGCCCTTGTAACCGTAAAACATCTTTCTCCATGGGTGTTTCAGCTTCAATTGACCAATCACATAACAGTTATATGTTTGGGGGGAAAAAGAAAAGTTTCTAAAAAATGTAGCCCATTACATATGTGGGTATGAAAGCAGAAAAGTGGAGGAGGCAGGGATATCATTGACAAACACCTTTGCCAGTTTCTTTGTATTCGTGATTTTTTGTGCTATTAAATGCAGTATTAAAACAAGAAAAGCCCACCTGGGCTACTGAAAGGAGAGGAAATAAGGGGGCTTGTATAAGGGGAGCACTTGCTCCAAAAGTAGAGAAGACAAGAAATGCTGTAAGATAAGCAACCAACGCAGACAGGCCTCAGCTAAGAGTATAGTGTGTGTGTTTAAAAAAAAAAACACAAAACACAAAAAAAAAAAAAAACAAGCTGTATGATATACTTGAGCAAATCAATGAACTTCTTTGCGATTGTTTTATCATCTGTAAAATGCAGATAATTCCTACCTTAAAGGGTTATTGTTAAAGATTAAATGATATAAAAATGTGTCAAAGTATAAAGTAAAAGGCTTGGAACTTTGTAGGGACTCAGTAAACGTTTGTTGGATCCAAACCTGAAACTTCTTTGGACCAGGCCCCGAATGCATCAGAGGTGGGGGTCAGTCCCGCCTGAGGGTCAGTCCCGCCTGAGACCCCTGGACAGAAGGGACACACATCATGTCACATGCAGTCACACACACATTCTCCCCAACTCCCTCCCCATTGCTGTCTATTTAGAGTACCAAGGCAATGAACTCCACTTTTGTCCCTTGTGTGCAGGGCATGACAATGGGTGCCACCTGGGATTGGGGGTGGAAAGAACCATAGCTGTCCCATAAGGTCATTATTCTGTCCTTATGGAGGACAGTCGTGTTGCTTTCATGATTCAGATCCCAGTGATGGGACTTTCATGGCCAGTAGGCTGCCAGGTTTGCACACGAGGGAATTTGGTGGTCTTCGTCTTCTAAAAACATTATGGGTTCAGTTGCTATGTTTACTCACAGGCACAGATCAGTAGAAAGACTGTTTTCCAAAGTTCACTGGCCCATCAGCCCAGGGATATTGATAGAGTGGCTTGTTGGCCCCTTCCCTGATACAGAGGGCAGAGCAGCCTGCAGAGAGCTGAACTGAAACAGGTAGGATGAACCCAGGGTGGAGTAAGCACTATGATGAGTCCTTCTCTCATCAGTGTCAGGTAGAAAAGTAATTATTACCTAGAGAATCCTGGAGGGAAATTAAACGTGTATCAGATCCATGGGGCTTGGATCCACTGGCTCTGGTGAAAGGCTGGGCTCCCCATTGCTTCCCAAGTCTACTTCATGGTCCACTCATTTGGAAATACATGTTTATTTACGTGGCTGTGGGTGCATCACAACTAGCTCATAGGCATTTTTAGGAGAAGAGTTGTGTCTCCTCTTGTACCTTGGGATGCATTCTCATTCCCTTGACTCCTGTCACATGGTAAGTAGGTATTCAAAACATTTACTGAATGAATGAATGGATGGATGAGTTAATGAATCAATACACCTTCCTTTCATAACCAAGATTTCATTAACACCTAGGGCTCATAATTTTCAGGAAAAAATGTAAAAAGTTGTTATTTTTGGTGTCTTGTAGGATGGGAGAGATCAAGAGATGGGTGACTTTGGATGGCACTTGGCAACTTCGTGCAGGGTGTCTGACTACCTTTTGGGAAGGGTCTGGTATCCCTACCTGGAAGGACACAGCCATGTCCTCATTCTTCATCTCTGCCAGGGGAAGAGTCCAGGCAGGCCTGTGCCACCAGATCCTGATTGCTTGCACAGAAAGTGACCTTTAAAATTTTTAAACATTTTTATTTGGGAATCATTTCAAACTTACAGAAAAGTTATAAAAAATAGTATAAAGAGCATTGGTATGCTATTTACCAGATTTACCCATTGTGAAATTTTACCTCATTTGTATTATCATTTGCACATGTGCACTCTTATAAATGGGGGTGTGTATATTTTTGAACCATATGAAGATAATTACATATATCATGACCCTTCACACCTAAATACGTCAGTGTACATTTCCTAAGAATAGGCATATTCCCCACATCACTACAGTAGAACTTCAGAAAATTTAACATTGATATGATACGTTAATCTACCGTTTGTATTCCAATTTTGTCTGTTGACCCAGTAATGTCTTTTATAGCATTTTCCCACTCTATTGCAGAATCTGGCCTAGGGTGAAGTATTGCATTTAGTTGTCATATCTCTTTAAGCCTCCTTTAATCTGGAACATTTCCACAACCTTTCTTCATCTTGTATGGCATTCACATTTTTAATAGCACATTCCTCGTTTTGGGTTTGTCTGACACAGGAAACCCTTTTAAATACCCTGCACTCAACGATAGTTCTAAGAGGAACTCACTGAGAGCTATGAATGGCACAAGATTGCTGAACCTGACCTCTCTGTCTCTGCTGGTGGAAGGCACAGACCTCCAGGGGGAGCAGCTGTGCCGGGCACTTCATAATTGAACCTCACACCTCTATCTGGAAAACAGCATTGTCCCTTAGCAACAGGGCAGCCATTCAAGGCCAGCCCTATGCCCCTACCAGTCACTAACCCCTGAATTGAGTAATGGAATGTAACAGCAGCCAGTGCCTGCCTTCAGATCATACCATCGTGGAACCCAAGGCATCATGTATTCAGCAGGTATGTGTTAACCTTAAACTCAAACTGAGATCCAGGCATGTTTGGGAATGTCTGGCACATGGTCAGGCACCTCTACGATTAGGGCCTTTAGGGGTATCAGGAAGTAGCACCCTTGGCACCTTCATCAACGTTCCAATGGTGAGCACAAATACAGCAGTGGCAGGGGTGGGGAGGGAAGGGGTAACTAGTTCTTAAACAGCTTCATGGTCAGACTATACAAAGATAGGGGCCCAGAATAAGTAAGAAAGAACATGGGAGATGGTGAAAATGGATTGGTTTGTAACCTACTGGGGACTTGCAGACACAATTGGGTTATTTTTCATGTGGGCTGGAGTTCCTAGATGAGCAGATGGGGCAAGAACCGGTGAAATTTAAGCTAATTTTTTTCTTTTTTTTCTTTTTTTGAGACAGAGTCTTGCTCTGTCACCCAGGCTGGAGCGCAATTCAATGGCACGATCTCGGCTCACTGCAACCTCCCCCTCCTGGGTTCAAGCAATTCTCCTGCCTCAGCCTACCAAGTAGCTGGGATTACAGGCGCCCACCACCATGCCCAGCTAATTTTTGGTATTTTTAGTAGAGACAGAGTTTTGCCATGTTGGCCAGGCTGGTCTCGAACTCCTGACTTCAGGTGATCCACTCACCTTGGCCTCCCAAAGTGCTGGCATTACAGGCTTGAGCCACTGTGCCAAGCTAAGTTAATTCTTTAACAGAGACTTCATTTACATCCACATACTGTTAGGACTGGGAGACTTGGTTTGTATGTAAATTTGTTATCTGGACTCAGAAGGGTACAGGTGAAATATGGGTGCTCACAACTGGGAGCATCAACCACCCATAGAGTTTAGAACCATATACCAAACAATGAGATACTGCCCTGTCACCCATTACACATTCCTTCCCACAATTTCGTGGCATAATTTGGTTAGAAATCCAGGGCCCTGCCATTTACCATTTCCTGGAGTAGCCAGATGCTAAAACTGACTCTGGCCTACAGGTCACATTGGTAACTGTCTCTCTTATTCACTGTCTACAGGGAATTCTGATCAGGGACGCCATCAACCAAAAGGCCTTTTTCAAATCAAGAAACAGAGTGGCCCCCATGCAACTCTTACTTCCAAAATGCAGTAGACCTGGTGCCAGAAACCTGTGTTTCCTCCAAATGTATGTTTCACACCCAGAAATGAAGGCCCAGATCCTCTGAAAGTATGTAGCCCAGCACTCACCACAGTGTGTCATTACACACTTGCTCTGCAGGTGACCCAGTGCCATTTTTAAACTCTTGAAGTATATCAGATATACAGGAAAAGTACACATATCATATATAACTTGATGAATTTCTACAAAGTAAACATATCCCTGTAAACAGCATCCAGATCAAGAAACAAAACACTCCCCAGAACTCAAAGACACCTATCCTGACTTCTTTCACTGTAGATTAGTGTTGTCTGTCTTTAGACCTTCTCTAAATGCAGTTGTTCAGCATGTACTCTTTTATGTCTGGCTTCTTTTGTTCGATAGTCATTTTATGAACTTCAGACCTCGAGTCTTAAAAATTTATTTATTTTAAAAAATTTTTTTAAAGAAAAAGAGGAGAGAGTGGGCTGCCCTCTGTGAAATGAGATCAGCCTGAAGTCTTTTTGTCAAGAAAAATTAGGAGGAACTTCATTATTTCTGTCTAATGAACTAAGGATAGGAGTCCCTACTCGTCTCTGTGATTTATTTGTTTGTTTATTTATTCATTTATTCATTTTCTTTTGAGATGGGGTCTCATTCTGTTACCCAGGCTGGAGTGCAATGGTGCAATCATGGCTCACTGCAGCGTCGACCTCCTGAGCTCAAATAATCATCCCACCTCGGCCTCCTGATACTGAATCAATTCAGAGGGACTCAGGCCATTGCAAAGTTGTGTCTTTGCCTTGAGAATGTCTATAATCTCACTCAGGTACAAGACAGTGTCTTAAGAGTGTCTGTAATATCACTCAGGTAAAAGAAAATGGTGGATGGAAAATAACCTTCCAAAGAAGCTTGGGTTAATTTAAGCACCCAAGAAATGTTAATCTTGGGCAACACTTCAGCCTTGTTCCAGTAGCTCCTGAATACAATATTCTGGTAATTTCTCAAACTTTAATATGCATCAGAGGCCCTCATGTACCAGCAGAGCTCATTAACACACAGATTCCTGGATCTCACCCCCAGAGTTTCTGGTTCAGTAGATCTGGGATGGGGGCTTGAGAATTTGCATTTCCAACACATCCCCAGGTGATGCCCATACTCCTGGTTCTGGGACCACACTTTGAGAACCGCTGATCTATTCATTATCACACCTTCCTGGAGTTCAAGGAGTCTATGAAGATGGCCCAGGGAGCACCTTGGAGAGCACTTCAGGGAACAAGGAGAGTAAGTTGGTGAGATCAGAACTCTCAACCCTACTTCAACCAGAGAAGCTCTCCTCTTGTTTGGTATTTGGGGGGATTCCAGGTAATACTTGCAGAAAGGGTTCTGCTACTAAAATATTTTAAAGTTGAAACTCACTGTGGTAAGAAATTTTAGACCCCAGGGGAATGATAGACTTAAACGACATGGTGGTGTGTCTGGAAAGTAATCCAGCCTGCTACAGAAGCCTGGCCTCATGTGTGCTCATAATCTAGATGGTTCTGAGGGGAGACTTAATTCCTTTGGAACTTAAAGAAGTGGATATTTATGAGGATGGAAATGATAAGGAAGAATGCTTAATTATAAAAAGGTGCCAAATTGTGTGTATAAAACATGGTTTCTTCTGGCAACACAGCACACTAAGATGATATGACTAGTGCCTCGTTCCCAATACAAACATAGACTAACACTAGATCAACTAGAACAAAAATTTACATTTCTAGCTGAGCTTTAAAAAAAAGAAAAGCAAAATCTGTAGGGAAACAAAAGGAAAAACAAAAGGCAGTGTAGTAATTGTAAACAGACACTGCAGTGTCCTGTGTGGTATTGGTTCCAGATATCAGGCCCTAATGGCTAGGGACTTGGAACTGGGAGTCCAATACCCATCCAGGTGCTGACAACACAGCTTCAGGTCCACCACAGGCAGAGAAGCTATAGATGAAACCTCTGGGTAAAGCCTTTACTAGCTTCTCTTGTCCATTAAAAGGGGGTTAGAGAATAAACAATGAAAGGGCTTATGTTGTCTGTGGAACCACAAGGAGAAATAAAAATCTCAGGCCTATGTTCTATGTGGATGTGGGGTCAAAATTTACTATGTGGTATGGGAACCACATGCTGAGAAGTTAAAATAAAAGTTGAGACAGAACCATTGAAACTTATAGAATCTCAGCAAAAGCAAACGCAATACATATTTGTGATCCAGGGTAATGGAACGCCACAGAAAAAGAAAGGATCTGCTGAAGATGGGCTCAGAAATAAGCAACAGTAGAAATCAAGTCCTTGCATATAAATGATACGCCATGAAGGAGAGTCACCAGTTGCCATAAGAATTAGTACCCCCAAGAAATACTGCTGAGAAGAACTGCTACTCTTTTTTTGAGAGTGAAATGAGGAAATTTTCAGGGAAAAAAAAAAAACAAAACAAAATTAAGAAAATTTAGCAATAATAGCGTCTCACAAGACTAACTACCACAAGAGATACTTCAGGAAGGAGGAACTTGAAAGTAGAGAGAAAGGGTGAATAGGAGGCAAGGAACAGTGAACAAAAATTGTAAACGTGGGGAAATCTAAATAAGCATTAATTATATAAGGCAATAATAATGCTAAAGAATACGGGAGTATAAAAACAAGCTGGCACTAAAAACAGAAGCACACAAAAACATGTAGGACACACCCCATAAATATGTGCAACTATTACGTATTCATAAAAAGAAAAATAAATAAACATATAAGACAGCAGGGCACTATTCATATTTAAAGCATTCTAAGGTGGTTGTATCGTTTGGAAAGACAGTAGGGATATTGCCTGAATTTAGACCTTGTTAAGTCAAGTATGAATGTTTAACCATTTAAGAGTATGGACTTCTAGGTTCTGGCAATGGCAGAATTAGTTATTTGATTTGACTTTATTATTGAATGAATGAAAAAATGCTGAATAAAATATTTTGAGACTATTTTAAAAGCACTGAAGAACTGAGAGGACAAAGGAAAACTTCTAGGCCAACTTTTGGATGACAGCTGTAACCAAACAAGTAAACAGAATATAGAGGCACCAAAGCCAATTTGCTTTAAGGGCGTTTGCCTACACTGCCCACCTGAGCTTTGATTCAATGGCCACACAGGGTTGGGGGAAAGAAGGCAAGGCTCAGGACCAACCCAAGGTAGAAGTTTAATAGGAGACCCTCTCCACATTAACCTGAGACCCCAAGGGACTATCTCTGCAGCCTGAGGGCCATCCAGAACTAAGCCTATTATAGATTTAATTATAATATGAGCTTCTGTTCCCAATAATCCCTGAGAACTATACAGAAGGCTGCCTTGGTGCTAAGTAGAGCTCTCTTGCTAAAAAAGAAAGGGTTAAAAAGAAGGCTACAAAATCTATTCCTGAAAAGATAAGGCCACACTCCAGCCCTCAGACAGATTTACTTCCCTATTATCCATGGCCTGGGTCAGCTACAGAACTTCAAACCATGAACTTAGTTATGGGTGGCTCCCAGACAGATAGCACTCCAAGGTGCTCATAGAAACAAATACAAAGTCTCTGGAGGAGAATAAATCCATCTCAGGCCTCAGGGAACCCCCGCAAAAAAATTGTCATGGGCAATGATCAGAAAGCAGGCTAAAATAGTCAGTTGCATAGCAAAACAAGGCAACTTGACTTAGAACCAGCAGGGAAAGGAAACAACAGAAACAAACTTGCACAGGCTTCATGTCATATAGTTATTAGATACATTTTTAAATGACCACGTGTTCTATGTTTAGATAAACAGATTGTTAATCTGAAAATATCTACAGAGAAGAGGAACTCACAAAAAGTGACATGGCATATTGTGGGGAGAAGAGGGGGAAAAACTTCTAAAAGTGAAAAATGCCAACTCAATGAATGTATCTGGCAGAAATATGGGCATAAGTGAAGAGAGAGTTAATAAACTAGAAGGTAAACGTGAAGAAATGACCAAGAATGCCTCATGGAAAAAAAAGAAATGAAAATATGGGATAGCAAGGAGAGATGTGGAGGATATAATGAGGAAATCTAGCATACATTGATTACAACATGAGAGGAGGAGAATATGACTATGAATACTGTTACTATTCATATACTTAATATTCAATAATTCAAAAGTTGACAAAGTTAATATTACATATTAATAATGGTTGAGAATTTTAATAGACCTAATGAAAGAAATCAATCCACACATTTAAGAAGCCCAACAAATCCCAAGTAGGATAAATAAAAATAAATCTACACGCAGATACTGCAGAAAAACAAAGAGAAAGAGTAAATGGAGCCAGGGGAATATGACAGCTCATTTCATGGGAATAGCAATTAAACTGACAGCTGACTTCTCAACAATCAAAAAATAACAAAATGATCTTCAATTTGATTATTGTTAACTTAGTATTCTATACTCAGCAAAAATATTTATAAAGGATGGGAGTAAAATAGAGACATTTTCAGGCAAACATTGAGATAATTCTTCATCAGCAGGTCCTCACTAAGGGAAATTCAGTAAAAAGCAGAAGGAAAATTATCTCAAGTAGAAGGTCTGTGATGGGTGAAAGAATGAAAAGTAAGGATGATGGTAAACATGTGGACAAATAAAAATAAACACTGAAGCATAAACCAATCACAATCATTGCTAGTGGGATTTGAAAAAGCAATGGAGACTTGAAATATAAGACAACATTAGCATACGAGTTTTAAGTTATTGAATTATCTAAAAAAAGGGTAAAGGATTTTTTTTCAAATTTTAGACTTTTGTAAGTAAATTATGCATATTGTTATTTCTGAATTAGCCATTAAAAAATAGAAACAGAGGGCACGATGCCCTAACTTACACACTAGTAGAGGGAGGCAATGGAATGATAAAAAGGAATATATAACTTCCAAACCACCAAAGGATAAAATGGGGGGAAACTCCATCAATCAAATTGAAGGCAGGAAAGAAGAGGAAAAATAAAGAAGCATTGAAAAATTAGAGTAACTCAAGGGTTGAAGAAAAGTCGTAACGTAAATCAGAAAATACTTAGAACTGAATGATATTAATGTAGATATAAAAGTTGTGAGATAGAACTAAAGCAGAACTTAAAGGGAGCAGTATGGCCTTGAATTTTTTTTTTTTTATTAAAAAGCAAGTTAAATTTTAATGATTTAAACATCTAATTAAAGAAGTTAGAAAACCAACAACAAATTAGGCCTAATGAAAGTAGGTATAATCTATATAAGATCATAAATTGATAAAATAGAAAACAGAAGGCGAGGCCCAGCACTTTGGGAGGCTGATGCGGATGCGTCACTCGAGGTCAGGAGTTTGAGACCAACCTGGCCAACATGGCGAAACCCCATCTCTACTAAAAATACACACACAAAAAAATTAACCGGGTATGGTGATGGGCACCTGTAATCCCAGCTCGGGAGGCTGAGGCAGGAGAATTGTTTGAACCTGGGAGGTGGGGGTGGCAGTGAGCCGAGATTGCACCACTGCACTCCAGCCTGGAGGACAGAGGGAGACTCTGTCTCAAAAAAGAAAGAAAGAAAGAAAGAAAGGAAGGAAGGAAGGAAGGAAGGAAGGAAGGAAGGAAGGAAGGAAGGAAGGAAGGAAGGAAAGAAAAAGAAAAAGAAAGAAAGAAGGAAGGAAGGAAGGAAGGAAGGAAGGAAGGAAGGAAGGAAGGAAGGAGAGAAGATCAATAAAACCAAAACTTGGTTTTTTGAAGACAAAATTCTGTGAGAACCGAACAAGAAAAATTTTTTAAAAGGCTCAAGTGAATAATATTAAGAATGAATAGAGGGGACCAGGCGCAGTGGCTCACGCCTGTAATCACAGCACTTTGGGAAGCCGAGGCAGCGGGCAGATCACTTTATGTCAGGTGTTCAAGACCAGACTGGCCAACATGCTGAAACCCTGTCTCCGCTAAAAATACAAAATTAGCTGGGCGTGGTGGTGTGCGCCTGTAATTCCAGCTACTCAGGAGGCGGAGGTGGGAGAATTGCTTGAATCTGGAAGGTGGAGGTTGCAGTGAGCTGACATCACGCCACTGCACTCCAGCCTGGGTGACAGAGTGAGATTCCATCTCAAAAAAAAAA
>NC_045445.1:99245500-99277809 GCF_002776525.5 Piliocolobus tephrosceles | reverse complement strand
ATATAAAATTTTGTATATCTTATTTATAAAAAATAAGACTGAAAGATATATATTTTTAAAAATTGAATCAATAGTTAAAAATCTACTCTCCCCTAGAAATTTTTTAAAAAGGTTTCTAAGGTGAGATCTGCCAAAGCTACCTGATACAAACTGTTCTAGGGAATGTAAAATGAGGAAACACTTCCACATCATTTTATGCAATTGGTATATAATCTTTATGTCAAAACTGGTTAAGAATGGTACACGACAAGAATATTTTTCAACGAGTCTCACAAACCTGGATACAAAAACCCTAAAAATACTTGCAAACTGAATTACCAATGTATATGAAAAAGCTATATCATGAACAAATTATATTTATGTCAGGTATACAAGGATGGCTTAATATTATAAAGTGTATTAAAACTTTTGGTTAAAGATGGAGGACTGAATCCCACATTAGCTTTTCCTCTCTCTCAATACCTCACTAATTTGCTAGTAAAGGGATTTTAAAATGGAACAAATCCACAGAGACAGGAAGAATGAGTGTGTATACAGCAACAATAAAATTAGGGGGTCTAGAACCAGCTCTGGTTTCAGCTCCAACATGTAAAAAACTTGGAAATCATCATGCTTGTCCTTACAGTAAGAAAGTAGTGTAAACTAAAAATAGATTATTTTTCCTAGACCCATCAGAGAATTGAAGTCACAGGGCAAATTACTACCCTGAAATCTGGAGAGACAGGGAGATTCAAAGAGATTCAGCACCTGAGATGTGCTTACCTAGAATAAAAGCTGGTGACAGCCATTAAGTGGTAGGACCACTTACTTGTCTAGTGATTTTGACAAGTTGCTGGAAACTTAGTGAGGACTAGCATGAGACTGAGAAATGCCTGAAGGCCACACTCATAGGAGAAATTCCACACTTTTGAGGGCTTTCCCTCTAATAACTTCACCAAGTTCTCATGATAAGGATCTGAGAAAAATCCCCCTGAGGATCTGGTTGATATAGGGGGAAGTGTAGCTATTATGTAATCCCTAGATACTTCTCCATAACAAAAGTCTATCCTTGGGTTTTGGAATCCTTCATCATAAGGTAGTACTGAAACTTTATCCCACCTGGAGAAGGGATTTCCACTCCACTCCAGTCTTTCCATATCACCTAAAAGGAAAAAAACAGTAAATAGGGAACAGGCTTGAGGGAAATAGATTGGAAATGCTGCCATCAGGAAGGGGAACAGGGAGGGGAGTTAGGCTCCTGAAGGAAGGATGGAAACATTTGTGTAGGCCACAACCCCCGAGACCCAGGCACACTCAAAGACTGATAATTAATCAGAAGATTATAGACTGATTCCCTTCCCCTGCACCCTACCACCACACCAACAAGCATGACTTACAGCTAAAATAAGATACAGACTCTCTCTCGGGAGCAGTAGAAAGAGAAACCCCAAAGTTAGGAAGGGAGACAAAAATAAAGACATTGGAGAAATTTGAATCCTTTGGTATCTATAGCCTCAGCAAACATTAAACCCAGCCCATACGTATGTATGCATGCATACATGTATGCATGTATGTATGTACATATGTATCTGTCTATCATTTATCAATCATCTTCTGTTGGTTCTGTTTCTTTGGAAAACTCTGACCAATACAAAGGCAGGAGAAATACTTGAAGCAATAATGGCCACATCCATTCCAAAATTAATGACAGACACCAAACCACAGATTCAGAAAGCTCAGAGAACACAAAGTGAGATAAACGTAGAACCAAATAAAACTCAAAAAGCCCAAACCCAGGCATGTACAAACCGCTGAGAACCAGACAAAGTCTTGAAGGAAGCCAGAGAAAGCAGATGGATATGTAACCAACCTAGCAACCCCAAGAAAGTTGAATCCTAAAATGGCAGTGTAACACGTAGAGAAACAACCTAATTTATACCACGGGATTCTCAAAAAACCTCAGAAATTAATGGCACCAAGAACCTCTGAAAGTAGGAGTGACGGTGGGACTAAAACTAAGACGCTTCATTGAAAATTTGTTTACAAAGCAGTTTGCACACCAAGAAAGCCCCAGGATCAAGTGGTTTCACTGGTGAATTCTACCAAATGTTTAAAGAACTAACGACAACCCTTCACAAACTCAAAAAATAGAAGAGGATGGAACATTTTCCAACTCATTCTTTGAAGTCTGTGCCAATACCAGAGGTATAGCCTCTGGTATAGCCTCATACCAATATCAGACAAAGACATGACAAGAAAAGAAAACAATAGACCAATATACTTCATGAAAATAGATGCAAAAATCCTCAACAAATTATTAGTAAACAAATTCAGCCGTATATTAAAAGAATTATACACCATGACAAAATGGGACTTATCCCATGGTGTAAGGTTGGTTCAACAGGTGAAAATCAGTCAACGTAAAACACTATGTAAATAGAAAGGGAAAAAGCACATGGTCATCTCAATAGACACAGAGAAATATTTGACCAAAAAAAAGGAGAACAATAAGAGTTGGCAAGGATGTGGAGAAGTTGAAACTCTCACACGTTGCTGTTGAGAATGTAATATGACACACCTGCTTGAAAACAGTTTGGCAGTTCCTCAAAAAGTTAAACATAGCTACCTTATGACCCAGCAATTCTACTTCTAGATATATACCTTCTCATCACTCATGAGAAATGAAGACATATGTTCCCACAAAACTTGTACATAAATGTTTATAGCAGCAATATTCATGATAGCCAAAATGTGGAGATCACCCAAATGACCTTCAACTGATGAAAGGATTAAAAAATTTGGTGCATCTATATACTGGAATATTATTCTACTATAAAAATAATGAAGTACTGATACATGATACAACTTGGATGAATCTTGAAAATGTCATGCTAAGTTAAAGAAGCCAGATACAAAAGGCCTCGTATTGCGTGATTCCATTCATATGAAATGTCTAGAATAGGCAGATTCATAGAGACAGAAACTAGATTAGTGGTTGCTGAGAGTTAGAGGAGGCGGGAATGGGAGTGACTGCTAATGGATACAGGGTTTCTTTTTGGGGTGATGAAAATGATCTGGAATTAGTGGTGATTGTTACAAATATGCTCACTGAATTGTACATTTTTAAAGGGTGAATTTTATGGTAGGTGAGTTATATCTCAATTTAAAATGTAGATTATAATAATATAATTTTTTTTCAAAGAGTTATGAACATTCAAAGAGATAATGCATGCAAAGTCTTTAGCACAATTTCTGGCACCATCCTAAGTGCTCAATAAATTAAAGTTACAATTCTCTCTTGAGGAGGAAAGGGGAAAAGGAGGGGGAAGGAGTTGGAGTAGGAGGATAAACCAAAATTACAAATGCACATATTTATAGTAGGTAATTCCACTTCTAAAATTTTTTCTTACAAATATACTTGCATACATCCAAAAATGATGTATGTGTGAGGTCATTTTATTGCAATATTGGAAACAACCCAAATGTCTATCAATAGAGAACTGGTTAAATAAATTGTGGTACATCTATACAATGGATGAAAATGCAGGTGTTTAAAAAATGAGTAAACTTTATGTACTGATGTGAAATAATTGGCAAGATATATTAACTGAAAAAGTAAAGTGCTGAACAGTAAGCATAAAATACTACCATTGCGTGTGAATATATTATCCATTCCAAAGATATGGTTTCAATTATGTATGCTTTATATGTGTACCTGGTATTAATTTCTGTCCACAAACTGTGTGAAAATAAATATAACTTCATTTTCAATAATTCATTTCGCCAGTAATACTATTTCAGACCTATCCCAGTCTTCCACCAAGATGGTGCCACAATCCTAATATCTTAGTGACAGGATATGAGAGATTGACAGCTAGTCCTCAATTATTAGTCCACATAGTTTGCCACTGAATAAATCCACGTCAATAAATCTTGACGTGGAGTCTGGTGGCTCTCTGGTGAATCCATGCCAAGTTTGGGATATATAATTTCCTTTCATAATGCTGCCTATGGTACCATCTGTTGAGATGCACCACACAGCAATACAGATAAAACTATGATCGTGGCAGATAGATAGATAGATAGATAGATAGATAGATAGATAGATAGATAGATAGATAGATAATAGATAGATAGATAGATATAGATAGATAGATAGGTAATCACCTACTATGTACTAGACCCTGGGATATAACAGTGAACAAAACAGATGAAAATCCTGCCTTCATGGAGACCACAGTCCAAAGGAAGAGGAGATACCCAAGTCCAGAATACTTTTACAAGAAAAGTGGAATGGAGGTTGAAGCCCACCTTGGCAGTGGAATTCTAGATAGGATTTGGCAGTTGGTAGGAGTGAAAAGTGAGACTGAAAACGGGGAAGTCGATTAAAGATCTGTCTATGGAACAACTGAGTCTGTTGCCCCCACTGCCACCCCAAATACACATAAGCAGCCCAGCAAAAACTGTAGGTCTCTTTTATAAAGATATTATATCATAAAGGACTTGAATCACATGGATCTGATGAATCAACAGCATGGAGGGTGGTGAAGAGAGGCAATGGGATCATTTCCTTGGGGAGAAGAGCATTTTATCACTGATATAATTTTTAAAAAAATTTTAGATTCAGGCAGTACATATGTAGGTTTGTTATATGGATGTATTGCATAATGGTGAGGTTTGGGCTTCTAGTACATCCATCACCCAAATAGTAAACATTGTACCCAACAGGTAATTTTTCAGTCCTCACCCTCATCCCACCCTCTCCCCACTTGGAGTCCCCAGTGTTTGTTAATTATTTCCATTTTTATGTCCATGTATCACTGATATTATTTAGAATGACTGGTGCTTGGTGATAATAAAAAGCAGACCACATTTTAGTTATTTTTATTATTTGTTAAAAGTATTTAAGAACAATACACCCCTTTACTGCCTTGCCACCCAGCACAGAAGGCTATTCCTACCACACTTGCTCTTGGTAGGGAATGACAAAAATAAAGATGTTCTCTCAGAACAAATAAATTAATATAAATTAGAGACAGAGTATTTGATACAAGAAACTTTTTTTTTGAGACAGGGTCCCACTTTATTACCCAGGCTGAAGTGCAGTGGTGCCATCATGGCTCACTGCAGCTTCAAACTCCTGGGCTTAAGTGATCCTCCTGCCTCAGCCTCCCAAGTAGCTAGGGCTACAGGCATGCGCCACCATGCTTGGCTGATTTTTGTACTTTTTGTAGAGATGGGGTTTCGGCATTTTGCCCAGGCTGGTTTCAAACTCCTGGGCTCAAGCGATCTGCCCACCTTGGCCTCCCAAAGCGCTGGGATTATAGCACAAGCCACTGCGCCCAGCATTGATGTAAGAAACTTATGTCGAGGATGTGGACCACTTTATAGTATTTTTCAACAGGTAGCCAGCCCATCATATTATGAGTAGGAATTGGAAAGGAACCAGTTCAGGACCTATGCATAGAAACTGGGAGAAAATAAAGAAAAGAGAAAGGAACATAAGCAAAGAGCAAATGAGAAAGTTTACCCAAGGAAACACTGGAAGTATTATAAATATCATGATGGTGTATAGATATCATAGTATCATTACCGGTCAGAGGGCATAATGAAGAAATATGAGCTCAAAGAAGACAGTTAAGATAGTATTTTAACCAAGTTTGTAAATCTCAGAACAAGATATAAAAGAAAAATAAATTATAAAGCCACATGAGAAGCAAACAAACAAACAAACCTCACAGCTAAAAAAACAGATACGCTGTGGAAAAGCTCAAGAAAATCACACCAGACAAAATGGAAGAGAGCAAATAGCACCATAAAGGTTGTAGAGAGAACTACAGCTGATAAGGTAGGTAAAGGTGGTGTGAGAAATCCTTCATCTCACCCCAAATAAATAAATTCTGTATAAAATGTAATGGAAATAAGATAAGTATGGCAACATACAGTCAAGAAAGGAGATCATGAGTACCAGGGACAAAGAGGGCAATGACCCTGAGCTGAAGCTGAACCACCTAAGGAGGGTATGGCACTTCGGTATATACTAGCAGTAATAATGAAAGGGAGGTCTGGGGACTCCTGAGGGGAACTTTTGGGGGTTCACAAAGTCAAAACTATTTTCACAATAATACTGATGTTTTATTTGAATTTCTTTTTTTCTTTATTAAGTATATAGTGCTGTTTTCCTGGGGCTATGATATTACAACAGATTGAATATAGAAGGAGATATGAGAATCCAACCAGATTTGTAAAAATGTCAAACAATGTAATTAAATGATTTGCATATTTGAATATATACTTATTTTTCACTGAAAGTATGTTATTTATGTAACATGTAACATGTTTTCAGTATTATTTTAAATGAATTAACAAATTAATATTTAAAAATTTTATCACTTTTAAGTTCTACTATGGCAAATATTGATAGATATAACCCACATAAACAAAAGTTCCTTAGGATGTCCAAAATAATTTATTTTTATGTTAAAATTAACATATAGTAAAACTGAGTTTGTTGGCATGCAGTTTGATGAATTTTAGCACTTGCATAGGTTCATGTAACCACCACCACAAACAGAATAAAGAACAGTTCTATTACCCTGAAAATTCTTTGCGCTGTTCCATTGTCATACCTTACCCCAACCCCAAGCCCTGACAACTGATTTGCTCTCCATCACTATAGTTACAACTGTTTGAGAATGTCATATCAATGGAATTATATAATATGTCACCTTTTGAGACTTTCTTCTTTCGCTTAGCATAATGCCTTTGAGATCCAATCAAGTTGTAGAGTGAATCAGTAGTTCTGTTTTATTGCTGAGTGCTACTACGGTTTATTTATCCATTCACCCATTGAAGAATATTTGGGTTATTTCCACTTTGGGGCTACTACAAATAAAGCTACTATGAACATTCATGTACAGGTTTCATTTGAATATTTTTCCTAGGTGAATACAAAGGAGTGGGATTGCCAGAGCATATGGTAAGTGTATGTTTAATTTCATAAGAAACTCCAAATTTCTTTCCAAAAAGGCTGTGCCATTTTGCATTCTGAAGAGCATTGTAAGAGTTCCAGTTGCTCTGCATCCCTGCTAACAACGGTTCTGTCAGTATTCTCTTTCTTACTTTCTTTCTCTTTCTTTCCTTCTTTCCTTCTCTTTCTTTCATTCTTTCTTTCTTTCTTTCTTTCTTTCTTTCTTTCTTTCTTTCTTTCTTTCTTTCTTTCTCTCTCTCTCTCTCTCTCCTTCCTTCCTTCCTTCCTTCCTTCCTTCCTTCCTTCCTTCCTTCTTTCTTTCTTTCTCTCCCTCTCTCTTTTCTTTTCTTTTTTTTTTTTGAGATGGAGTCTCACTCCATCACCCAGGCTGGAGTACATGATCTTGGCTCACTGCAACCTCTGCCTCCTGGGTTCAAGTGATCCTCCTGCCTCAGCCTCCTGAGTAGCTGGGACTAGAGGCATCTGCCACCACGCCTGGCTAATTTTTGTAATTTTTTTTTTCAGAGATGGGGTTTCACCATGTTGGCCAGGCTGATCTTGAACTCCTGGCCTCAAGTGATCCACCCGCCTCAGCCTGCCAAAGTGCTGGCACGCCTGGCCTGGTTTTGTCAGTATTTCTAATTTAGGCATTTAAATAGGTGTGTAGTAGTATCTCATCATGGTTTCAGTATGTATTTTCTTAATGGCGATTGATATTGATAATCATTTTGTGTGCTTTTCTTTTTTTCTTTTCTTTTTTTTTTTGAGACGGTGTCTCAGTCTGTCATTCAGGCTGGAGTGCAGTGGTGCCATCTCGGCTCCCTGAAATCTCTGCCTCCCGGGCTTAAGTGATTCTCCCGCCTCAGACTTCTGAGTAGCTGGGACTACAGGCATGCACCACCATGCCCAGCTAATTTTTGTATATTTTTATTGTAGGGACGGGGTTTCACCGTGTTGCCCAGACTGGTCTCAAACTCTGGAGTTCAAGCGATCCCCCTGCCTCAGCCTCCCAAAGTGTTGGGATTACAGGCGTGAACCATTGTGTCCGGCCTCATGTGCTTATTTTCATCCATATACACCCTTTGTTGATCTGATTGTTGAAGTCTTTGGGCCATTTTAAAATGGTGCTTAAATTTTCTAACTGCTGAGTTGTAAGAGTTCTTTATACATGCTGGATACAAGTCCTCTGTCCGATATGTGATTTGAAAATATGTTCTCCTGATCTGTAGCTTCTCGTATCATTCTCTGAACAGTGTCTTTCACAGAACAAAAGGTTTTGGTTTTGATGAAGTCCAAATTATAATCTTTTTTCTTTTATAGATCATACTTTTCGTGTCATGTCAAAAAAATTTTACCTAACCCCAGATTATAGAGATATTTCTCCTATTTTCTGCTAAAAGTTTCACACTATTATATTTTACATTTATATATGTTGTTGATTTTGAATTAATGTTTGCATAAGGTGTGAAGTCAAGGTTGAGGTTTTTTTTTTTTTTTTTGTATATGAAAGTGCAGTTGTTCCAGTACCATTCATTCATTTGTTGAAAATATAATCCTCTCTTCATTGAATTGCCTTTGCACTTTTATCAAAAATCAAATGGCCATACTGGTGCAGGCCTATTTCTGAACTCTCTGTTCTGCATTGATCTATGTGTGTGTCCCTTCACTAACACCACACTGTCTGGACTCTATAACTTCATAGTAAGTCTTACAGCCAGGTAGTATGATTACTTCAGCTTTATTCTTTTAAAAATAGTTTTAGTTATTCTTGTTCTTTTGTCTTTTCATATAAATTTTGGTATCACCTTGTGGTATGGTTTGGGTTTGTGTCCCTACCCAAATATCATCTCAAATTTAATTCTCACATGTTGAGGGAGCGACCTGTAATACCCATGTGTTGAGGGAGGGAGGTGATTGGATCATGGGGGCAGTTTCCCCTATGCTGTTCTCATGATAGTGACTGAGTTTTCACAAGATCTGATGGTTTTCTAAGTGTTTGACAGCTCCTTCTTCACATTCTCACACTCTACCCTACCGTCTTGTGAAGAATGTGCTTGCTTCCCCTTCTGACATAATTGTAAGCTTCCTGAGGCTTCCCCAGCTATGTGGAACTGTGAGTCATTAACCTCTTTCCTTTATAAATTACCCAGTCTAAGGGAAGTTCTTTATCGCAGTGTGAAAACAGACTAATACAGTAAGTTGGTACCACAGAGAGTGGGGTACTGCATAAAGATACTTGAAAATGTGGAAGCAACTTTGGAACTGAGTAACAGGCAGAGGTTGGAACAGTTTGGAGGGCTTAGAAGAGGACAGGAAGATGTGGGAAAATTTGGAGTTTCCTGGAGACTTGTTGAATGGTTTTCACCAAAATGTTGATAGTGATGGAGACAATGAAGTCCAGGCTGAGGTGGTCTCAGATGGAAATGAGGACCTTATTGGGAACTAGAGTAAAGGTCACTCATGCTATGCTTTAGCAAAGAGACTGGCAGCATTTTGCCCCTGCCCTAGAGATCTGTGGAACTTTGAACTTGAGAGAGATGATTTAAGGTATCTGGCAGCAGAAATTTCTGAGCAGCAGAGCATTCAAGATGTGACTTGGAGTATTCTGAAAGCATTCAGTCTTATGTGTTCACAAAGAGATAGTTTGAAATTGGAACTTATGTTTAAAAGGGAAGAAGAGCACAAAAGTTTGGAAAATTTGCAGCCCGATGATGCAGTAGAAAAGTAAAATCCATTTTCTGGGAAGAAATTCAAGCCAGCTGCAGAAATTTGCGTAAGTAATGAGGAGCCAAATGTTAATCGCCAAGACAATGGGAAAAATGTTTCCAGGGCATGTCAGAGACCTTCATGGCAGCTCCTCTCATCACAGACCCAGAGGCCTGGGAGGGAAAAATGGTTTCCTGGGCAGGGCCCAGGGTCCTCGCTGCTCTGTGCAGCCTTGGGACTTTGTGCCCTGCATCCCAGATGCTCAGCTGTAGCCATGGCTAAAAGGGACCAAGGTACAGCTTGAGCTGTTGCTTCAGAGGGTGCAAGCCCCAAGACTTGGCAGCTTCTATGTAGTGTTGGGCCTGTGGGTACAAAGAAGTCAAGAATTGAGGTTTGGGAACCTCTGCCTACATTTCAGAGGAGGTATGGAAATGCCTGGATGTCTAGGCAGAAGTCTCCTGTGGGGTGGAGTGCTGATGGAGAACCTCTGCTAGGGCAGTGTGGAAAGGAAATATGGGGTTGGAGCCCACACACAGAGTCCCCACTGGGGCACTACCTAATGGAGCTGTGAGAAGAGGGCCACCATCCTCCTGACCCCAGAATGGTAGATCCACCAACAGCTTGTAACATGTGCCTGGAAAAGACACAGGCACTCAACACCAGCTGGTGAAGGAGATGCCCAAGGCCATGGGAGCCCACCCCTTGCATCTGCATGCCCTGGATGGGAGACATGGAGTCAAAGGGGATTATTCTGGAGCTTTAAGATTTAATGACTGCCCAGCTGGATTTCAGACTTGCATGGGGCCCCTTTGTTTTGGCCAATTTCTTCCATTTGGAATGGGAGCATTTATCCAATGCCTGTACCCCCATTGTATCTTGGAAGTAACTATTTTGCTTTTGATTTTATAGGATCCTAGATGGAAGGGGCTTGTTTCAGATGAGACTTTGAACTTGGACTTTTGGGTTAATGCTGGAATGAGTTAAGACTTTGGGGGACTGTTGGGGAAGCATGATTAGTTTTGAAATGTGAGGACATGAGATTTGGGAGGGGCCAGGGCTGGAATGATATGGTTTGGCTCTGTGTTCCTACCAAAATCTCATCTCAAGTTGTAACCCCCATGTGTGGAGGAAAGGACCTGTAATACCCATGGGTTGAGGAAGGGAAGTGATTGGATCATGAGGGCGGTTTCCCCCATGTTGTTCTCATGATAGTGAGTGAGTTCTCACAAGATCTGATGGTTTTATAAGTGTTTGACAGTTACTCCTTCACATGTTCACACTCTCTGCTGCTGCCTTTTGAAGAAGGTGCCTACTTCCCCGTCTGCCATGATTGCAAGTTTCCTGAGGTCTCCCCAGTCATGCGGACCTGTTTGTCACTTAAACCTCTTTTCTTGATAGATTTCCCAGTCTCAGGGAAGTTCTTTATAACAATGTGAAAACAGACTAATATATCTTGTTAATATTGACCAAAATATTGCTTGGATTTTGACAGGTATTGCATTAAGTATATAGATTAACTTGGGGGAGAATTGACATCTTTACTATGTTGAATTTTCCAATCCATGAACCTGATATGTCCCTCCATTTATTTAGGCATTC
Organism: Piliocolobus tephrosceles; assembly: GCF_002776525.5. Classification (NCBI taxonomy): domain Eukaryota; kingdom Metazoa; phylum Chordata; class Mammalia; order Primates; family Cercopithecidae; genus Piliocolobus; species Piliocolobus tephrosceles. Next base: position 99,266,555 of record NC_045445.1, on the reverse strand, counting down.
ACTGATTTCTTCCATCAGCATTTTGTGGTTTTTATTATACACTTTTGGATTTGGGACTGCCATGAGTTCAAAAGAACTCATGAAAAAATAAAGTGGTAAACTCACTGATAATTTAGAGTATTATGAAATCTAGTCTTCTCCAAATCCAGTCTTCTCCAAATAAAAAGTCTTCTTTATTTATTTTCAAAGTACTCAAATAGCTGCTCCATGTGTTCTGTCTATGTTTTATAGCTGTATTTAGTGAGGGAGACACTGTGTAGTTTACTCACTTCATTTTACCCAGAACAAAACCCAGTAATTTTTAAGTTTGAGAATGATTACATTTTAGGGGCTGAAGTTTTAATATGCTCACAGAGACAAACAATGAGGCCATAAAGCAGGAACTGAGTTCCATCCATTAAGCCATGAGCCACCCTTTTATACAAAGAAAACGGGTAACTTTTCACCCCCAGGGCCAGAAATATGGCAAGAAAGCTCACCATTTGTTTAGGACAATAAATGGAAAAATAGTCATGTCTAAAAGAAAGGGCATATAATTAATAATTTGAAAATCATTAGGGAAATAGGCAGGGATTTTTAAAATGTGATTAACAGAGTCAGGAAAGGGTGGTGGGAGAATAAAATATTGTTAAAATAAAACACGAGAACATTCTCTTCTGCTCATGATGAAGCAAAAGGAACTAAGTTTATCTTCTTGTCTTAAACAACTAAAAACGATGGATGAAATATATAAAACAATGGTTATCAGGCATTGGACATCAGGCAGCAAAGGACACTGATCCTTGAAAGAATGGAAACTGAGTGAGCCCTATGATCATCTCAGCTCACTTTCAGGTCACAACACAGGCATGGGGAATCTAACTAGAATCTGGCGGACTCCCTGAGTCAAGGAGACACAAGGGACCAAGTACTGGAGACTTCACGACAGCATAGTGACAATAGTTAATAATGTTTACTTGAAATTTACTAAGAGAGTGGATCTCAAGTGTTCTAAACACACACACACACACACACACACACACACACACACACAGAGAGCGAGGTGATGAATATGTTAACTGGCTTTATTATGGCAATCATTTTATAATGTACACCTATATCAAGACATCATGTTGTTCCCATGGTGTGACCACTCTCCCACTCCCTCCCTGCCTGCAGAGAATAGGTGCATGGAAGGGGGCAGGGAAAAGGAAAAAAACAAATTTAAAAAAAGAACAGCAACAAAAACCAAAACATCATGTTGTACATGCTAAATATATACAATTTTTGTCAGTCGTATTTCAATAAAGCTGGGGGAAAAGCAGGAAAAAAAGCAAATTCAAGAAGAAGGACAAAGTGATGAGATTCACAGGGTAAGATGTGGGTGGTGAAGAGAAAGAAAGGGGGTGAAGGAGAACACTCTGGAAACATGCACAGGGTCCCCTTGAGTCTTTAGCTGAGTACCAGTCAGCACATGCATGTGGGAAAATTACCCAAGGCCAGGGAACAGATCACAAAAGACAAGCATGGAGGACACGTTTTGGAGCTCAAATAGGGCTGAAGCTTTGGGTTGAGTACTCAGAGAAGTACTGCTTCAGTGGAGGGCAATATTAGCCTTAAACTGCTGTTCTAATCTGTAAGGGAAAAATTAAAAGTAAAATTTCCTGTCAACCCATGACATTCTCTCCATGAATGGTAGGAAAATAAAGAAAACAGTTTTGTTATTGAATAAGCATTAAACCAGACTCTTTTGCATCACAGGCAATCTGCTAATGAGATTGCAAAAACAAAAATAACCCCATTCTTATGTATGTACCGTATCCATTATAAACATGTTCTTCAGATAAATGATAAATTGCTCTTGTGTAAGAGAACTTGACAGCACTGTTTACTATACATTCTTTTATAGTTCATCCTAAGTTCACCTGGTAATTGGAGTAGCCATCTGTGCTAGTTAATTGCCTTTATCTGAAGGAAATATGAAACTTCTCATATCTCTATGACAAGCAGGTGCTTACAGCTTAGAGCAAGGCACCTAGGCTAAACTCCCAGGATGACAGGGAGATATAGGGCTGCTATCTTCCTTGATGTTTACATTTCAAAGAGATGTCTTCCAGTCCCTTAAGAAAAACATTCCTGAGTTATAAGGCTGGCAAAAGGCTTATTTAGTCTTTAAAGAGATTTACATACATATCAAAGGGACAGAGGAAGGATTCACAAATGCGAAGTTTCTCAAGGAAATATTACCGAAAAGGGAGAGAGAAAAGGTCTCTTTCTCTTTTGGCAACAAGGAAAGTTCAATTTTATTTTTGTTTACTCTTCCAGATTTCATCTTACAAAGATCAAAAGCAAGCTTCAAAAGGATTAAATTCTTTCCAAGTAACTTAACTGCTTCTCAGAAAAAGCTAATAGTTATTAAAAGAAATATAAAAAATTTAGTACCAAACAACATAAAATTCACAATGTCTACCATCCAACAAAAAATGATCATGTATGCAAAGACACAGGAAAATGACCCATAATAAGGAAAAAAATCAATAGCAACAGACCTCGAAATTGCACAGATGATATAGTTCATAGACAAGGACATTAAAACAACGTATAAATATATTTCAGATATGTAGAGGAAAGCATAAGCATGTTAAGAAGAGAAATGGAAGATATAAAAAAGATCTACATTGAACTTGTAAAGATGAAAATATAATGTCTATGATATAAAATATACTGGATGGGATTAACAGCAGATTAGACATCGCAATAAAAAAAGATTAGTGAGCTTGAGGACATGGCAATAAAAATCATCCAAAAAGGAGCATTAACAGGAAAAAGTCTGAAAATAAACGAACAGGACATTAGTGAGCTGTAAGAAGACTGCAAACAGCTTTATATGTGTGTAATTCCCAGGAGAGGAGAAAGAGGAGAGCAAAGAAAAATTACTGGGATAAGTAATGGCCAAAATTTTCCCAAATATGATAAATATATAAACCCACAAATATAAGAAACTCAACATACTCTGAGCACAAGAAATATAAAGATGTAAAAATCAAGTTGCTCAAAAAATAGTAATAATGAAAAAAATCCTAAAAGGCATCAGAAAAAAATACACATTATGTACGGAGGAACAAAGATAAAAATGATAGTATGTTATTCATCTGAAACCATGTAAGCTAGAAAACAATGAAGTGGTATATTTAAAAGAATGAAAGAAAGTACTGTCAGCCTAGAATTCTCTACCTAGCCAAAGAAATAAATCTACATAAAGATATAAAGGGACTGAAAAAGGTAACTACTTAAATAAATATATTTTTTCTTATTTAAAAAATATCTTGATTTTTAAGAACTCACATCATTTAAGTTTTTTTTTTTTTTTTTTTTTTTGAGATGAGTCTCACACTGTCCCCCAAGCTGGAGAGCAATGGCGCTATCTTGGCTCACTGCAGACTGCAGCCTTATGCGATTCTCCTGCCTCAGCTTTGTGAGTAGCTGGGATTACAGGCGCCCACCACTATGCCCGGCTAATTTTTTGTATTTTTAGTAGAGACGGGGTTTCACTATGTTGGCCAGGCTGGTCTGGAACTCCTGACCTCGTGATCCACCTGCCTCGGCCTCCCAAAGTGCTGGGATTACAGGCGTGAGCCACCGTGCCCGGTCAGCATGTTTTTTAAATAATAAAAATGAGGAAAAAAGTCATTAGTCATTTAAACGCATGCAAAATTTAGGAGTGGAATTTAATATGTAAAGCATAAACTCATTTCTATTTTAAAGTTTTAAGTCATTAAACATAAATATTTGCCACATGCCATAATCTATGCTAGATACCAAGAGTACAAATACGAAAATATATGAATCTTGACATCTATGAACTTATATTTCAGATACTACTTATCTTCAGTGAAAGTAAGATTATTTCATATTTTCCTTTATATTTTCTGTTGTATCTTAATTTTAAAAATCCTCTTGATTTTAAAATAAAGAAATAAAAAAGGAGATTAGAAAGCATTTTGGACTGAATAAAAATAAAACTATGACATATCAAAATTTGAGGGTGACAACTAAAGCAGTGCTTAGAGGAAATCTTTTTTTATGGTCAATAGTACTTTATTTGTTTAATTATTATTATACTTTAAGTTCTAGGGCACACATGCACAACGTGCAGGTTTATTACATAGGTATACATGTGCCATGTTGGTTTGCTGCAACCATCAACTGGTCATTTACATTAGGTATTTCTCCTAATACTATCCCTCCCCCATCCCCCCACCCCACGACAGGCCCCAGTGTGTGATGTTCCCTGCCCTGTATCCAGGTGTTCTCATTGTTCAGTTCCCACCTATGAGTGAGAACATGTGGTGTTTGGTTTTCTGTCCTTGTGATAGTTTGCTGAGAATGATGGTTTCCAGCTTCATCCATGTCCCTGCAAAAGACATGAACTCATCCTTTTTTATGGCTGCATAGTATTCCATGGTGGATATGTGCCACATTTTCTTTATCCAGTCTATCATTGATGGACATTTGGGTTGGTTCCAAGTCTTTGCTATTGTGAATAGTGCCACAATAAACATACGTATGCATGTGTCTTTTTAGTAGCATAATTTATAATCCTTTGGGTATATACCCAGTAATGGGATGGCTGGGTCAAATGGTATTTCTAGTTCTAGATCCTTGAGGAATCGCCACACTGTCTTCCACAATGGCTGAATTAATTTACACTCCCACCAACGTATAAAAGCGTTCCTATTTCTCCACATTCCTTAGAGGAAATCTTATAGCATTAAACACTTACATCAGAAAAGAAGAAAGGTCTCAAATAAATGACCTAAGCTTCCATCTTAGGAAACCAGAAAAAAAGAAGCAAGTCAAACATACATTAAATGAAAGGATAGAAATAAATATAGTAGGGCAGAAATCACTATAATATGAAATAGAAAAACAACAGAAAAAAAATCAATGAAACCAAAACCAGATTATTTGAAAAATTCAATGCAATTCATATATATCTGTTCAGACTAATCAGAAAAAAAGAGTAAAGTGCAATTTACTGGTATTCAGTCATGAAATAGGGGAACATCACTATAGATCCTAGAGATACTAAAAGGAAAATGAAGGCATATTATGAATAACATGATGTCAATAAATCCAGCAACATGGATAAAATGAACAAATAATCTGAAAGACCTAAACTACCAAAACTCACTCTGAGGAAACAGATAATCTTAACAGCCCCATTACTAGAAAAGAAATTGAATTTTTATTTACAAACCTTCTCAAACTCATGTCACAGGTGGCTTCACTAATAAATCCTATCAAACATTTATGAAAAAAACCCCACAATTTCTACATAAATGCTTCCAGAATATAAAAGAGGATGGAATGAAGTGAGCACTTCCTAACTAATGGTATGTGGCCAACATTACTCTAATACCCAAATGAGAGAAAAAATTTAAAAACAAAAACCTGTGGATCACTATCCTTCATGAACATAGATGCAAAAATTCTTAACAAAATTTGAGTAAATCATCAAATACATTACGAACAAATGATTTAATCCAAGCGTACCAGGAGAGTTTGACATTAAAAAACCAAACAACGTAATTCACCATATTAAAAGATTTTTTAAAAAACAAGCCATAAGGTCATTTCAACATATTCAGGAAAAGCATTTCACAATATCCAACATCCTTCATAATAAAAAACATCTCAGCAAACTAGGAAACAAAAACGAGAACTTCTTCAACCCATTATAGAACATCCACAAAAAGTCTACATGTAGTATCATATATATGGTGAAAGCATATTTTGGCTCTGCTCCCAAGATCAGGAACAAAGGAAGAATATCTGCTCTCCATTTATATTCATTATTCTACTAGAGGCTCTAGCCAGTGCAATAAAGCAAGACAAAGAAATAAAAGGTATACAGAGTGGAAAGGAAGAAGTGACACTCTCTTTATACTCGCATGACATGACAGTGTATGTAGAGAATGCTAAGGAATTCACAAACGAAGCTGCTAGAACTCTTAAAGGAGTTTAGCAATATTGCAGTATATAAGATCAATACACAAAGATCAATTGCATTTTTATATACTAGCTGTGAATTATCAGATTCCATTAAAAAATCTATGCCATTTACTATAGCTTAAAATATATAAAAACCTAGAGATAAAAATCTGACAAAATGTGTGTAAGATCTACACACTGAAAACTACAAAACATTGCTGAAAGAAATTACAGAAGACCTAAATAAATTGAGAGGTGTTTCATGATCATGGAGCTGAAGACTCAATATTGTTAGCATGTCAGTTGTCTCCAGATTGAGACAATTGATTCAATGCAATTCTATAGATTCAATGCAATTCTAACCAAAATCCCATCAGATTTGTTTGTAGAAATTGGCAAGCTGATTTTAGAATCCATACACCAATTCCAGGAACTTAGAATAGTCAAATATAATTTTGAAAAAGGAGAATAACATTGGAATACCTATAATTGACTTCAAGATTTATTATAAAGCTACAGTGATCAAGACAGTGTGGTACTGGCATGAATATATGTAAATAGATCAATGGAATAGAATAGAGAGTTCAAATATAGGCCCACAGAATTGATTTTTTACAAGAATGGAAAGGCAATTTATTAGGTAAATGATAGTGTTTTCAACAAATGGTGCTCAACAGATTAAATATCCATATGGAAAAAAATAAATTTTGATGCATGTCTTTTTCCATATTAAAAAATTAACTCAGGCCAGGCATGGTGGCTCACGCCTATAATCCCAGCACTTTGGGAGGCTGAGGCGGGTGTATCACCTGAGGTCGGGAGTTTGAGACCTGCCTAACCAACATGGAGAAACCCCGTCTCTAGTAAAAATACAAAATTAGCCGAGCATGGTGGTGCATGCCTGTAGTCCTAGCTACTTGGAAGGCTGAGGCAGGAGAATCGCTTGAACCCGGGGGTCGGAGGTTGCAGTGAGCCGAGATTGCGCCATTGCACTCCAGCCTGGGCAACAAGAGTGAAACTCTGTCTCAAAAATAATAATAATAATAAAGAAAATAATAAAATAAAGAAAATAAAAAATAAAAATATTAACTCAAAATGGTCTTATGCCTAAATGAAAAAAAAAAGCTATAAAACCGCTGGAAGAAAGCATGGTAGAATTTTTTTTTTTTTTAACTTTGGGTTAGGCACATATTTCTTATACGTAGCACCAAAAGCAGAGTCCATAAAAGAATAAACTAACAAATTAGATTAAATCTTGTTTTTAGAAAGACACAGTTAAGAGAATGAAAATACACGCCACAGGCTAGTATAAAATATTTAAAAATCTATACTCAATATAAAGGATTCGTATCCAAAATATATAAAGAACTTTCAAATCTGAATAGACTAGTATACATTAAACAAGTCAGACTGTTAGAAAAAAAAAAATATCCCCTCAAAGAAGGCCGAAATGACTTCATCATAGTTTTTGTTGTTGTTGTTGCTGTTTATTTTATTTTATTTTATTTAGCGAATCTTCAAAAAATTTCTAACCTCAACTTTCTTGGTGAATAGGAAAATGTTACATATTTTTGAGGCTAAAATGATCTTGATGCCCAAACCTGACTGAGACAGTACATGAAAAGTTCATGGGCCAATCTTGATTGCAAGCATAAGTGAAAAATCCTAGCTAAAATACAAGCAGATTTATTCTCTAATGAATGTTTTTAAAAATATATAAGCAAGTAAGGTTTATTTCAAGAGTGGCTTAATTAGAGAATCTACTAATGTAATTCACCACATTAATAGATAAAAAGGAGAAAAATCATATGATTATGTTAGCTGTAGAATAGCAACTACAATTCAACATTCATTCATAATTTAAAAACAAACAACAAAACATAACGGACACAGAAGTGAAAAAGGATAGCTACTCCAAACCCACAGCAAACATAGCGCCGTTATTTTCCAACATGATACTGAAAGTTCTAACGAATGCACTAAAATGACAAAAAGAAAACAAAAAGAAAAAGAATATAAAAATATAATTCACAGATGATATGGTTATGCATAAAATCTATGAGAATCTATAAATGAACTATTAGAATAAGAGAATTCAACAAGGTTGCTAGATACAAGAATTTCATATAGTATCATTAGAATTCCTACATAGTAGCAATTAGCACTTAAAATGTAATTGTTAAAGAAGGATCTCATTTGCAGTAGAATAAAACTCTATAAGGTATCTAGGAATAAGTCTAAAAGTAATATTTTACTTAATATATTAAAATGATCTCATCTAAAATTTATTTGATCTATTTAATTATACTTTAATCTCCATTCAATCAAAATTTTGAGTTCTCACCATGTGCCAAGTACTGTTGTTAGGAGATGTAGTGATGAATGAGACAAAGTTCCCGCCCTCATGAAACTTATATTCTAGTGAGAGAAGGGGCTAAGAAATAAAATGAGTAAAATATACAGCATTATAGAAAAATAAATCAAGTTAAAAAATGGAGGACAAAGGGGGCGGTATTTTAGAATAAGTGGTAGAAGGAAAGGAGGACATATAACAGAGACCCAAGTGAAGTGGGGGAGCTTGCAAAGGTGGGGGTAAGGGGGGATAGCTTTTCAGGCAGAGAAAGCAGCAAGGGCAAAGGCCCTGAGGTCGAGAGAGCATGGCAGGTCTAAAAACAGCAACATGAAGTCACTGTAGCTAGAGGAGTGAGTGAGGTGGAGAATGGTGGAAGACGAGGTTACAGAGTTATGCATGGAGCAGATTGTAGGGCCTTCCTTGTAAGCTATCATAAGGACATAAGGAGTATAGATTTTCATTTGAGTAAGGTGGGAATGCCACTGGCGGGTTTTGAATAGAGAAGGAACATAATTTGATTTGTGTTATAAAAGGATCATTTTGACTTTTGTGTTGTGAATAGAATATAGGGTGATAAGGCTATGTAGACTCAGGGAGGCCAGTTAGGACAATATTGCAGCAACAAAGTGAGAGATCATGGTGTCTGGGAAGTGTGGCAGTGGTAGAGAAGGTGAGAGGTGGTTGAGTTCTGAATGTGTTCTGAAGAGAAAGCAAAGGGATTTGCTGATACAGTTGTCCCTCTATATCTGCTATGGGGGATTGGTTCCAGCTCTCCCCATCAAAATCCGTGGATGCCCCAGTCTTAATGGTGTAGTATTTGTATGTAACCTACACACGTCTTCCCATATACTTTAAATCATCTCTAGACTATAATATCTAATACTATGTAAATGCCATGTAATAGTTGTTGTACTGTGTTTTTTATTTTATTTGCATTTTGTTTTTTCCTCTGAATATTTTCAATCTGAGGTTGGTTAATTCATGGATAAGGGCTTACTGTAGTTTCAAGGTATTCTGGCTTGAGTGATTGCAAGGATAGTTTTCCATCAACTGAGATGAAGCATGCTGGGGGTGGAACAAGTTTTTAAGGAAAAATTAGGGATTCAGTTTTCAACATGTTAAGTTTGAGACATCTGTTAGACATCCAAGTTGAGATGTCAAGAAAGCAGTTAGATATATGATCTAGAATTTAGGGGAGAAAATAGGTCTAAAGAGGTAAATTTAGAAGCCATCAGCTTCTTGATGGTAATTAAAACCAGGAGACTGGATAAAGTAACCTGAGGAATGAACATAGAAAAGAAAAGACAAATAAGAACTAAGCACCCTGAGTAGTTAGACAGCATATCAACCATTTTGTTATTGATCACTTAGGTTTTTGGATCTGAGTGATGGATCCTGTTATTTCTCCTCTTAAGCTTGGTATTTTCTACATTTGTCAATGTCAGTGTGTTTTCCTATGGTTTATGTGGGAAACACCACTAAGTCTTGTTTCTGCCATCCTTAGCTTCTCACAACTAGGTCGGTTAATTTCCTCACCTGTAGTCAGTCCAGTCCCAGTTTTTAAAACAATTCATATTGGAAGCTTGAAGAATTTCAGAAATATCTAGATCTTCTTCAGCAGGGCTTAGGATCACGTTGCTCTCTTTATTGGCTAGGAATAGAGCTCCCTTCTCCAGGACTCTGCATTTCCATTAACAGAAGTGAAGAGCAAGCCTTGATCACCCACCCATTTCCTCACCATCAACAATCACAGAGGTGCCATGAGGTGCCATGACGATCTGCCTTAAGATCACAGAACTAAGTCCTTTATACCTTTCAACTTTGCTTATGTCAGTCATGACAAGAACCCTGGAGCTCCTTGGCCACTACCTGTGTGTCTCATGTTTTAATCCTCATACAACTTTGTATATTTCCCTATTCTTACCTCTTAGCCCTCTCCAGATCCTGAAATCCTTCTATTGTGTCCTCTAAAACCATAGTCCTGGTTTGCCCAGGACAATTTCAGTTTACACATGGCGTACCACTGTCCTGCATCTGTCATTCTCTAAAGTGTCCCAGATTGGATGATAAATTATATAGTCACCTCATTCAGAACCCAAAGTCATCAGCAAAATCCCTTGCATCCATTCCCTGTTTGCTGAATGCTCCCCTCACCTTCTTGAGTTAACTGAAATCTGGATCCACCCAAGGACTTTACAGCCCTTTCAAGCAGTGTTTTTTTCTTCTTCCATATCCTGAGGCCCCTCATTGCTGCTTCCAGATCATTCTCCCTTTCTCCTCCCTAAAAATTCCCGATCTTTGAATTCCCTGTCACGGAGTATATTACCCACCATCCTACCTTGCTATTATTTATAGACCATCAGAGTCCCTCCAGTTTCTCAAAAATTTTGGCTTCTGTCTCACTGTCACTCTCTTCAATTAATCTTGTCTTAATTCTTTATGATCCCAATATCTCAATACCTGATCCTTCCAACATCCCAGACTCTCAATTCCTTAAAACATCTTCTTCCAGTTTCATCCTCCACCTAATCGCAGCTCCTTGCCTCTCTCTTGTCCTTATCAATAACTCCTCCTCCTCCCCTCCATCACCAGAGCTGAACATGGCTGGGGAAAAACACAAAATGACACTCTCACTTTAAATTCAAGCCCACAAACCTCAAGTGGGCACTTAATGTTGCCAGGAAATCAAATAATATTATCCTAGTCCATTTACCCTGCTGGTTTCCTAGACAACTATTTTATACCTTCTCCTCTCCCTTCAAACCTCTAATGTCTCAGCACACATTCTCATTCTCAGCCCATGACCTTGCTTCCGGTTTCACTGAGAAAACAGAGGCAATCAGAAAGCAAAGCCCACAAATTTCTACCACCATATCTTTTCACCTGCCTAAATCCGTGTATATACTCTACTCTTTCTCCCATTATGATGGATGAACCGTCTCTGCTCCTAGCTAGATCAACCCCAGTACTTATTCACTAGATCCTATCCCCTTCTGGCAGTCTTCTCCCCTCCTGCCCTTGTAGTATAAATCCCACCCTCACCACACCAACAGTTTATTTCTCATCAGCTTTAACCATGCTATTATTGCTCCCATTCAAAAATTTTAAATATCTTTTGAGCTACCATCCCTTGCTGACTATGTAGCCCATATCTCTACTCCCCTTCACAGCCAAATTACTCGCTAGAATTTTCTATATTCAATCTCTGCCATTTCTCTTTGCCCATTTTTTGAACGTTTTATTTTGAAATAATTATAAACCACATGAAGTTGCAAAAATAGTACAGAGAGGCCCTTTGTAAACTTTACCCAGATTTCCCCAATAGTCACATCCTACAAACTATAGTATTTCAAATCTAGGAAATTGACATTGGTACAATGTGTGTGAATAATTCTATGCCATTTTATCATACATGTAGATTTGTGTAACCACCATAGCAATCAAGATGCAGAACTGTTCCATTACCACAAAGAACTCCTTCCTGCTACCCCTTTATAGCCACACCTACTCCCCTCTCACCCACCTTTCCTATTCCCTGGCAACCACTAATCTGCTCTCTATCTCTGTAATTTTCTCAAATAGAAAACATGATATAAATGGAATCCTATAATATGTGACCTTTCGAGATTGCCTTTTTGCACTCATTGTGATATCCTTGAGATCCATTTGTTAATGTATGTGTCTATCATTTGTTTTCTTTCTCCCACTTTCCTTGTGTTTTGTACAAAAGGGGATTGGGAAGCAGTGTACAGGGATAGCAGCGGCATCCATGGGCTAGAAGTGGCAGTGACACTGTATGCCTCCTACAGCCATTCAGGACAATGTCAGGCGTGGCGTGGATTTTTTTCCGTCAGCTAACCACACACACCCCATGGTGCTGAGGCAAAGGCAAAGGTTGAGCAGTTCTTGGTTGAGGACACTCTACTTGGTGTTCTCTAGGATGCAACGGTCCATGTGTAGCACCTGAAAGGCATAGGAGGTTGAGGCCAGCGAGGCGGCAAGGTGGGGCAGCATGGTGTTTGGAGTGTTCTGTAGCATCAGCAGCCCCTGGGAGGTTTTCTTCACCAGCAGCAGACGCCCAATACCACCAACCATTGTGTTCTCCCCACCCCTGCACCAACTGTTTGCTGGGTCTCTGGGGGACTACCTGGCATAGGGTCCTCCAGAATGTGTACACGCGGGTGGCTACATGGAAGGCTGCCCAGCTTAGCAGTTTCTGATGGGTATATGTACACCATAAGGTTGTGGTCTCTGCCGGGCACCAGGATACTGGCTGGGCATTGCCTGCCGTGAAGTCCATGCTGTACACCTCGAGGAACTTGGCATCCTGGGACATGTGGCTCGGTATCTTGTTTTCCTCTTGGTAGTGACATCTGCAGCCAGATGAAGTTCTTCATGCTACTCATCACGTGAATGTAAAGCTGGTGTCCACCAAGGCCATGCCTGTCAGCTCACTGGCCCTCATGATCCACAGGAAGCTCTTCTGGCTGATGACTGACACCAGGTGGCCATTGCAGGACACAGGACAGTCATGGGCCCCTTCAATTTCTTCCCATACAAGATCTGGAACTTGTTCCTGACCATATAGTAAGTGTTTGTTTAGTTTATTAAGAAACTGCAACACTACTTTCCATAACAGTTACATCATATTACAATTCTCACCAGAAATGTATGAAAAATTCAGTTTCTCTGCATCTTTGTCAGCACTTAATATTACCATTGTGTTTTAGCTTTGCTGTTTTAGCAGGTGTGTAGTGATATCTCATCATAGCTTTCATTGGCGTTTCCCTAATGGCTAGTGATGTTAAATATCTTTTTATGTGTTTATTTGCCAACCATATATTCTCTTCAATGGAGTGCCTTTTTGTGTCTTTTGCTCATGTTCCCACTGGATTTTTGTTTTCTTTGACTGTTCAATTTTGAGTATTCTTTATACATTCTATTCTTTCAGCACTTGAAAAACATTGTGCCTATTCCTTCTGGCCTCCATGATTTCCAGTGAGAAATATGCCTTCATTCAAATAGCTTTTCCCCCTAGGTAAGGGTGTCATTTCTCATTTGCTGCTTTCAATATTTTTTCCTTTATCTTCAGTTAGCAAAAGTTTGCTGTATCTTGGCCTGGGTTTCTTGGAGTTTATTCTGCTTGGGGTTTGGTCAGTTATTGAATCTGTAAGTTGTCTTTTCTCATATTTTGGAAAATTTGATCCATTATTTCTTCAAATACATTTTCAGCACCATTTTTTTTTTCTTCTCTCCTTCTGGGTCTCCTGTAATATGAATGTTATATCTGTTGTTATAGTTCCACAGGCTCTGTTCATCTTTTTTTCCCAGTCTATTTCTGCCTGTTGCTCAAACTAGGTTATTTCTATTGTCTTATCATCTAGTTCTATCATTGTTTCCTCCATATTCTCCATCCTGCTGTTGAGCCCATCCAGTGAGTTTTCATGTGTTAGTTATTATATTTTTTTGGTTATAAACTTTCCAATTGGTTCTCCTTTATGTCAGTTCTTTGCTGAAATTTTCTATTTTTTCACTTATTCAAGTTTGGTCATAATTGCTCTTTGAAGCATTTTTATGTTGGATGCTTTAAAACCCTTGTAATATAATCCCAACATCTGTGTTACATAGGTTTTGATGTCTGTTGATTTTTTTAAATTTGAGATTCTTCTGGTTCTTGTTATGACAAGTGATTTTTGTTTGTATCCTGGACATATTAGGTGTTATGCAATGAGACTCTGGATCTTATTTAAATCTTCTGTTTTAACTGGCCTTCTCAGACACCCTGCCAGGAAGAGGACCACCATGTTATTTCCAGTTGGAGATGGAAGACCATGTATTCACCGTGGGTCAGGAGAGGCACCTCATTCCTATTGGGAAAGGGTGAAAATCCAAACTCTCCATTAGGCCTCCACTGATAGCACTCAAGCACTGTGTCATTCCTCAGGTTCCAAGGTCCCTGGTCAGTCTGCCTTCTCTTCATTGTTCAGAATCATATTGTTTGTTTTACATATAATTTCCAGGGTTTTTCTTAGCAAGAGGAATAGGGATGAGTGCATTCATTCCATCTTGTACACAATCCGAAGTTCCCTCTTTTCCATTTTGTCTTAAATGCACTCGTATCAAGCTTTCATCTTCCATGACTCTAGCAAAATGGATCTCGTCAAAGTCACCAGTGACTTCTACATTGCCAAATGTAATGTTGTTCTCATTTTATTTAACCCATCAGTAGAATTTAACTCAGCTGATCTCTCTCTTCTTCTTGAAACGTTTTTCTTCACTTGCTTCCAGGACACTGTTCTGGATTTTCCTCTATCTCATGGCTACTTTCTTAGTTTTCTTTTGAGTTCCTCCGTGGATTCCTGATCTCCTAAGGTGGGAGTGCTCGAGGAAATCAGTCTTATCTTCATCTCTCCTCTCTCCCTTGGTCATTTAATCTGATCTCATGGCTTTAAACACCATCAGCTGTCAACTCTCAAATTTATATCTCTGGCCAAACCTCTTCTCTAAATTACAATTTGTACATCTAGTTGCCTATTTAATATCTCTACACTTGTATATCTAGTACATATTTCAAATTTTAATATGTTAAAAATGACACTTCTGATCTCTACCCTTCCCAGACTCTCTTGTCCTTCATTATTCCCAGTTCCTAAGGCCACAAGAGAGGTCATTTTTGACTTTTCTAACAACTTTTTCCAATCCATCAGCAAATCCTGATGTGCTACCTTGAAAATAAATGCACAATCTGACTCCTGATCACTGTCTTGTTATCACCTTGGCCCAAGCTACCATGCTGTCATCTGCCTGCATTGCTGAAATCACCTCCTAACTGCTGCTTCTCCTTCCATCTCTGCCTTCCTACTTAACGTAGTAACCTGGACAAGCCTTTTACAAGAGAAGTCAGATTCTACCACCCTTTATATGAAACCCTCCCACGGCTCTCAAGCCATGGCTCAAGCAGGAGCAAAAGTCAAAGTCCTTCCACTGGCCGTACATGATCGGCCCCTGTTAGTTCTCTGACTTCATCATCAACTGCTCGCTTCCTAGCTTATACTGTTTCCACCACACCAGCTGTTTCCAGTCACGCCAGCATGCTTCCATCCAAGAGCTGTCCCGCTTGCTTTCCCTTGACCTGGAATCCTCTTCCTCCAGGTACCTCCAGGAACTTTCACTTCCTGCAAGTGCTTTCTCATGGGTCACTTGTTTTCAAGTGTCACTTTCCCTCAAGGCCTTCTCTGATTACACCATTTTAATTTGTAACTCTCCAGATCTCCTTATATACATCTTCACAGCTTATTTTTTTTCATAGCATGTACCTCCTACATATACCATATAATATTCTTATTTGTCTTATTTCTCATCTCTCTGTACTTCCACCCTTCCCCATGTAAGCTTGGTGAGGGCCTGAACTTTTGTCTTTTTGCTTACTGATGAATTTTTCCTTCCTTCCTCCCTCCCTCCCTCCCTCCCTCCCTCCTTCTCTCTCCTTCCTTCCTTCCTTCCTTCCTTCCTTCCTTCCTTCCTTCCTTCCTTTCTTTCTTCCCTCCTCCCTCCCTCCCTCCTTCCTTCCTTCCTTCCTTCCTTTCTTTCTTTCTTTCTTTCTTTCTTTCTTTCTTTCTTTCTTTCTCTCTCTCTCTTTCCTTCCTTCCTTCCTTCCTTCCTTCCTTCCTTCCTTCCTTCCTTCCTTCCTTCCTTCCTTCCTTCCTTCTTTTCTGTAATGGAGTCTCACTCCATCACCCAGGCTGGAGTACAGTGCTGCAATCCTGGCTCACTGCAACCTCCACCTCCTGCCTCAGCCTCCACAGCAGCTGGGATTACAGGCATGCGCCACCATGCCTGGCTAATTTTTGTATTTTTATTAGAGATGAGGTTTCACCTTTTGGCCAGGCTGGTACTGATGAATTTCCTGTACCTGGAACAGTGAATGGCACATAGTAAGTGTTCAGCATATAAATAAATGCATATATCACTTTTTTCAGGTTGTGGTGTCCCAGTACTATTGGCAGTGGCCACTTAAATCTACATAGGCTTGGAGTCATAAAGATTTATTTTAAATTGTAATTATTTTACCTATATTGTATTTTAGAGTTAACTTATCTACTCTTGTATCTATTGTTAGATTACAGAGATTGCCAGGATAACAGACCAATAATAACAAAAAATAGAATATATTCTTGTCAAACTTTATCTAGTTCAGTAAATCACTATTCTATATATTCTAAAGGGTATTCAAAGTGACTACAAAATAGACTTAAAAATGAGATAATCCGTTCAAGAAAAAAAATAAAATGCAAAAATAAAATGAAACAGTATGAGCAAGGAAGAGAGTAGCTGGTGATGAGGTCAGAGAACTAACAGGGCGCCCGATCATGCGCAGCTGTGTACATGGAAGTCCTAGTGTAAGGACTTTGACTTTTGCTCCTGCCTGAGCCATGGCTTGGGAGCCACGGGAGACTTTCAGATAGGAAAAATATAATGCAACTAGAGGTAAGTTTAACATAAAATGCAATCTGTAAAGTCCTGTTCACTTGCCGGGGGTGGGGGATACCAAATATCTGGCTCCAAGCTTTCTAGCAGCCAATGCAAAAAAAGAAATAAAGGGCATGGTTCCTACAGAGAGCAAAGCCTCTTCCTAGAGCCATGTTCCCTACTCTACCAGCAGATGGCGGGCATTCCATGTGATGAGGATTAAGGCGCAAACTCTTCAAGGCAGGGCTTCTAAACTAAGCCTAATATTAATAACAATTATTCTTTCTGAACTACGTGCCTGGCTATTTAATTCACCATATAGTTCTTAGTGAAGCTCTGGGAGACAGTATCACAGGTAAAACTGGCCCAAGCTCGGATTTGAGTCTCTACTCTTTCTATGGTACCAGGCAGAAAACCTAAGTCAGGTTTTACTCTAATTGGTGGGACTCTTCGACTGGAAAGCTTTCTTAGTGCCACTGCCACAAGATGCAGTAAGAGTCAGAGACGAATTTGGGGTTCTGACACAAAGTAGCTGTTTCAGACCAGGGAAATCGTTTAATCTGCGTGCCTCAACTTCCTCTTCTGTCAAATGGGACTGACAAAATCAGCTCCACTTAACTCTGAAAGTGGTGTGAGTATAGCAGAGGGAAATAGATGTGAAAACACAAAGCCGAAAACATTCTATAGGAATGCCATATTAAACCCAAGATTTATCGAATTCCTACAATGAGCTGGGCGCTGCGGTAGTCCTGTCAGGTAGTATTATTCAAAGTGTGGTCCATGGCCCACTGCTGGTCCACAAACTGTTTGTTACTGGTTTGAATCAAATGGGATAAAATGGAGAGAAAATGTTTCAAAACCTTAACAATTTGACAGAGTAATTTTATGTGTGTTGAATATAATCATGAAAGAGTTGCACTTGTATTTTGTGTTTTGTTTTTATTTCATTTTTCTAGTAATTTATTTGTATTGTATTTTATAAAAGTATTAATACATGATATATTTTGGGGAAAATGAGTTTTTCCTACAAATAGTTTGAAAAGCACTGCTGTAAGGAATATAAAGTAAAATATAGGACATGGGCCTGCCATCAAGGAGCTTGCAGGCTAGTTGGTGAACAGGTAGCAGAGTGGTTCAGAGACACCACTACCACTATTCCACTGTGCTTTAACTCCTCTGTGGAACAGAAGTCTATACAGAGCTGATGAACTTACAAGTGAAAAATCTTCAAATCCTCAAAAACATTCCCTGAACAAACCCTCATATCTGCTGCCATATAATAGTAGCAACTCTAACTAGACTTGGACTTCTCTCACGTGGAGGGCAGCCTGACATGGAATTTGTTGTTTGTTTGCTTGTTGTGAGATGGAGTCTCACTCTATTGCCCAGGCTGGAGTGCAGTAGTGTGATCTCGGCTCACTGCAACCTCTGACTCCTGGGTTCAAGTGGTTCTTCTGCCTCAGCCTCCCAAATAGCTGGGAGTACAGGCATACACCATCACGCCTGGCTAATTTTTTGTAGTTTTAGTAGAGATGGGGGTTTCACCATTTTGGCCTGGCTGGTCTCGAACTCCTGACTTCAAATGATCTACCTGCCTCGTCCTCCCAAAATGCTGGGATTATAGGCATGAGCCACAGCACCTGGCCTGATGTGGAATTTTTAAAAAGTAAAATTTCTCATGAAAGCCACTTGTCAAAAATTATTCTTCAATTAAACACTATTCTTGTTTTTCTATATTACCTTTAAAGATATATAATTGAATGGGTAATACACATCCATGGCACAAAATTGAGAAGGTGCATAGCTCTACATCCACATACTGTGTTGTAGAGAATTTTGCATATAAATACATAAAAAGCTTTCTCATTCTTTTTTTTTTTTTTTTTTTTTTTGAGATGGGGTCTCACTATGTTGCTCAGGAAGGAGTGCAGTGGCTCACTGCAGTTTTGAACTCCCAGATTCAAGTGATCCTCCCACCTCAGCTTCCTGAGTAACTGGGACCACAGGTGTGATGCCACATCTGGCTGATTTTTGTATTATTTCTAGAGACAAGCTCTCACTATGTTGCCCAGGCTGGTCTTGATCCCCTGGGCTCAAGCAATCCTCCCACCTTGGCCTCCCAAAGTGCTGTGACTATTGGTGTGAGCCACAGCACCCGGCCTCTCATTCTTCTTTTTTCCACTGAAGAGATGCACCATTATTTATTTGATCAGTCCCCTATTGAGGGACATCTGGTTGCTTCCCAGTTTTTATTATTATAAACAATGCTACAGTGAATAACTTTGTTCATATAACATTTTACACCCATGCAAACATAACTGAAGAAGAAATTTCTGGAAATGAAATTTTGGGATCAAAGTCTCATATATTCATAGTTTTCATAGTTATTACAAAACTGCCCTCAATTGACTAATTGCACTCCAACCAACAATTTATGAGAGGACTTACCCTCCCACGCCTGCTTTGTCAATACAGTGTATTATTATTACTATTATTATTATTATTATTTGAAGCAGTCTCATTCTGTCACCCAGGCTGCAGTGCAGTGGTGCGATCTTGGCTCATTGCAACCTCTGCCTCCCGGGTTCAGGCGATTCTTCTGCCTCAGCCACCCGAGTAGCTAGGATTACAGGCATGCACCACCACACCCACCTAATTTTTGTATTTTCAGTAGAGATGGGGTTTCTTCATGCTGGCTAGGCTGGCTTCGAACTCCTGGCCTCAAGTGATCTGCCCATCTTGGCCTCCCAAAATGCTGGGATTACAGGCATGAGCCACTGTGCCCGGCTAACACAAACTATTATAAATATTTAAAACTTTGCCAATGGTATCTCATGGTAGCTTTCAGTAGCATTTCTCCAGTTATGAGGTTGGCTATCCATTTTTGGTATAGAAGCCATCTGCTAATTTTGCTACCCTGCTCTCCAGGCACAGGGCAATTACAAATGACTTCGGATCACTTTGTTATCAGGATTTCCTAACCTACTGTTTTGATAGATCCCCTGAGCTAGAGAACTTTGTTCATTTTCTTTTATCCTGCTCCATTTTTTTTTTCTAGAACTATCCCAGGCATTTCTTAGGCACTCAGGAAATTTTACTTTAAAGTCAGTATTTCTAGCGGCTAGCACAATGGCTAGCATAATAGTAAGGGCTCAAAAAATCTGAAACAAATAAATAAGAACCATACAAGAAACACTCACTACTCTACAGGCTACGTATTCATCTAACTATCTGTCTCTATTTGCAATGCCAATTTTAAAATGAAAGTTAAAGCTGCATTTAGACATGATAGTTTAGGTGTCACTGTGATCTATTGTTCTAAAGGTTTTTCTTTTGCAATATTAAGTCTAAAGTGTTACCTTTTATTATACAGAGAAATTCCCTGTTTTTTTTTTTTAATAAGCTTTAAGATCACAATGTATTTACTCTTTGCTCTATAAGACCTGAAATGGCTCTTGACCTGTTAACAGTTTGTTGACCGTCATGGGAGGTGGGGTGGGAACACCTTTTCAGTTTTTTCCAGGGTAGGGGGAGGAGAGCAGAGGACTCATTATGTTGATCTATCTTCACTCTCTTGGCCAAACCCACTCATGACCATGGGCACAAACACATGGGACACCTGGCTGGATTTCTGTACACAATGGTCTGAACCATGGGAAAGAAAACAAGTTAACAGTCAGAATCTGTACCTCTTGATTGAACTAATTTTGCCACATTAGTACCAAACTCTCACCACTTCGCTTGGGAAGGTATTGTATAGGCATTTATACTCACCACACAAATAGCTTCTGAAAAACTTGGGGATCCAAAGGCCGAAGGAGACTTGTTCATTATCATCATTATCATTATCAATAGTAATACAAGCTAGCATTTACTGAGTGCTTAATCTGTTCTAACTGTTCTACATCTGTTAATACATTTACTCCTATTATCCCATTTTATAGGTAAGAAACCTGAAATAGTGATGTTAGATAACTTGAACAAGGTGATACAGCTAGTAAGCGTCTGAGTGTGGTTGGCTTTGAGCCCAGGCAGTCTGGTTCTGGAGCTCACTCTCTGTTTTGTTTTGCAATTCGCAAAAGATAAAATGTTCTTTTTTTGAAATGCACATTTTTTGGGGGGAGGGGGAGATTTGGTCCCCAACTGGAGCCCTCCAAGCTGTCATCGGTCAGTGGCGACACCAAGTGGTAACATGGATGTACTGCAGCCCTCTTATAACTCCCAATTCCCCCCAATTCCTTGCTCCCTCCCACCCCCTCC
>NC_045445.1:99202279-99245400 GCF_002776525.5 Piliocolobus tephrosceles | reverse complement strand
TCCAACCAGACTGCCATCCTTCAACCCGTTTTTTCCTGTATCAGAGGAAGAGGTGTCTGAGGTTAGTTTGTGTTTTGAATCTCATTTCTCTCCTCTCAATTATTTTACTCTATTAGTTATCCCCTCCTTTTCTTGCCTCTTTTTTGTGTGTATGTGAGACAGAGTTTCGCTCTTGTTTCCCAGGCTGGAGTGCAATGGCGCAATCTCGGCTCACTGCAACCTCTGCCTCCTGGGTTCAAGTGATTCTCCTGCCTCAGCCTCCTGAGTAGCTGGGATTACAGGCGCTGGCCACCATGCCTAGTCATGTATTTTTAGTAGAGATGGAGTTTCATCATGTTGGCCAGGCTGGTCTCAAACTCCTGACCTCAGGTGATCCACCCACCTTGGCCTCCCAAAATGTTGGGATTACAGGCGTGAGCCACCGCACCCGGCCTCTTGCCTCTTCAGTATTGATTTCACCAGTAGTTTTTCTGCTCGACCTACATATAAGCTCTAGTTTCTTCTACTTCAATGAGAGAAAAAAAAAAAATCAAGCAAACAATCAGACCTCTCTTTGAACAATTACTCTAGATTCACCTTTTTAAAGATGAATTCCAAAAGGGGATTGCCTTGCTCAGAAACCTCAATTCTTTCTCAGTCACTTTCTGAATTAAGTATAAGTCTTAGTCCAATATTCAGGACCTCCAAAATTGGGCCCCAATTTACCTTCTGGGTACTATCTTCCACAATTCCCCTGTACTTCCCTACCCTAAACTTCAACCACAAAGGGCTACTCATGGGTCCTCATAAAACTTCCTGCCTGCTCATCTTTGCCGACGGTGTTACCTCCGCTTGGATTTGCCTTTATTAGAGGCCTGTACTGATATTTTCTGATACTGATATTTTCTAGTCATTTGTGCCTATCCCATACACCGTGAGTGCCTGAAGGAAGGAACTGAATGTTACCAGTTCAGAAAGCAAGAATTATTTTGGACTCAGAAAACAAAAATCCAGCCATTCACCAGGCTGGAATAACACACAGATAAAACCAGATGCAAATTTAACAGAGAACAATATTTCTTTGGTGGACATATTGCAGCTGTAAAGTGGTAAAGATGTTTTTATTTCAGTGACTACCACTTTTTTATTCACTGAGAGACTTTGTTCCCTAAAATCATAGATTATCAGAAACTCTTCTGCTTGAAATCATATCAGTAAGAACGAAACATCCCACATGCATCTGGAGGACATAAGTTTCTTTGACACAGAGAAGCAGCCTCAATTTCCAACCCAGGTGCGGAGCTTCAGATAAGGGGTATCTGGACACAACATTCCACATCTATCTTTATTTTGTGGTTCCCAAGGAAACACAACTCTGGGTTCACTTTGCAGTTCAGACCTGATGGTGACCCCAAATGACAGTACTGCTTTGCTTTGAGCTTACCAAAAACACTGCTTTGTTTAAAATTCACCTAAACTCCACTCTTCTCTCCAATCCTATAAATGACTCTATGTTTTTCTGTTTGATGAAATGCCCATGGTTTCTCTAGTGTGCGGTCTCTCATATTGCAATGGGTCAAAGCCTGACTATGTCGGATTACAGATTTGTCCCTGGTAGCCTTATGCTGATTGGGCTAGGATAGGGGTTTTTAAATCCCTGACCACTTAGCTTGTCCAAAGTAGGCATTCCAAATTGTTCACTGCAGTAGAGTACCTGGGTTCTAGTTAGATTACTTGGGTTGATTATATGGATTCCAGTCTCAGGTCTGCTAAGAACTAATTAGCTGGATCATCTTAAGTGAGTCAGTGCACCCCATTTGGCCTAAGTTTTCTCTTCTGCAAAATGGGGTGCTATTTCTTTCAAACCTAGGGTAAGGGCTTTGGAGTCAGTTAGACCTAGGTTGGATTCCCAGTTCTACCACTTACTAGTCCTGTGACTTTTGCTTTTCTGAGCCTCTTAGATAATGCAGTACTAACAACTGCAGTATAGTTTTTGCAGCGTTGCTGAGAGCATCAAGTTGGCTATTAAAAGTATCACTACGTTCCATCACTGTTCCTATTCCTACTATTATATGAGCTTAGGCAAGTTACTTAACCTTTCTGTACCTGTGTATTTTTATGAGTAAAAATGGAGAAACACCCCTCGGGGTTATTGTGAACACCAAATGACACGAAAAAAGTAAAGGGCTTAGGAGCGTGCCTGACACATAAGAAGCAGCTTAAATTATGTGATCTAATGTTTTTACTGTTAGATTTCTACTACTAATTACTCTGTGGGCCGAAAGCTCAGGATAGACAGTTTTATTCTAAGGACAACCCTTCTCCCCAACAAAAGAGGCGCTGAAAACTGGAAATAGTGAAACACAATGGGGCATTGCGTTTTCAAAGGCAACTGACACGCCCAGGGCTGGGATACGACCCGCCCGCCCAGTACTCATTAAATATGGCAGCGAGCGGGGCCGACGTACTGCGGCTGCGCAAGTTGAAACTCCTCCTGTCAGCTCCTCCCCGGCGGGCCTCCCCTCACCTCCGCTGGGCAGAGGTGCCGGGTGTGAGCCCGCCGTGGCGCGCACGCGCAGACGCTGGCTGGGCTGAGCCGATACTCGCGAGGCGCCCTGTCACATGAGCCGCGCGCCCGCTTCGCTCCCCCTCCTCTCCGGCTGGGCTGTGTGAATGAAGCTCTGCCGGCTACGTGGGGCGCTTACTCAACTTGGTGTCCTGGACGCCAGAGCCGACCGAGCGCGCTGCCCACCGGCGGCGGACACGGACTCCGCCGCTCCTGACCTCGGCGACAGGTAAAGGCAAACGGGCTGTCCCTTCCTCAACAGGTCCTTGGCGGGCCGCTGGCCCCCGGCCCACCCCCGGAGCACCCACTAAGCGCAGCGACACAGGGGAAGCGCAACCCCGCTGGCTTGGACCCCCGGAGATGGGGCTTCCTCGCGCCCGGCGGCGGCAGCCCGGCGCTTGGAAGAGCTAGACAGGCTAGTTCCAGCCAGTGCGGAGCGGAGTCTTCCCGGGAGCCCAGCCCTATTCTCCGAGTAAGGTCCCTGGGCTGCCCGAGCGAAGTTTCCTTGCGGAGCGGCGCCAAGCCCGCCCCGCTTTTGAATCGGAGTGTTTAGCCGCCTGCGTCCCCTTTCCCGGACTGGGGTAGGGTGACTTAGGCTGGCAAAGCTCAGCCGAGGCCCGGCTCTTCTCCCTCCGGCTCTGGACTTGCCGCTGGTTTTGTATGGGTCTTAGCGAAGTGGAGAAACTCTCGGAAAAGTAGTCGCTGCGCTGTTTTCCTTTTGCCACTTAACGAGCGTAGCTGGTTCTCTCCAGACTTTTGAGCCTTGCTCTTGAGCCCCTTGACCCATACGGGAAAAGCTTTACCTTTACATTGACGCACGTTTCCTTTGATTAACATTTCAGAGCAAATCAGTTGCCCGGAGTTCCCAGCGAAGTTGTACCTGTGCCCGTGCGATAACGTCAGTGGAAGCTGCCCCGAGTAAGTGCGGGAAATCTAGAAGTTTGGAGCATAAAAAAACAGCACGAATCCACTTTACTTAAACTTCATACATTTATTAGCAACTGCTCGGGTTTAACTTCAGAGATGTTGAATTTCGCCTAGTCCCACGGGACGACGATCATTACTTCTTAACTGCACGCGAAACAGGAGAAGAAAAAAAGGCAAATCAAAACAGACTGTCTCAGGTCTCAGATAAGTCATCGGAGCGCTTTTTCCTGGTGAATTCACCCTGGGAGTTTGTGGGTTCCTAATTTTCTTGGACTTCGCGAACTTCTCCTTGTCCAAAGCACTGTCTTTTCTCTGTTGGTGTTTTGGGACTGGTGTACACATTAACCCTTTTGTCATTAAAGAAGGCCAACACGATTCTCACGTTAGTATTAACCTTCAGTGTGCTTTAGCGCTTTCACTTAGGAGGCGGAGGCGTTGGTTGTATAAAAGATATGGAAATAGCAATCTACTTTAATGTTCACCAGGTCAAAAAGGTGAAGACTTTTAGAAAAAACAGATTGGCTTGTATGCTAAGTAGGGAAGACCAATTTATTAACTGAGATCTTCTTTAAATGGACAAGCAGAGTGTTAAGCCTCTAAGTCAAACTAAGTCATCAGACCTCTCATTTTTTCTCCCATTCCTGGCTCCTATTTTTTTTTTTTTTTTTTTTTTTTTGAGACGGATATCGTTTTGTCACCCAGGCTGGAGTGCAGTGGCACAATCTCGGCTCACTGCAACCTCGGCCTGCCTCCCGGGTTCAAGCGATTCTCCTGCCTCAGCCTCCCGAGTAGCTGGGATTACAGGCGCCACCTGTAATTATAATGCACCACCATGCCCAGCTAATTTTTGTATTTTTAGTAGAGACGGGGTTTCACCATGTTGGCCAGGCTGGTCTCGAACTCCTGACCTCAGGTGATCCGCCTGCTTCGGCCTCCCAAAGTGCTGAGATTACACCACACGCGGCCCCTAACTCCTTGAATATCTTTGTAAATAGTATTGTCCTAGGACTGGATTTGAAGTTTTAACAACAGGAATTAGCTGAATTAATTTGGTTTTCTTTGAACTGGTATTCCATTTTTACATTTTTCTTCTTCTTTGGTTCATTTTCACCCGACTATAAAAGCAATATATACTCACTATAGGAAATTTGCAAAGGGTGGGAAAGTATAATGACACAAGGAGAAAGAACTACTACTCAAAGGGTATCATCACTCTTCACTTTTTATTCCGCTTCTTTTTTGTCCCCCCTATACAAGATCTGTTTCCAAACTTTAAGTATTCATAAATTTTCCTCTCCTTCTACTGATTTTAAAATGTAAAGTTGGGTATTTTGGGGGTTGGTTAGGGCACTGGATATTAATGTTGCTCTTCAGTCTCCAAAGCATGAAACTTCAAGGTAGGAAAGGTGCTTAACGGTGATTTCATCCAGCATCTCACCAACTGAGACTCAGAACTTATTTACTGAGGCTCCAGTGATTCATGCAGCATTGTATAGCACTGAGTGGCAGCATTAACTCGCTCCAGATCTCTGGTGTTCTCTCTCTTCAGAGATACCTTGCTGCTTAGAGGGAAACTTGACACTACCCATGCCTGCATATCTTTGAAAGAGAGGTTCGGAGAGGGACAGGAGATAATTTTCAAGCATTTGAAGTGTATAGTTTCTTTTAGGTATTCATTTTTCTGTTTACATTTTCAGGTTTGGGGCTTTAGCACCTTGCAGTAAACAGCCACAGAGCTGCTTTTCTATCAAGTCTCCCTATAAAACTGAGTGGCTCTGGGAAACTCAGCCTGCGACCCCAGAGTGGGTGAAGATAGGATCAATATGGCCATGTGGCAGGGTAAGAAATTAGCACTTATTCTTCTAACTGGTTTTTCCTCCTACTCTATTCTCTACCCTCACCCAACCATTCCCCACCCAGCCAATGGCAGGCAGCCAGCTGTTCTTTAATTTAACCCTTTGTCTTTGCAAGGACAAAACACATTAGTTTAAAAAGAAGCTGCTGCTAGCTATAAGTTTAAATTATTTAAAAGTGGGATTGGAGGAGAAGTAGGAAAATGGCATGCCAGCAACATTTAAAAGAACTCCCTTCATTTAAACGAGTGATCGTTGGGGGATTATATGCCAGGAGACAGGATATTTTTTCCCATTTGTATTTTTTATTTGTTTCTGGCAAATTTCTATCATAAGATTCCCCACCATAAGGTTGGGGAGACAGATGTCGTGCCTCTCCAGCTTCATCTTCCCAATAAAAACTTTGTGATGTATGCAGTTTGAAAGAGCATATTTAATGTTACAGTGTTTATATTTGATACAATATAAACATTGAGAAGGAAAATGCCTATTTTAATGATACGAACTACCTGAGAGCAAAGCTCAGTAGTATCTTAGCTGATGTATAACATCTCTCATGAACTTGTGAATTCCTACCACATACAAAATTATGTTTTATTTTTAGTGGGGTTGAGGCTTGTGCCCTTTGGAGGGTTTAGGAATCTCCAGGGTTATGTGGGATTTTTATGGTTATCAAAAGTGTGTGTGGGTTTAAGAAATGATGACAAACACTACCAAAATTGGCCTGTGACCCATAAAAAGTTAAAGACCACTTAAATGGAATAGAATGAAATAGCTTGAATATCTAGAAATATTCAGCAGGTTAGTTAGTTGGTGGTCTAATGTGTCTTTTAAAAATGTTTCATTGTGTTGGTTGTGACTTTATGTAGGCACACAAATGTAACAAGTAGTTTCCATGTATAAAGATTATCAATTTGAAGACATTTATGGAAACGGGATTTGGCCTGTATGCTTGCTTTGACTCACACAATGGGCATTTATCAAGAGCAGTTTGGATATTCTTGCTTAAATCCTGAGACGTTCTTTCATTCAACAAAGGAAATACAGAGATGAATAAGTTGCAGGATGCTAGAAGATTCCTTGTCATCTAAAGACAGACACATAAACAAATAATTTCGCCACGTTGAATAAGTTGGAATAGAGAGGTACAAAAAGCAAGGGAAGCCCCGAGAAAAGCTTGATGAAGTCTGAGTTTTGAGCTGGTCTAAAAAAATGAGTAGGAGTTTGCCAGATGGGCAAATGAGAGAATTGCATTCTGGGCAGACAGAGCAGCACTGTTTGGGAAGTTCCAAGTTGCTCTGTTTGCCTCATGTGAGATGTGTAGGGGCACGACCTCAGACGAAGCAGGGAAGGTAGTTGGAGGCCAGATAATAAAGAGCCTTGTATGTTCTAGGAAGGATTTTACACTTTATCCTGAAGACAAAGATTCTAAACAGGGAAGTAACATAATCAGATTTTGTTTTAGAAAGATTACTTTGGCAGCAGTGCTGAGCTGGAAATGGTGAAAACTAGGAGTCAGTCAGGAGGTTTCTGGAATAGTTTAGGGGAGAGATGGTAAGGGTCTGAACAGAAGCAGGGGCAGAAAGGTTAGAGAGAATGGGATTCTAGAATGTTCTGTGACTGGATGTGGCAAGAAATGGGCCTGGATTAACTACCAGCTTGGGTGCCTGGGGGCCACTGGTGCCATTCTCTGGGATGGGGAGCATGAGAGGCAGCTGATGGGCATGGGGATGGTACACTGGATTTGGATGACCTGTTTGGGTTGAGACACCTGTGGGCTGTCAGGTTGATGTTTCAAAGACAGTTTTGAAAGTACAGAACTGAGGTTGGCACAGATGGGGATCTAAAGTTTTGTTCCTAATGGTGCATAAAGAGCTTGTTTTTTTTTTTTTCTCTGTAGTTAATGGAAATGTCATTACTAGTTAATGATTTATTTTATAATAAAAGCATTTTAATGTTTAACAACTCTTAATCATAATGTCATATTTTCATAGTAAATAATGTATTTTGCAAGCCCAGGTCCTGAAATCAGATGTGCTTAAAATTACATTGAAGTGAAACCTCATTTTTCCAGCATTAGTGAAGAGGGGAGTGTTCCGTATAAGTAAGCTCTTTGGGTAACTGCAGCTTATCCCTTGTTTTGGGTAACCTCTGAAGTAACCAGCAAAATACGATGATAGTTTGGAAGCAGTGTGGTATGATAGTTATATGTGTGGGTCTGAGTTCCACTCCATTGGTTCCGTCACTTGGTAGCTACGAGGCATTGGGCAAGTCACTTAATCCCTCTGTGTGCAAGTTTTCTCCTTTACAAAATGGAGATAGTAATATAACTCATCCCATTGCTGAGTATATAGCCAAAAGAAAGGAAATCAGTATTGAAGAGACAGCTGCACTCCCATGTTTATTGCAGCACTACTCACAATAGCCAAGATAGGAAATCAACCTAAGTGTCCATCACTGGATGAATGGATAAAAAACATGTGTTACATATATTCAACAAAATATTATTCAGCCATAAAAAGAATGAAATCCTGTCATTTGCAGCAACATGGATGGAACTGGAAGTCATTATGTTAAGTGAAATAAGCCAGGCATGGAAAGATAAATACTGCATATTCTCACTCATATGTGGGAGCCAAAAAATGTGGATCTCATGAAGGTAGAAAGTCGAATGGTGGTTTCCAGAGGCTGGGAAGGGAAGGAGGTTGGGGAAGGAAGAGAAGTGGGTTAATGGGTATAAACATACAGCTAAAGAGAAGGAAAAAGTTCTAGTGTTCAATAGTACAGTAGGGAGACTACAGTTAACAATAATTTATTATATATTTCAAAATGGCTTGAAGAAAAAAATTGGAATGTTTCTAACACAAAGAAAAGGTAAATGTTAGAGGTGATAGATATCCCAATTACCCTAATTTGATCATTATACATTGTATACATGTATCAAAATATCACATATACCCCCAAAATATGTACAGCTATTATATATCAATTTTTGAAAAGGGGGAAAAGCAGAACACCTGATAGACTTGGTGTGATGACAAATTAAGCTAATATATGCAGAGCACTTGGAACATAGTAAATGCCATGTAAGTGTGTGCCATTATTATAATAGTAAGACATTTAGAATATTATTTAGCATATAGTAAGTGCTCAGTAAAATTTAGCAATAGCTATTATTACTACTGTCACTATTATTTTCCTATAACCTGGGATGGGACAGGGACCTTGTTCTGTGGAGGTAATTTCAGGTTGTCCTCGGAAGCCCTGTCCTGTGGTTGTCTGTTTGGGTCTTTAAATATAAGTTTAGACTTGAAAAGATCCTTAGAAAACATCTAGCAGCTGGGCGTGGTGGCTCACACCTGTAATCCCAACACTTTGGGGGAGGTGGATCACGAGGTCAGGAGATCAAGACCATCCTGGCTAACACGGTAAAATCCTGTCTCTACTAAAAATACAAAAAATTAGCCGGGCATGGTGGCGGGCGCCTATAGTCCCAGCTGTTCGGGAGGCTGAGGCAGGAGAATGGTATGAACCCAGGAGGCAGAGCTGGCAGTGAGCCGAGATCACGCCACTGCACTCTAGCCTGGGCGACAGAGCGAGAAAAAAAAAAAAAGAAGCTTCCTTGAGAGAGATCTAGGTCACCTAATTCCCTATTCCACTATTCTTTCTGTGGGCTCATGGAAGAGGGAATGCATGAGTCTGTTCTCAGCTCAAGGAAGCTTCTGAGTCAGTCTCTAGAGCTTGTTGAGGAACCTTAAGGGCTACGGGAACCCAAATGTCCTTAGGTTCTTGGCTCATTGCTGTCTGGTTCCTTCATGGAGAATTTGATCTGAATTCCCATACCTCTTAAATGGGGCCAACGTTATTTTGACTTCACTTAATGGAGCCCTCTAATATATTTTTCTGGCCACTTTAAACAGTGTACTGAGCATAATTTAATATTTTTGATAACTCAGGGTTATCATTAATAACCTCCAGCCAGTTTGAAGTTGGAGACTTGTGTTGTCAGGTGTTATTTATTTATTCCATTAACATTTATTGAACACTAATTGTCCAGCAGGCACTCTGCTGGGCCCTAGAAACGCAATGGTCAGTGGAAACAGGTATGGTCTCTACTATCATGGAGCTTATCAACCAGGATAAAGGTAGCACTTCAAATTCATGAAATGATTTATTTAACACGTGTGCTGAAGTAATTTGGAAAAAATGACAGCATAAATTTAGAAGGGTTAATGTTTCTTAATAAAGGAGGGGGCATCAGAATTACCTGTAGTGCTTTAAAAAATATTCCTACTCAGGTCCCCATTCCCCCAAATTGTGATTCAGTCTTAAGACCTGAGCATTGCAATCCTGTTTTAGAACTGTGGCAATAAATAGTTGTTTTTTTTTTTTTGAGAGAGGGCAATGATAAAGGAACTAAAAAAATATGGAAGACTATGTATATAATCTTGTGGATAGGGAAGATATTTGTGTGCATAATATCAAAGGTAGAATAATGAAAAAGATTAATATAATCAATTATATGAAAATTTAAAATTTCTGCACAAACCATAAATAAAGTTAATGAGAAAACAAAAACAATTGCAGCAAGATTCATTATCTGTAACACAAAGACTTAACAGGGCAATAAGAAAAAACAAATCTTCTACTAGAAAAATGTACAAAGGTCGAGGGAAAATGTGCAAAGGGAAATATATCAAAGAAGAAATGCAAATGGCCAGTAAACATGTATCTCAACAGTAGTCAAATAAAGGGGAATTAGAATGGCATACCATTTTCTCCAGTATAATTTGCAGAGATTAAAAAGGAATGACAGAACTCACTGTTGGCAAAGACGCAAGGAAGCAGATGTTCTCATACACTTGTGGTAGGAATGTCAGTTTGGCAATATTTATTAAAAGCTTTAAAAAATATGTTTACCTTCTGACCCAGCAATTCATTTTCTTGGAATTTATCCTAAGGAAGTAATTAAGGGTGTGCACAAAGATGTATCAATAAGGATATTAATTGCAGCATTTTCTATAATGGGAAAAATTGAAAACACTTGCATTTTGATGCATCTATACAACAGAATATGGGAATTTCCAAAAATAATAATGTAGAGTTCTATTTAGTAACATAGAAATAGGTTCATGACATAATGTTAAACCCAGGGGTCAGGGAGTGGGGGAGCAGGGAAAAGCAGATTCCAACTGTCGATACAGTCATCCCTCCATGTACTCGGGGGATTTGAAGACCCCAAATATACTAAAATCCTAGCATACTCAAGTCCTGCAGTTGGCCTTACAGAACCTGCATATAGGAAAATTTGGCCTTCCATATTCATGGGTTTCATATTCTGAGATTACTGTATTTTCCATCTGTGCATTTGGTTGAAAAACATCTGCGTGTAAGTGAACCTGTGCAGTTCAAACCCGTATTGTTCAAGGGTCAACTGTCATTAAAAGTATGGACTCTGGACTTAAATCTGAATTCAAATCCCAGCTACACCTTTATCAGCTGCGTACTGTTGGGCGTATTACTTGTCTTAGTGTTCCTTGATTTCTCCATCAGTAAAATAGGAATAAAATAGTAGCTAACCTACCAGTTCCTATCTAGTGTGCCCAAAGATCACCTGGTGATCTTTCCAAACTTCCCAAGCCCAGGCTTCACTCAGCCCAATTAAGTCTGAATCTCTGGGGATGGGACAGAGCATGGTATTGTTGAAGTTCCCCAGGTGATTCTAATGTGCAAACAAGTTTGAGAAAGCTGAGCAGTTGTTGAGGGGATTGTTGAAGGGATTAAATGAGAAAATCACAGTGCCTGTCATGTGGTAAGTACTCAATACATAGTAACTATTATTATTGTTGCTTTTTAAAAGTTATTAATAGTATGATCCCATTTTAATGTATGTGTTTGTGTCCATGTATGGATAGTATAAAAAAAAGTCTGAGACGATATATACAAAAGTATTTTAAAAAAGAAATTATAGTTGACTTTATTTTTGCTTACATGTATCGTTCTATTTTTCTGTAAATAACATGGATTGTTAATTTTAAAAAGTATAATTTCTGAAGGAATTATCAGGTATATGTACCCAGCTTTATATACTAAAGTATTTATAGTGAAAAACCTGAAGACATAGTTTTCATACTAGGGGAATGTAAGTATATTATGATAGTTCTGAACAGTATAATATCTGGCCATTAAAAATAAAGACTAGCTGAGTGTGGTGGCTTATACCTGTAATCCCAGGACTTTTGGAGGCCAAGGCAGGAGCATTGCTTGAGTTCAGGAGTTCAAGACTAGCTTGGGCAACATAGACTCTGTCTCTACTAAAATAAACCTTTTTTTTTTTGAGACAGAGTTTCGCTAACTTAGCCAGGCATGGTGGTGCACACCTGTCATCCCAGCTACTCAGACGGCTGACATGGGATCACTGGACCCCAGGAGATTGAGGCTATAGTGAGCTATGATCTCGCCACTGCACCCCAGCCTGGGCAACAGAGTGAGACCCTGTCTCAAAAAAAAAAAAAAAAAAAAAAAGAAAAACAACAACAACAACAAAAAAACAAAATAAAAAACAAGACTGATGCTGTGGGGACTCCCTCTGTCACCCAACCTGGAGTGCAGTGGTAGGATCTTGGCTCACTGCAACCTCAAACTCCCAGGCTCAAGCAATCCTCCCACCTCAGCCTCCTGAGTAGCTGGGTCTACAGGCACACACCACTATATTTGGCTAATTTTTGTAGTGTTTGTAGAGACAGGGTTTTGCCTTGTTGCCCAGGCTGGTCTTGAACTCCTAAGCTCAAGCGATCCACCTGCCTTGGCCTCCCAAAGTGCAGGGATTACAGGCGTGAGCCATCATGCCTGGACCCATCTCTCTCTTTTTAACTCAAGTGTGGGTTTATGTATCTCTGTGTGTTTACATGTTACATGTACACCTATTAAGTGAAGATAAATACAGAAAGAAAGGAAATGATCCAAAGTTGTTGCACTGGCTGTCTCCAGGTGATAGGATACAGTTACTTTTATCTTCCTTTTATTATACTATTATTTACTTTCAAATTTTATACAATGAATGTGTATAACTTTTATAACCAGAAAACAAGTGATTTGAAAATGAGATGTAAGAGTCAGTAGACTCTCAACAAGTACCTGGCAGCAAGGAGTGCAGCATGTGTGGCCCCCTGGACAACTGCTTCAGTCACTCTGTGTGCCCTTCTGCCTTCCAACAAAAGAGCAAAAGAGAAGAAACCAGGCCCCTGAGGGTTTGGTTAGAACGGGATTTTTGCTATTAATACTTCCTGAAGTACTCTTGTAATTTTTCACTGTCTCTCCCAGTGACTACAAAAAACTCTTTTGGAAGTTGTGCAAAAGATGGGAAATTACACTGCATCTAATGTAGAGGTTGCAGAATAAGGTGAGATGGCAAAATAACACGTCAGGCTAAGTGTGAAAATAAGGCTAGAGGAAAATCATAATAAAATAGTTGCAACGAGAAAGTGTTCTTCAAATTGAAAGGAAGTATATGTTTTGACTGTGCAGTTTTTTTTTGGCACATTGCAGTGTATTTGTAAACACTCTGGTGATTTAGCTAACACATGGGGGGTGGGGAGCAAGAGGGAGCCTCACAAAGCAGTCAGTGAATTGAGGAAAGCTTCAGTGTGAAATCTGGGTAGCCATGTGGCTTACTAATTGGACCACTATCACCTAAGAGAAGCCATCTGGTCCTGCCTGTTGACGGAAACAAAAGTAGGTAACTCTTGAAAGAAAGTCAGGTTGTTAGAGCAGGAATAAAGAAGCAGGCAGCCCCTACCCCCAGCCCCTTTTCCTCTATCTGGCACAGTGCCTCACCTATAGCAGGTACTCAAGAAACGAGTTCTTTGTCAATTAAAAAATAAATAAATAAATAATTTTTAAAAAGAAATGAGTTCTTTGTCTCTCTTTGCCTTTTGCCTTTCCATAACTCTTCAAGGGGGAGAAATCGGTGGGGAATGGATTCTGATGGAAGGCATTGCATAGAGGGTAAACGAAAACAACCTTTCAAAAAATTGTTCTCTAAGAGTCAGTTATTCTTTCCCAAGCACACAGTTGTGGAGGGAGCACAGGTCTTGGAGTGCAATAACCTGAATCTGAACCCAGGTCTGCCATTTGGTAGCCAAAGTTATTTAAACTCCAAAAGCCTCAATTGTCACATCCGGGGTCAAGTGTCATGTCTGGAGACAGACTCGCTGGATTTATATCCTGACTCTGTCACTACTAGCCATGTGACTTTGGGCAGGTTATTTAATCTCTTTGTGTCTTACCTTCTTCATCTGTAAAATGGGGTTAATACTAATACCTATTCAGGATTATTGGGAGGATGTAGTGAGTGAATACAAATGCAGCAAAGCACTTGCAAATGCTGGCCTTTACTATTATAATATGTGAAAGGTTATGATAATATTTATTGCACATGCTTCTAGATGAGAGTCAGTCATCAAAATGCCTGGTCCATTATAGCTGTTCTGATTGGATTATAAGTTTTGACATGAAAAATAAAATTAGGTATATTATGAAAGAGATGTTTTTAAACTGGAAGGAGTTTTCAGAGGTGATCTGTTTCAGATGTATAATCTTGCAAAGGAAGAAACTGAGGCCCAGTGAGACTTATTTTAGGCCACACAGCTGTCACATCGTACCCAAAGCCAGGATTAGACCCTGGGGCTCCTGATAATGCTGCCCAGCCGGCTCTTTCTCTGTCAGTCTGTCTACCTATTTGGTCCTACTGCATTGCACTGCCTTCCCCAGGCTTGGGTATCTTACAGTTTTCTGCTGAATCTTAGTCTTTTCCTACTATGCTTTATTGCTACCATGAAAAGTTTAGTTTTTTTTTCTCCCCTCAAAAATAGGTTTTTCATTGAGGCTTCCAGGATGTTTTCTTTCCCCTTCTCACTATGTTAGCTTATGAAATAAACTGTAAGTTCTTATTATTTATCCAGAATTATGATTCAACTTCCTGTTTCATGTAATGCTGTTCTGTGTGTCAAGGGTTGGGGGAGGCGGGACTAGAAAGTTTCACTATTGGTGGCTACAAATGCCAGATTCTTCTTCTTCTCCTTCCTACCTTCTGTTAACTACCCAGTATTTATAGACCCGTGGTCAGGTCAAAGAAGCTGTTGAGGAGTTAATAGTATGAAGTATCTCCCTTAATAATGTCATAATTTGATGATTTTCAACCCAATACCATTCTGGCATTAGGTGGCATTTTATTATATTTATTTAGGATTTCTGCCCTGACTACATCCAGGAGGAACATAGAACAACACAGAAATTAAAACATAGAGCAATTAGAAATAAATGCAGGACAGGGACCATCCAGTGGAAATGAAATCGATATTACTAGGCATGTGAGATATTAGACACTGAAGTTTTCCCTTTCTTTTCTTCTGTGTCCCTCCCTCCAAAAGATAAACACAATAAATTACATTGTTGACATCTTCTGGCCAAAAACGTGTTCAGATGCAGAAGAAAACCCTGGCTCTGTCTATGCTAAATCTTCTGGTCCTTCCACTGCCCTCCCTTTGGTCTGGCCTTACCTGTGGCCACCTGTGACTCAGCACTGAGTATTCCCAGGTTGAAATAATAATCTTTCCTATTTAGCTTTGAGAATGGTGAGAGATAGGTAGGCAAGACAGTTCCTGCCATCCAAATTCTCAACTCTGTCAAGCTCTTCTTTTCCTTGGGTCCTATACCCCAGTAATACATAATAATAGAGTTTCCTTATCTTACATTTCTCTGTATTGAATAATTATACCACCGTGGACCCAGATGTCAAAGCCCAAATTCTAAGAGACACCATACATTTCTTGCTCCTCCTTATCTGCAGTCCGACCCTGCTGGCCTAGATCATTTCAGTAGGTAGCATTCCTAGCAAGCACCTGCTTACTTTTCAGCCATGAGCTTTCCTGAAGCCTCCCCCATCCTCTGGTAAAATTAGCCTCTGGCCCTATTGTATGGTCCTTGAGGGCATTGACTGCACTTGTTCAATATTTTTGTTCTCAAGTCTGCTGTGTGCCAGGCAGGCATTGTGTTGGGTGGATGCTGGGGTTATAGCAGTGAACACAAAAGTCATGATCCCTGCCCTCTTAAGCCTTGCAGTCTCATGGGGGAGTTGGAGTGCAAATAAATACACAGCTATTTTCTTATAAAGTGTTGTGAGTGCTAGAAAAGTCAAGTCATATGAAAAAGAATAGTAGAGACTGAATTTATAGAGAGAAGAAGGGAATGGGAGGAAGTGACAAGTTCATCTGAGACCTGAAAGATGAGGAGGAGTTATCCAGGCAAAAAGTTGGGGGAACAGCATCCCAGGCAGAGGACACAAGGTGAAAATCCCTGAGGTGGGAAGAATCCCTGGGTCCTTTCCCAGCATGGTCCATTGCAACTGGACCATAGTGAATGAGGCATAAAGGGATATGTGATAAAATTGGAAAGATGGGCAGGGGACAGGTCATACAGGGTTTTGTAGGCCATGTTACCAAGTACCCTAACTTGGTAACATGAAGGCCTTGGAGATAGATTGGATATGGCAGAGTGACCAGTGAATGAGTGAGGAGTGTCTCATTCATCGTATACCGAATAACTGGCAGAGAGTGCCCAGCGTATAGTATGTGCTCATTGAATCTTTGTTTAATGAGTAATAACTGCCTTGTGTTCCTATCAGGATTGCCATGGAGATGAAATGAGATAAGGTATGCTAAGATGCTTTGCAAAATAATTCACTAGATTCTATGTAGTGATGCTTACAGATCTTCACTGTCACTAGGAACCACATCCCCCCAACTCCATTCTCTGTTAAACTAGCAAAATCTTTCAATTAGTTCATCCCATGCCATGAATATGCTGATGTACTGTGTTCTTACATATTCAATGTGTCTCTTTTATCAATGCCTTTAACTAATTATGGGTGAGTGGAAACTACCTTATATCACACCTTTATGTGACACTCCTAGTGTTAGAGATAATTATGGGTAGTGGGTGCCAGGAGCAGTATAGCTTTCTCTTCTGTGCTAAATCTACTTCTAAATCTCTCAACCTATATAATTCATTATTTAAGAGCTGGATTAATACTGAGGAATAGCACCCTCTGAATTTGCATTTGGATAAGGGCAAGGCTAATCATACCAGGATGTGGTTGCTACCAATTATGGCACTTGGTTTTCTAGACTGTTAAAAGACGTAACAAAATGATCACTGTTTTGCTATTTTTGTGTTAAATATCTGTTCCCTATTTAAACTGCAGGAACTTCAGAGGATTGACTGAAAAGCCCAGCTCTGTGTACTGTTGGTAGGATATAGGTTGATAGAATCCATTAGAGGGCACTTTGAAAGACTTTCTCAAAATGTAACTTGTACACCTTTTGTCCCAATGAATCTATTCTCAAAAGGAACTGCACAAAGGTCACTTGTTACAAGGATGTTGGTTGCCTTCCTGTTGCCATCTTTTTTACTATCAACAGTCTTATTAATGTACAGCATGAGAGACCGGTCATGTTAATTATGGTATTTACGTACTATGGTATGCTGTTCATTTCATTTAAAAGAGTAAAGTAGCCTGGATGTGGTGGTTCACGCCTGTAATCCCAGCAATTTAGGAGGCTCAGGTGGAAAGATCACTTGGGATCAGGAGTTTGAGGCTGCAGTGAATGTGCCGCTGCACTCCAGCCAGGGTGATAGAGTGAGAACCCGTCTCAAATAAGAAAATAAAACAGTAAAGTAGGTATACATATAGTGACAGGGAATGGTGTCCAAGATAAATTTTTAAGTGAAAAAAGGGGTGCAGAATGGTATATATTACAGGATCCCACTTGTTCAACACAAAGAAGGGAGGTATTATATAAGAATTCGTGTATATGTGTTCTTGCATTTGCTTAGAAAATTTCTAGGATGACGCACAAGAAATAGTTGTCAGTTACCTTGGAGATTAGAGGTGGCGAGGCTAGGGATTTTAGTTTTCACTTGACACCTTTCTGTACTGCTTGACTTGTTTACAACAACCTGTAAAACCTTTAAATACTAAAATTTAAATAAAAACTGTACCTCACTAGATTCTTTCCTCGACAATTTATACTAATAAAAGGAATATTAGTGGTTGAGGTGAGAGATCAGGTCTGAAGCAAAGGAGGCTGACCCTGATAAAACCAAGGGTCTCTAAAAGCTACCTCTGTGGCCAGAGGACTTAGGAGAGATGTTGCTTTGTTAAAGCATAATGCTAAGAAAACAAGTAAGATTAAATTGGGTAAAAATTACTTGATTAGTTTTTTGATGAAACAGTTGTAATCATGTCATTAGTTTTGATCTCTGGATATATTAATACCTAAACAGCATAGTAATTGTATTCCAGACTACAATTTAAACATTAAATGTTTCAATGTGTAGAATGATAGCTGTTTTTCTTGTTCAATTTGTTTAAATGTTGCAAGTGAATGCTAAGCTACAGTTTCTTGAGCTTTTTACTTAAGGACCTGAGGAAAAATGCAAGTATAATCTTATGCTTGAAGTAGAGAAGATATAAATTACCTGATATTTACCTTATAATGTTTGGATTAAGTTAAATCTTCAAATTCTTAAGGCCCCTTCTAGCTCAGTCTCCTCCCAAAAAGGGCTTTTGTCTGAGGTACAAGAAGTCAAAGGGTTGTCTGTCGGTGTCCTCTTGGTTTGGCATAATGAAGAGTTCCTTCACCCAGTTGTGGATGTTCAGAGACAAGAGTCACTATCCTGTGTTAAGTGACCCTCCTTCTCTAACATTTGGGGTTTTAGCCAGGAGATAGGTGGTAGAACACAAGACAGGTTTTACTCTAGGATGTTGATTGAGAAAGATATATAATCGGGCAGGTGGTAGAGACTGGAGTAATGGGAACAATTGTGAGAAAAGAAAAGGCTATGTAATTTCAGGCTGTAGAAAGACTGGAATCAGGGGTAGAAAGACTGGAATCATAAAGAATGCAACTTTTGTGATATTTTTTCTGGTTGTGGAAACCAGAATATGAGGAGCTGCCTGGAATTTGGTTTGCAGTTGAACCTGGACCTGGAGGTTATGCCTAGAGAATGAGGCATAAGGATTCTTATCTTTGTTGGTGATCACAGAAGCTGTTAGAACTGGCCCCAGCTTGGACCGGGCATGAAGGAGGGAGGAATTGGGAGAAGAAACCAGACATCCTAGAAAGACAGAGAAGATGCTGAGCTCTGAGTGGGCTGGACTTTGTATGTGCTCAAAGCCTGTACTTGACTGCCCTGCATGGAGGATGTTGCTTACATTTCTTACTCTATAATAAAGTATTCTGAGTTGACCGAGGTCAAGAAAGAGAAAAGAACCAATAATAATAGCTATCATTTATAAGTACTTACCATATGCTTTTTTTTTTTTTTTTGAGACAGAGTCTTGTTCTGTCACCTAGGCTGGAGTGCAGTGGCGTGATCTGGGCTCACTGCAACTTCTGCCTCCTG
Organism: Piliocolobus tephrosceles; assembly: GCF_002776525.5. Classification (NCBI taxonomy): domain Eukaryota; kingdom Metazoa; phylum Chordata; class Mammalia; order Primates; family Cercopithecidae; genus Piliocolobus; species Piliocolobus tephrosceles. The sequence continues at coordinate 99,226,608 of NC_045445.1, read as the reverse complement.
GGTTCAAGTAATTCTCATGTGTCAGCTTCCCAAGTAGCTGGGACTACAGGCATGCACCACCATGCCTGGCTAGTTTTTGTATTTTTAGTAGAGACAGAGTTTCACCATGTTGGCCAGGCTGGTCTCAAACTGGCCTCAAGTGATCGCTCACCTTGGCCTCCCAAAGTGCTGGGATTGCAGGCGTGAGCCACCATGCCCAGCCTACCATGTGCTTCTAAAAGTGCTTTACATGGATTCTCTCATTTAATCTTTCCAGTAACGGTATAGCAGATAGGAACTGAGGCATAAAGTGGTTGGGTCGTATTCTGAAATTGTAACTGGTAGAGCCTGAGTCTGAGGCAGTCTGCCTCTAGAACCTGTGCTTTTAGTTATTCTGTATTTCTAGGACCATAGCTCCCAGAATCCCTTCTTCACTGCCACCCCCAATCAATCAAGGTAATGGCCAGCTGTGAAAGAAGGAAATTTCCTGTTAGAGTACTATTGCTGTGGCCCTAATGAGCAAGTGAAATGATTTCAAGGGAGTAAGAAAGCAGAGGCTTGAATAAAGCCTGTGGGTAAGTGAAGTACAATTCTGTAGCCAAAATTCTGTTTTCTTTCTAAATTTAAATAAGTGATTTTGTATCTTCTGTGTGGAAGACACTATTAGGTATTATGTGTGGGACTAAGAAGATTCAGAAGCAGATACTGTCCTTCCAAAAGCTAGTCTCTGAGGAAGTTAAAATATGTGCACTAATAACCATAACCCAAGCTTATGTTAGAGACATGGTTAGAGAGTCATGGACTACCACAGAAGTTAGACAAAGGTGAGGAGGTGGCGTGTGAGGAAGACCATGCAGTATGGGTAGATTCTTCTGTAGCTGGAGATGTCAGAGATATTATTTCAGCCAGCAAAGTACCAGGTACATTTGAGGGAACTTGAAAGTGTCATGCCAGACCTGTTACATTTATATACATTGTCTCATTAACTTTTTGTAACAACCTTTTATTGACCAAATGATTTAATTGTCAAAACGAGGACACTTTTGAGAGTGGAGTACTAATCAGATGGAATAGGAATAAACAGGGGCTCAGGAAAACCAGGACCTATGAGGCAGTTGTTATTATTCCCATTTAACACGTTAGAAAATGAGGCCACAGATCACATAGCTAGGAATTGGTGGAGCTAGGATTTGAATCCAATCCTGGCTTCAAAACTAAAAGATTCATACTTCATTCCATATACAGTGGGGTACAATTGAAGGGCTTTGAGCAGAGAACTGTCATGGTCAGAACTATGCAGGACAGATGGAAAGGAAGGACTGGAACTGGGGTGATGAGTTAAGAGATTGCTGAATAAGAGTCATGTAGAACATTCTAAGGACCTGTATACAAGATGTTAACTTTGGAATTTAAAGGAAGTGATAAATGTAAGAGATATCACAAAGCACAAAGGAATAAATGACAAAGTTAGACTACTGGGCAACTTTGAAGGGAGAAGAAGAGTAAAAGGTAATATAGGATTTCAAATTATTTTAATGAAAACATTTTGTTAACCAAAAGTAGCCACTAAGGTAACTTAGAAAGATAATGTGTGTTTTCACTAGTGTACTAAACTAAGAGAAAATCTGCTTCTCAGTATAGTTGACTTACTGACTTGTAATCATGAGCAAATTATTTAACCCTTTCTTGCCCAGATTTACTCATCTTTAAAACATAATGTTGTCTCCCACTACAAAAGCCCCATGAACTAGCACAGATTGAATGCTTCTTTATCTCCACATTTTCAAAATTTGAGTGCTCATGCTCAATCATGTGAAATTGCATCCTAGTGTTGAATACAACCACTTTTATGTCATATTGTAAAACAGTAATAATATTTATCATGTGATATGTTACCACCCTCTTCTGAACTCCTGCTTCTGTTATTTCCTTTAACTAGTTGCCAGATAAATTGTAATGCCAGCTTTATAACATCTTTTCTGCCATTGTCTTCAACTGTTATTTAACTTCTTTATTACAGTTTAACTTTCTTATATGTTTATCTTAGCTCCCCAATAGAGTGGAAGATACTTTAGGGATGGGAACATAGTTTATACATCCCTCCATTCCTCCTAATTCCTTAGGTAGAGTCACCCAGGAAGTATTTATTGATCTGATTCAACCAGTTCATGTGGCACAATAAGACTTTTTGTTTTCTACCTTATACCCTGTTAATATGGTCTCAAATAGTATTGGATTTTGGATAATTATTTCTTACTATGAACTCATAATGATCCCAGAACCCACTTTTCCCTCCAAGTTTCTATCTGTCTGTCCCTTTCTCTTCTAATTTTTTCAAAAATGTGCATGTCATGCTTGTGCAGGGACCATGCTAATCTTCTCTGTATCATTCTAATTTTAGTATATGTGCTGCTGAAATAAGCACCCTTTCAATTTTTTTTTTTTTTTTTTAAGATGGAGTCTCACTCTGTTGCCAGGCTGGAGTGCAGTAGCGTGATCTAAGTTCACTGCAACCTCCGACTCCCTGGTTCAAGCGATTCTCCTGCCTCAGCGATTCTCCTGCCTCAGCCTCCCGAGTAGCTGCATTTACAGGCGTGAGCCACCATGCCCAGCTAATTTTTTCTTTTATATTTTTAATAGAGACAGGGTTTTACCATGTTGGCCAGGATGGTCTCGATCTCCTGACCTCATGATCCGCCTGCGTTGGCCTCCCAAAGTGCTGGGATTACAGGCATGAGCCACCGTGCCTGGCTACCCTTTCAATTTTTTTTGTTTGGAGACAGAATCTTGCTCTGTCTCCCAGGCTGGAGTGCGGTGGCATGATCTCCACTTACTGCAATCTCTGCTCCCTGAGTTCAGGCTTCAGGCAATTCTCCTGCCTCAGCCTCCTGAGTAGCTGGGACTACGTGCACATGCTGCCACGCCCGGCTAATTTTTTGTATTTTAGTAGAGATGGGGTTTCACTGTGTTGCCCAGGCTGGTCTTGAACTCCTGAGCTCAGGCAATCCACCTACCTCGGCCTCCCAAAGTGCTAGAATTAAAGGCATGAGCCACTGCGCCCGTCCTAATTTTTTAAACAAGAACCTTTCTATGCCTTTACTTAAATATTAATGTAATTAAATTTTTATTTATTGTTTTTCTTGTTAGTTTTAGCTTTATTATCACATATATTTCATAAATACCTTTATTCAAAGAGTTAATAAAACATCATTTGCTATATTTGTTTTCTGTTGCTGCATAATGAATTACCACAAACTTAATTGCTCAGAACAACAAACATGTATTATCTTGCAGTTTCCATGGGTCAGGAGATGGTCATGGCTCAACTTGGTCCTCTGCTCAGGGTCTCATAGGCTGCAATCAAGGTGTTGGCAGAACCGGTGGTCTCATCTCAGGCTCAGGGTTCTCTTCCAGGCTCATGTGATTGTTGGCAGAATTTAGTTCTTTGTGGTTGTGGGATTGAGGCCCTCAGATCCTAGGGGCTGCCTGTAATTCCCTGTCACATGGTCTTTCTATAGGCAGTTCACATAACAGCACCTTGTTTTTCAAGGCTTGCGAGGGATAAAGTCTCAGTTTGTCTCTCACAATGGCAAGAAGGAATCAATAATATACACATATATATCTAGTCATGGGAGTGACTTCCAATTACCCTTGCCATATTCTATTGGTTAGAACCTACTCACATGTCCCACCCATACTCAGGGAAAGGGGATTAAACAAGGACATGAATATCAGGAGGTGGGCATCATTGGGGGTCACCTTATGGTCTGTCTGCTATATTTGGCATAGCTCTGAATCAGGCTAATTGAATACTTTCTTTTTCTTTTTTTTATTTTTATTTTTTGAGATGGAGTTTCCCTGTTGTTGCCCAGGCTAGAGTACAGTGGCACGATCTCGGCTCACCACAACCTCCACCTCCTGGGTTCAGGCGATTCTCCTGCCTCAGTCTCCCGAGTAGCTGGGATTACAGGCATGTGCCACCACGCCCGGCTAATTTTGTATTTTTAGTAGAGATGGGGTTTCTCCATGTTGGTCAGGCTGGTTTTGAACTCTCAACCTCTGGTGATCTGCCCGCCTCAGCTTCCCAAAGTGCTGGGATTAGAGGCATGAGCCACCGCGCCCAGCCAAGACTTTTTAACTTACTGTTATCCATCAACAAACACTCACTGGGTAAGGCTATTCTAACAGCTGTGACTCTAACTTTACTGTCATCCACCAAATTTTTTTCATCTACTTACAAAGATAAAATGAGAGATGATGTTCAGTAATTTGCCTGAAGTCATTCATTGTGTGAGGCCTTCCACTGAGACAGAGTGCTGGAGTGGGAGCAAAGTTGAGATGATTTGAATTTGGGTGCCTATCAGATATCCACATATATCCCATGGCCTGGGGTATAGAGAGGGTCTGGTCTCTAGTAGAGATTTGGGGATTCTTCATGTATAGATGATATATGAAGCCTAGGATTTGAGTATACTTTGAGAGGGAAAAGGTGCCAAAGGCAGAATTCTGGGGGAAATCCAGGTACTCAGTTTGAGGGATTTCCCTCACCTCCTTATATAACAACCCAAACAAAAAGGAAACAAGTTATCCAGTCTCAGAGGAAAAGTTGTATTATTTTGTCTACTTCTGCTTCAGTCCCTTCTCTGTCTGTTTATTATAGATACTACTTACTGAATTATACCTCTTTTCCTCTGGTTTCTTCTCTTCCTTTCCGCTGGACCCATTCGCTATCGTCCATAAACACGTTCTGGTCTCCCTTTGCTGTATCTTCTGGCTACCAATACCTATCTAGTCAGCCACTTAATCTTTCTGGGCCTCAATTTCCTCAGAGATTGAGGGATGTGATGTAGGGAGGAGGTTATGATTTTTAAGAGGCCTCTTTCTGACCTAAATTTTGTTCTGCCATCTTATTTCTCTACCTTTTCCCGTTTTGGGTTGTGTTGACTGTTCAGTTCCTTTTTGAAACTTCCCTCCCTGGGCCACAGAGTTGTACTCCTCTAGTTCCCTTTCTGCCTGCCTCTGTCACTGCTTCTCCATTACTTTTGTTTCCTCCTGCCTCCTAATTATGTCCATATTCAGGAGTATCAAGTTCTTTGCCTTTTCTCTCTTTATACTCACTGCCTCAGAGATTTCATCTACACTCCTGGCTTTACCTTTTTTTTAAAATTATAGAAGTAACACACAATTACATATTCCTATTAAAAAATAATACAGATGCATCTAGAGTAAAAAGTGAAAATGCCCCTTCAACTTCATCCTTAGACATAACCACCATTATTTGATTGGTGTTCTTTCTCCAGGTGTTGAGTCCCAAATCTATAAAGGTAGCTCTAAACTCTAGTTTTCACCTATAGCTGCAATCAGGATACCTTTATTTGGGTGCTCCACTATCAGCATATAAAATCAGCTAGCTGAATGACTTTGGGCATGTGGTTGATATGGTGTTTTTTTTTTTTTTTTAATTCTGTGGTTCTTTCATGTCTTGTATTTATTTCTTTTTGTGTCTCCATAGCATTAAACAGTAGATATTCCTTACATGTTTGGTTGATTCTGTTATTTTGTGGCTCATTAGTACTCCTTCCCAATTTGCTTATATGCATAGACCCAAGGAAATGGAATAACCCTCTGTTAGTACTTTAGGTGAAAAGGTGGGTGGCTGAGTATAGGGCTTAATCGTCGGGAACCAGAACACATGAGCAGTTAAATGGGTAACAGTAAGTATGGGGGCTTGATGGAGGAGAATGGGGTGGTAGATGGGTAGTATATTGAAAACTTTGGACAGTAAATTAAAGCCAGGGTGCTAACATTAAATAAATATATCATGGGTTGTAAAATATAAATATCTTAATCTAAAATATTAGCTACCAAAATCACTGTTCATATGAAAACATTGTTTTGGCTCTGAAAAAGATACATGGATAATGTCTGCAGTGTAGTGGGTCATTTTGCAAAAGTATGTTCTACTGTATGTGTATTAAATGCAAATTAATTGGAAAGATTGCCAATGAGAGTGTATCATTGCATGTTGTATTAATGAGGCTGTGTCGCATAAGCAGTTACACACTGAAAATTGCCAGTCTTTGTAAAAGCTTAATTCCAAAGAAATTTAGGGTAATCATGGACAGGATCCATAGTAGTGGTTCTCAAATGGGGGCAATTTTACCCCCTGGGGAAATTTAGAAATGTCTGGAGACATTTTTGTCACAATTGTGGGGAGGCGTTACTGGCAGCTAGTGGCAACAGGCCAGGTAAGCTGATAAACATCCTACAATGCACAGGCCAATTCCCTACCACGAAGAATTATCTGACCCAAGATGTCAGTAATGCTGAAGTTGAGGAATTTTCATGAAGGGAATTTTGGGTAGGGCAGGAGACCCATGGAGGTGACCGTTGATGCCCCTTTGTTATTAATGCTGATGTCCTGTAATTCTTAACCTTGCTACCTAGTTGAAAGCTAGAGGTTATGACAATTGTTTGGCTTTTAGTAACAGCATACATATCAGATAGATGGACCATTTGTTTTCTTTTCTAGGTATTTTGGTTATTTGACTATTAAAGTAACTTATCCCCAGACTTTGTCAATGTTGATTTTTTTTCAAGCGGAACTTACCACCAGAACGTTTAAAGAGCAACAGACAAAAATGCTGAGACTTGATAAAATTTTATGTTGAGTTATTGCATATTGATACTGAGTCCTAAATACTGTATGCAAATGTATCTTAAACTGAGATATAGCTTATGAGTGTAAATGGGTTGGCTAAGGTAATGTAGTGATTTATTCATAGACCCAAGGCCAGAAATCAGATTCCTTGATTCCCAGGCCATTATTCCTTTGATTTGGCTATTGCTTCTGTATAACATCTTTTCTGCTTTGAGTCTCCTGAAGAGCACAATCAAGTATGTCGAAGATTGAATCATCTTAGGTGCTGGACGTTTTGCACATTTATACAAGAATATTCAATATTACCAGTCATCTTAAAAAAGCAACAAAATAACCCAAAATAATGCTGAGTAAAACACAAGAAGTTATGTTACTTTTTCACTTAGTAACATGGATGAAATATTACAGCAAATGGGGACAGAGCTTAAAGGAAGTGGTAGGGTGAAAGGACCATTAGTGTAACACAGCTGGATGGCATTTCTCTAAGCTACCATTTTGAAGAATGTTGCTCTTTGGACTGACTCCCAAGCTCCATCTGGCTAGCACTTTGGAATTTTAAATGGGTAAAAAATATGATTTTCCATTGCTCCCAGCTGCCCTGCATGGTTTAATAGACAACTATGTAAAAGACAGGGAGTAGAACCAGCATTTGCTTTGCTTTATGAAATTGGGAAATACACTTGGTTTTTTAGCTCAAGTTTTTTCATAAGTAGATGATATGGTAGAGGATTATGGTAGTTAATATTTATTGAGTCCTTACAATTTATCAAGTACTAAGCCCTTCCACATATTAAATTATTAAACCTCAATATAGTTCTATAAGGTAAATACTGTTATTACCCCTCTTTTATAGTTGAGGAACTAAGGCAAAGAGAAATTAAGTAACTAGCTTTCACAGCTAATAAGTAGTTCCTGGTATGAATTGAGATATACTGTAAGTGTAAAATACACACTAGATTTCAAAGACAGCGTGATAAAAAATGTAAAATATCTCAACAATGTTCTGTATTGATTACATGTTAAAATGATAATATTTTGCTTTTTAAAAAATTCTTAGTTTTTGTGGGTACATAGTAAGTGTATATATTTATGGGGTACATGAAATGTTTTGATACAGGCATGTAATACATAGTAATCACATCACGGAGAATGGGGTATCTATCCCTTCAAGCATTGTTTGTGTTACAAACAATCCAATTATACTCTTTTAGTTCTTTAAAAATGTATAGTTAAATTATTATTGACTATAGTCACCCTGTTTTGCTATACAATAGTAGGTCTTATTCATTCTAGCTATTTTTGGTACCCATTAACCATCCCTACCTTCCCCAGAGTCTCCCACTACTCTTCCCATTCTCTGGTAACCACCCTTTTACTCTCTGTGTCCATCGAAGTAATATTTTGGATATATTGGGTCAAATAAATTAGAGTGTTAAAGTTAATTTCACCCGTTTCTTTGTGCTTTTCTTAAGGTGGCATCCAGAAAATTTCAGATTACATATGTGGCTCACATTTTTATATTTCTGTCAGACAGCACTGCTCTAGAGAGTTTCATCTAGCTCCTGGAGGTGGGTGATATCTCATCCTTCTATCATGTACGTGAGACTAAAAGCTGAAGAAGCCAAAAAATTAGATACATTGGATTAAGGTTTGCTGTTGTAGCCATTAAGTCTCTAAGGTGACATTAGGCCTATTCTCTAATGTTTGCATTATTAAGGGGTAAGGAACAAGGAAGCTGTTATACTTAGGTACATTCTAGGGTGTTAGTCCCATAAACACCTATTGAATAACTGTGTAAGGCATTGTGTTGATACTGTGACTCATATAAAAATCAGTGACTTAGACTTTGCCATCAAGGAGCTTATTATGTGGTAAAAGAACATGTATACACGCAACTGTTCATAAAATCATATATAATGGAATGGTAGAAACAAAGGGCTTGGAATCTTAAGAGAACAAGAGGTTATTTGCAGCTAGCATGAGGGTGGAAGGTTTAGGAAGGAGGTGACATTTGAGCTGGTTGGAGAAAGATGGATAGGATTTCAGTAGAGGTCCCCTCTATACTCACAGGAACATGCAGAACTGGGTGACAGGTCACTGAACTGACATGCTTTTCTCTTCACAAAACGGAAACTCTGTGCAGCACAACATGGAGAGAGGTCAGAGACCTTGACATGTAGGTTTTTTAAGGGCCCATTTGTGTTGATATGCCTTCCTCATCAGACCCCTGTCTTGCATATACATAGAAACTTCCAATCATAGAATACACTGCTTATCTAAGTCTTTTGGTTTCTGACATCCTGGATCAGCCAGGCAGCAAGTGATGAAACGCATGGCTCATGCCTGTGCATATGTTTCTAGTTATGCATAGATGAATGGGCAGGCAGATAAATTGTTTTTAAACTGTAGTGGAAATGGCCCCATCTTGAAATTGAGATATAACTTGAATTTCTGTTGTCGAATCTCTTGGGCAAATAATTGTAGCTCCTACCATGGGGAAGAATAAAGAAAGGGGCAGAAAGAGGCTGGGAATATTACTCTAACAGAAGTATCTCTACCTTAAAGTGGGAAAAGTGGGAAAAAAAATACTCTCCTCACTCCACCAATACCACTATGTTCAAGTCTGGCCTTCCCTTCCAGCTACCGATTGTAGCTGGATTGGTTTGGTTTTGTTTGGAGGTCATTTGGCATTACAAAAAAATTGGGAAATAAAAGACTATTATTTTCAAGATAAAACCTGGAAAGAAAAGAACCTATACCCTTAAGTAGGAAGGACTCTCCAGTCTATATTTGCAGATGGGCGGACTTTGTCTTCCAGGTGGGTTTTTTTTTTATCAGTTGTTTGTTTTATGCTAATAGAGTTTTGCCCCATTAACATAGAATATGCTTCAGTGACTCCTTCCTACTCTCCAGAGGACACCCGCACAGTTAATTGGCTTTTCCTTTTATAGAATTCTAAAATGTTAAAGCTACAAATGGATACTCTTATAGAATGTTGCAGTAGCTGAGTCCCTTAGTTAAAAAATGGTAATGTAGTTCTTCTCTTTAAAAAATTAAAAATAAATGTAATATGTTATTGTAATATGTATTTAACCAGTTTTAAAAATTAGAAAATATAAATAAGAAACAAAAAATTTTAACATCCCAGATTTAAAAAGAGAGAGAACCATTGTTAACACCCATGCATATAGACTTCTAGATGTGTGTGTGTAACTATTTTTTTTTTTTTTTTTTTTTTTGAGATGGAGTTTCGCTCTTGCCCAGGCTGGAGTGCAATGGCACGACCTCGGCTCACTGCAACCTCCGCCTCCTGGGTTCAAGTGATTCTCCTGCCTCAGCCTCCCAAGTAGCTGGAATTGCAGGCGTGCACCACCACGCCCAGCTAATTTTGTATTTTTAGTAGAGACAGGGTTTCTCCATGTTGGTCAGGCTGGTCTTGAACTCCCAGATCACCTCAGGTGATCAGCCTGCCTCGGCCTCCCAAAGTGCCGGGATTGCAGGTGTGAACCACCGTGCTCGGCCGTGTGTGTGTCACTTTAATAAAAAATGGATCACATCATTTTGTAAAGTATCGTTTTGATCTTTACATTGTAGATATGTTTCTATATTGTCACCTCTTCATCTACAATAACTTTTTTGTGTTTTTGTTTTGTTTGAGACAAGGTCTCACTCTGTCGCCCAGGCTGGAGTGTAGCGGTGCGATCACAGCTCATTGCAGTCTTGACCACCTGGGCTCAGGCCATCCTCCTACTTCAGACTCCCAAGTAGCTGAGACCATAGGTGCAGGCCACCGTCAGCTAATTTTTTTAATTATTTGTAGATATGGTTTCTCACTATGTTGCCCAGGTTGGTCTTGAGCTCCTGAACTTAAGCCATCTTCCCGCCTCGGCCTCTCAAAGCATCGGGGTTATAGGTGTGAGCCACCGCGCCCAGCCTACAATAACACTTGACTACTCCATTTTATTGATGTACCACGAGTTATTTAATTAATCCACTGTTATTGGATATTTAAGTTGTTTCCATTGTTCCCTATCATTACCTGTGCTACAGTGAATGTTCTCATACTTAAATCTTTCTGTATATACTTAATGTTTCTTTAGTATAAATTCTTAAAAAGTAGAATTGGATAGGTAGGAGGGTAAAGATTGATCAATGTATACTATCCCCAGTAGTCAACTGAACTCTTGCCAATCCTGTGTATTCTCGTTTGGAAAATGCTTGTCAATTTGGTAAGTCAAAAAGGGCTTTTTGTTGTAGTGTATTCCTTTAATTATGACGATGTTGGACTTTCTTCATATATTATTGACAGTTCTTTATTGGCAGTCACTTTTTAATTTATTTATAAGTTATTTTGAAGGATAGTGACTCTCATAATGTTGCACAGGTTTCTTCTCAGTTTTGATATTTGTTTTTTAATTGATTTATTTTTAATGTCCATGAGTGTTCCACTTTTATATAGTCAAATGTATCAGCCTTTTCCTCTATGGTTTGTACTTTACACATATCTTACCACAGAGCAAGGAATTCTAAGGGCCAAGGAGATGTGCCTACCTATAACTCCTGCCTCTTTCGTCTAGACCAAGCTTGTGCAACCCGCAGCCTGTGGGCCACATGCAGCCCAGTACAGCTTTGAATGTGGCCCAACACAAATTCATTAACTTTCTTGAAACATTATGAGATTAAAATTTTTTTTTTCCTCATCACCTATCACTAGTATATTTTATATCTGGCCCAAGACAATTCTTGTGGCTGAGGGAAGCCAAAAGATTGGACACCCCTGTTCTAGACCATACTCTAGGTACTTGGAAGCTGAGGAATCTCTGTTCAATGTGCTTCCAGGGCTTGTGAGGGCCTCTGCCCTGGATCTGTCCTCTCAAGGAGAGACTGTGCCATACATGTGAGCTCTTCTAGGTCTAAGGGGGTGCTTGTTTGGTGGGAGAAATGTATGGATGAAGCTTGGCTATGTGGACTGAGTGGTCTACACGCAGGCGGCCAAGGCTCCTAGCTGTGTAGGAAGGAGTGGGGTAGTAGAGAGAAGGAAGGAAAATTAATAGCCTATATTTGTATTTTTGCCCCTGGCCTTGTAAATATTAGGGATGGACCTATTTCTCATAGCAACAGTTATAATTTTAGTTACAGTTAAAGATTGGATCTTTGTGGCATTTCCTTTGGGATAAGATGAGATCAAAAAAGTTAACTTTTCCCCCAAATGCCACCCCTCTTCTTTTGTAGATGGGGAAACTGAGCCTTAGGCTGTAATTGGTCCAGAGTCACTGGGCTGGTTAGTGGCAGAGCTGTTTCTTATAACTGATAGACTAGTGCTCATTTTTTTAAAGGAAGATCGATCTGTGTTTAACTCTGGGATCTGTTACTAACTTGCCTTTCATGTGTTACGCAGGACAGGTCACTTAACCTCTCAGAGTCTCTAATTAAGTAAATAAGAGAATCCTACCCACCACCCATCCCTGTGCTACCACCATTCCACCCAACTAGCTGCATTTTCCAGGTTATGCCCCTTGTAGGCAGTGTCGACCTCAGCCTTGTGCCTTGTCTTGTGGACTGACTGTTGCCTCTGTTTCTAAAACAGTCAAAGCTCTATGGCCCTTAGTTGAAACCTGTACCCCTTAAGCTCCAACCAGAACCCTGAGGATGGGAATACACATATTTGTAGACACCCAACAAAGTATTTGTGTTTTACAGAGTTGGCATTTTTTTTTTTTTACAGCTTCCAATTGGCTGTTTAGATAGTCACCCCCCAGCCCATGACTCCCCCATGAGGTACCATAAGCATAGCCACTGTTAAAAGTCTGAGATAATTTGACTGCTTTTGAATACTCATTGTTTGTTATAATGACTTTAATGTGTTTTCCACTGTTCAATTTATTGTTCAAACATTCATCTAGTTTTGACTCAGTATCTTACATTCTGTCTTTACTTTTAATGATGTACTTACTGTCTACTCCAAAGACAGTTCAACCTAACAACTATTAAACTGACTTTCAACATGGCAGATTTCTTTCTTTTTTCAATATTTAATGAAGGAAAACCCTACTGCTCTATTTCCCCAGAGGTAGAAATCTCAATTTATGTTGTTTGAACTGGGAGAACTTGTTAATTAAAACTGTCAAACTGTAGTGAATTTTGCTATTTTAATATATGTTGCATCAGTTGATGGGGGCAGGGGTTGGAATAGTAAATAGTACACAGATACTTTTGTGATTTGGTTATGATGAGACTGATCTTGTAATGGATCTTCAAATTGACAAATTCTGGGAAAGCCAAAAACCAATCCCAATGTGTATAGAACTGTACCACTATTCCAAAGGTCTGTCTTAATTATTTGAGCCTGATGCTCTTGCCTTCACTCTGCTTTAGGACCAATCTGCTTTAGGACATTAGAGCTGATATCAGCCACTTCCAGAAGGGTTCAACACTGGGTTTTGCATCCAAACAGGCCTAATCTTCCAAGATTCCTAAAATCCTATTGTCTTACCTTTGATCTAGTGCAGCCTCTGACTAAGGCTGGCATGCCACTCACCCTGCAGTGGCCTTAGCAGGTGATTGTTCCAGCTGCCCCACAAGCAGTGACTCTGGAGTGGGTCTGCCTGGATTTGAATTCTAGCTCTGACACTTGACCAGCTGTGGTTATAGTCACATTTTACTCCTCTATGCTTTAGTTTTCTCATTTGTAAAATGGGGATAATAGTATCTGCCTCACAGGACTGTTGGGATGATTAAATCAGCTAATAAATGTATAGTACTAATGTCTACTAGCCTATTGTTGTTGGTTTTGCTGTTGTTATTCCGTTGTCATGGAGATCAAAATGCTTGAAAATCCTTCCTTATATTGAGCTGAAACCTGTCTCTTATCTCTAACCACTGTGGCTGCACAGAAGAAAGTATAACCCTTTCCCCACTTGCTAGCCTTTCAGATACGGGACAGGTAAGGACATATGTATGAAAGCACATTGTAAGCGGTAAAGTGATATGTTACGTACAACAAGGTATTTAATATTATCATTATATTGTAGCCTACATTATAATTATTATCTAAATTGTCCTTTCTATCTGCCATGTCTTATATTTTTTAAATTGCATACCTTGCATTCCTTCTAGTGTTCTTTATATGACACGATTTCCAGATATTTAACCATCTTAGTTGCCTTATTTGGGATACACTCAAGTTCATTCATGTCTTCATAAAAATGTGGCCCTCAGGAATTGACTTGGTCCTGTATAGGCAATTGAGCTAGTACAGAGCACAGCAATAGTATAATGTTTACCTCTCTTCTCTCTTAAAAGATACATACCTTGTGGCCGGGCACAGTGGCTCATGCCTGTAATCCCAGCACTTTGGGAGGCCGAGGCGGGTGGATCGCTTGAGGTCAGGAGTTCGAGACTAGCCTGGCTAACATGGCAAAACCCCGTCTCTACTAAAAATACAAAAAATTAGCTGGGCATAGTGGCATATGCCTGTAATCCCAGCTACTCGGGAGGCTGAGGTATGAGAATTACTTGAACCCCAGAGGTGGAGGCTGCAGTGAGCCAAGATTGCACCACTGCACTCCAGCCTGGGTGACAGAGTGAGACTCTATCTCTATAAAACAAAAAAAAAATACATACCTTGTTAATAAAGTGGAATATTCCGCCAGTTTGAGGGAATATTATCATTCTGTTGACCTCAGAGCTTTTTAGATGAAGTCCCATTAAACCCTTTTAACCATTTTAAAACTTGCATCTTTTCACTACATAATTTTTGAGTTTTCTTTGTGTCAGGGCACTGTGTTGCATGCTGCGGGTACGATGGTGAGTTCTACCTTTATCTCCATTACCTTTCAGTTCCTAGCCTTGCCTGTTGGTATTTTTGGATTCTAGTTCTGCTTGAAACAGATTAGCTGTGTCTCCATGTTTTATATCATTCATGAATTTTATGATCATGCTTCTACTGTCTTTTCTAACTTGGCGGTATTTCAGTAATGCCAAGTATAAAGCCCTGAAGCATGCAAGTTGATCTTTTGTGAGGTTGACATTGATCCATTAATTGGTATTCTTTAAAAACGCTTTTTATTTAAACACAATAATTGATTCAGATAATTAGGGTTACTGCAAACAAATATACAGGGAAGTCTCATGTACCCTTCCTCCAGATTCCTCCAGTGATAGCATGTTACAAACTATAGTACAATATTGAAACCAAGAAACTGACATTGATACAATCCACAGGGCTGGGCTTATTGATAGAGAGGTGGAGAGGGAGAGAGAAAGCGAATGGGGGGAGGGAGGGAGAGAGAAAGAAATGAGAGAGGCTCCATGCAACTTCATCACATGTAGCTTTGTGTAACCATCCCCACTATGATCAAGAGACCTTACTATCACTACAAGATTTCCTTTTGCTATCCCTTTATATAGCCACATCCCTTCCTCCTCCTCATCCCTAATCCCTGGCAAACACTAATCTGTTTTCCATCTCTACGATTATATTATTTCACAAATGTCACATAAATGGAATTGTGCAGTATATATCCTTTTGAGATTAGTTTTTTTCTCTCAGCATAATTTATTTGAGATTCATCCCAGTTGTTGCATTTAGCAATAGTTTGTTCTGGTGGCATTCTTGTTGAGTAAGGTTATTTGATCAATCATAAATCATCCTCCTTGTTCAGGACAGGGCATACCTGTCCCACATGAACATATTCTATAGGGAAAAAATGTCTTCAGTGACTTACTGAAACTCAAAAGCACTTTGTTCCATTACCTCAATCTATGATTCTCATGACCTGATCATTGTTCATAACCATCTGTTTACTAGTTCATTATAAACTGACTTTTTTCCCATCAAGATTAGCAGTCTTTGTTTTCTGAGCCATTTCAGAAATGCCCCAGCTTTTTAGTTTTACAAGTAACAGCCCAATTTTTCTAGTCTGCTATGATTTTTTTCAGAGATTACCAGCAGTGGCCTCTCAATCAGGAAAGTAGGTTATCTCAGTACTATAAGATATACTTTATCTGGGCCCACAGGTCCAAGTTCATTTGAAACTGCTTGCTACTCTCATTATCTCTGCATCAGATGGGCGTGATAAACTCTTATTCACGTTCGTGCTTTTGTTTCCAGTTTGAAAAATTATTCTTATCATTTAAGATGAAATAGAAATAGGAACTGAGTCATTCTACTTGCTTGCTCACTTGCTCTCTCTGTCACCTGTTCACATATATCTTCTACTTAGGGTAGATGATCTTAGTTTGAAAAATCTGCACCTGCTATAACTACATTAGTTCCTGTAGCGTAAAAGCATGTTTTCTGGGTAGCTTATGTTGTGTTCTTTAGTCACTTCTCCTTTTTTTTTCCTTCAAGATCATGGGGGATTGATAATATTATGAGACCTATCCTCCCAAATACTTTATTCCTCTTACACATTAGTCCACTTAAGGGTCACTGCGGTCTCTTGTAGAAATTCTCATTCTCAGTTTCTGGGGAATACCTTCATTCCCTATTGTTTTTGTTTGTTTGTTTGTGGTCATTACCCAACAATACTTAAAATGACATGGCCATATTTCCTAAAGTTTCTTTCACTTCTACTTTTACCAATCAGTTCTTCTTTCTTGGTCAAACTTAGTTACAAAGTTTGTAGTTCCTCTCATTGCTTCCTCAGCATCCAAAAGGATGGAATTTTCCTTTTATAAATGCAACACAAGCCTTCCCCTTTCATAAGCATGGTATTTCCTGGCTGACATTCCCTTCTCAGATCTCCTGTGCCCTCCCAGAACTCTTGTTCCTTGGTCAAGCATGTCTGTATATTCGCAGCCATTTTTTCCCCAGAACTCTTTCCCTTGATGGCACTGTTTTCTCCACAACAATCTTAAATGGAGCCTGCTCATTTGCCGATAATTCCTCAATCTTAAGCTAGCTTCTGTGCCAGAATGTTGTTCAACGACTTTCCTTTTCCCTTATTCTTTGACGTGCATGCTATCAGTTATTATGCCTATTCTTTTCATTGGCACAGACCTATCTTTAGGTTACTTGTTCTCATTCTATGAGGCCTCTGGAACCTAGCTTAGTCTTCTATGCTCCTCTGACTCCTTGTATCATTCCAGACCATGCCAGTGGCCTCCTTGATGCATCATCAGATGTCCCAGCATGATATTTCCTTGACCTATGATAATATGACCTCCATTTTCACTCTGCTTCAGCAACCTCTTCATATGGGCACACTTACTAATCATGTCACCATCTGGAACTGTTCTACTTCTGATACTTAAACTCTGAAATTCAGGTTTTTGACTAAAACCTCTAGCCTTTCACATCTCCTATTCCCTGACTCTCACAGAACCTCTTTGACATCACCAGTGCTTCTAGTTCCTTCCCCTTTCTCCCAGGAAGTCTTCCAGCCTTCTCCTGCTTGTAAGTTCTTTCCCACCCAGCAAGCATTTCCCATCCCCACTTGACACTGCCAACCATTTGATATTAATTCCCACAGTATCCTCAATTCCCTCGTGTCCTTCTTGTTCTACTGCACCTGCCCTGCCAATCTCCAAACCTAGATAGACTTCAGCATCTGTTTTTTTCTGTTCTGTTCCCAGGCTGCTGAGTAAGTACTAGGGAAAATTGCCTCACCATGCTGATTATATCCATGACCAAACTGTGATTTCTAACCACAGCTGGATCCTCAACGGCTGTTCACTAATCCTTTTTTACACATTCCTCGTTGTTTTATTTTCCAATTTCCCACAGCAACTGTTCCATTTTCTTACCACACCCCTCAGGCCTCCTAACTTAGTCCTCTCTATCCCCAGCTTCCTCTCAGCAGGTAATCTAGTTATATAGATTACCTGCTGAGGGAAACTGGAGAAAAGAGAGAGCCCATTGGTCACAAACTTTCTCTTTCCCATCCAAACATTTATTTCCATGGGTACTTTCACCTTTATTCTTTTAATACCATCTTTTCCAAAGCTAACCTCATTTTCCTTTTTACCTATCCCCTGATGCATCTTTTAAGATATTCTGTTCCATTAATCATCTCCCTTCTCTCTCTTGTATCTTTAGTGTTTTTCTCAAAGAGCTTTTACTTCTGCCTACAGACATGTCCAAGAATCCCTCTTTCATTTCCTCCCCCAAAATCTTCTTTTTAATCCTACAGTCCCCATAGGCTAATGGGATATCTTTTTCTCATACTTTATTTCAAAGTATGTTAAAAGGGCCATCTATACTTCCTTATCTTTCAGTCTTCAGCTCATGAAATCTGGCTTCTGTACCCTTCCCTCTACTAAAACCTGACCTCTCACAGGTCAGCATGACTTCCAAATTCAGATTAGGTGGGATTATGTGTCCCAAGACACACAAAACAGAGGAGGGAAAACATGTGTCCATGCACACCAGGTTGCCCATGCCGGTTTAGATGAGAAAAGAAGTATGAAGCAGGAGGAACAGAGTTCGATACTACATCTTTCTTCTATTCCAGGGTAGTCCGTAGTGTGATCCAGTAACACATTACTTCTTTCTCTTCGCTTTTATTATTGACAAATATTTTTACCTTCTGGTTTGTTAAATTCCATAAGGAAGTGCTACCTTTTTATTACAGATATGATGATGATGATGATGATGACAATGATGATGGCCACCTACTGTGTGACATATACTATGATAGATATTTAAATGCATTCTAAACTTCGATATTCATTAACAGCTTAGTGAAGTAAGTATTCTAATACCCAATTGATCCATGGGCCACTTAACGTTCAGAGAGGGCAAATATCTTGACCAAGATCACATGACAAGTAAGAGGCAACACAGAGAGTTGAACCCTGGTCAGCCTGGCTTGAAAGCACCTTCCTTAACCATTACACTATTGCCTTCTATAATCGAGTGTCAGATGCCATCTCACCAGCTCTTGATGATCATAACTGTGAGATTATTTTTGCTTTTTGCTGTTTCAAGCATCCTAATATCTTTGTTACCAGTCCTATTAAATCAGTATGTAGACTCCTCTAGCCCTAGGTATGATTTCTGGCTTTTTTGCCTTGTTTTCTCTTGAGAAGCAGTGAATATCCTTTCCAGTATGGTGTTTCTTTGTCACAGTTGGTGATATTTTTTCCTTCTCTTAACATTTCCCTTTCAGTCCATATTTATCATGTTAGTGAATCTACAGCGAAATCATTTCTTCCTGCTCTTTGTGAAATTTCCTCCATTTAGTCTGGCCAGAATAATGGCCAGAAGTCCATTATTCTGAGATCTTAAGTGATTCTCCAGAAAAACTACATCCTATTCTTTGACATCATCCAAGTAGCAAGATATTCATTTCCCATATCTTCTCTCCTAGTGAAAAGTCATGACCTTCAACAGGAAGAAACAGTGAAAAGCTTCCATGTGTCCTTTAAGTCTTCAGTTTTCTACCTAAGCTTTCAAAGTCAGGTCCTTCTTGGTTATATAATTTTTCCCAGATCTAAACATTTGCATGAATAAAAATAAAGTATAAGATGCATAACATCCGTGTCTATTTTATTGAAAGAGTCAAAAAAATACATGACATAAGGATCCAACTGGGACTGAAAAATAAAAAGGCAGCTTCTGCTGTTAATGGGGCTGAGACAATTGCAAGGTTTACAGGAAACACCTTTTCTCCCAGCGTCACGCAGCACCTGGAAAATGCCATGAAGACACCCTCTTTCAATGGCTACTGCTTTCTTATCAATGATGCTTCAAGACCCACTTGGCTCTTCCCATGTATTACTGGAGATTCCCAATTGCTGAGCTGCAATTGCCCATAACAGCAGCGAATCCCTAATTTATTCCTGCTTCTCCTGTTCCTGCCTTATAAATCATAACCAGTCCAGAACTGATCCCTGCTTTTTTTAGGCCTTCCTCAGAATCCTTCACCAGGTACCCATAAGAAGCTTTTTCCTCCCTCTTGTTGAGCACATTCCATGATTCCTCTGGAGTATTGTCCTTATGAAAGAGTGAACAGATCGGACTCTGTCAGACTACGGGCTTGTCCTTGGTGGTCTTTAGTTGATTAGACTTTAAATGTCATTCTCACCTTGAGCTTCCCTCAAATGAAAATTTGACCTATTTAATTTCAAGCCTGGCCCAGTCCCGTATTTTCTGCCATGACAAAGAAAGCCCCCACCCTCTTCTTGGCCCAGTCCAGGTATAGTGCTAATAACAGACTGATCTGGTGCCATCTTAAGCCTAGGGGCTGTAGCATGAGCTAACAATCCAATATTAGAATGATAATAGGGAATTGACATACCTGGGTCAATCCTATACATGGTGGTAAAAGGGGTACAGACTTAATGAGCAGCCAGTGACTCCAGAAGGAGCTGAGAGGTGAAGGAAGTGAGAGACATAAATTGACCTGAAACATATTTTTAAGGAAGTGTTTGAATTGAGGTAGGGTAGAGAGGTAAGAACCAGTGACTCTGGGCAGATTAGGATGACTTGTGTAAAAGGATAGGTGCAAGAACGAACAAGTCATGTTAAAACAAGAGCCCTTCCTTTGAGACTGGAGAGGCGAAGAGCAAGACATTTTACATTTATTCATCTCTCTTTTTTGGAAAGTATGTGGTTTAAGGGCCAGGGAGAAGCTGATTAGGATTTCAGAAGATACTGTTAAAACAGGTGGCCGTCATAGTAATGGAAAACTAGTCTAGAAAAGAGGAGGAACAGATATATTGAGCAGTATGTGGGACAGGGTGGTAACCATATATAACTGATAGCATGCTCTGTGCTGAAAAGCCCCAATCCATATATGTGTACATATGTGTACATAAACCAGGCAGCTTCTTTTGAAGGTACTTTACTTGTTATCTGGAGAGAAGATGTTTTTAACTTCTCCTCACCTTGACCACTCAGAGCAAGAAGATATTTCCTGTTTCTTAATTCTGGCCTTACATCTGGAAAAAGGGAATTTTATTTCCATCCTTAGAAGTCCATCTCAGGACAAATATTACAGATCAGTATTCCCTGCAAAGGAGGGACGACCAGTGAATTCCATGTTAGAGTTATTCCGAAGACCTGTGCTGTTTTCTACTGAGGCCATTTAGGATATAGTAAGTGTATGTTCTTCCTGTTTGTGGACCAGGTTTAAGTCTGTCTTTTTTTTCTTGTTATCACTAAGAAGAACTAAGAAATGCCTGCATTGCATCATCATTTCGACAGAAACCAAAACTTTAATTCTGCTGCTTTTGAAGTAAACTAGCACCTTTCTTATCTTGGGCAAATTCACTGAAACTTGTTAACCAGTTAGGTGGTAACTGTACCTCTTTATTCCCTATTTGGATGTAATGCGTGTTGCATTTTTAACTCTGACTATATAAATAACAATATAAAGTATGGTACAGTTGCTTTGGCCTGGAAGGATGTTTGTCCAGCAACCATTTATTGAGCACCAACAATGTGCCAGAAAATGTCAAACGATGTTGAGAAAAATTGAGCTGCTTTTGTTCAAATCGAAGCAGTAAACTACTTCTAAGATATGTTCTTCAGAAATAGTTATCACAGGAGGAGTAGGTAAGAGATTACTTTTTGTAAAGAAACTTCATGAATTCTATCCAATTGTAAGTAAAGTCACTGCATGTTAGTGAAAAGTGTAGCTTGAAATAGATTTTTTCAGTTACAGCTGTAATGAACAAGTAACAATTTATTTATATTTTACTTAAATAGGATGAACTGTGTGCCAGGCTTTATTCTAAGCAGCTTACAAATATTAACTCATAAATCCTCACAACCACCTTATGAGGTGGATACTGTTTTCACTCCATTGTATAGATGAAGAAACTGAGTCACACAGAGATTTAGTATCTTGCCCAGGGTTATGTGGCCATTAACTTGTGATGTTAGGATTTGAATGCAGTCTATTTCCACAGTCTGCGCGATCTATACTAAGCTGCAAATAGGTTCTTACTGAGTGGCCCATAAGGTTAATTAGGTGGATTTATCATGCCCCCTGAAGTCTTGTTTATGCTATTGATCTGTTTATTAAACTCATCCCGATATAAAGATCTTTTTCTACCCAGATCTAATCAAGATTATGGCAAATTCTGAATTGTATTTATTTTTAACTTTAAAAAAAATACTATTTTAAGCTAATTTTTCAGGACACTTACTATGTACCAGGCACTTGTCTCTGAGGCTCATTCTTTCTGCCATCACACTGTTCAGTTCCACAAGCCCTCTCTTTTCCATTCCTCCTTCAGCAGCAGACTCCCACAGACCGCACATAGGATACCTTTATTCTGCCTCAATTTGTTAGTGACCAAGTCTCCAAAGTTCAGGGGAAAACCTTTCTTGAACTATATCAATATGTACAATGACTCAAAATTGTGTCATGTACAACAAAATATATGTACTCTCTAGGGCAGTCAGCAGGATTGAAATAAGTCAGTCAACAGTTTTGTATAGCTCATTCCATTTGGAAGGTGAACAGATAGGGTCACTTCAGCTTACTCCTCTTCAGCTTAAAATCAGGAGCATCAGAGTAACAAAGGGGCCGAAGGTGGGTCTGATGATTTGTGAGATTCTGTTCCACCTTGAGAACATGTGATTTTTTATCAATTTTTATCAGCTTTATTGAGATATAATGATATGCAGTATACCAAGATATCTTTATGTAGGTTGTACTCCATTTATCTCAGCAATATTTTGTAGTTTTCAATGTACATACAGGTCTTGCATATCTTCTGTGAGATTTATCCCTAAGTATTTCATGGTTCTGATGCTATTTAAAATGGTGTTCTTTATTTCAATTTTTGATTG
Organism: Piliocolobus tephrosceles; assembly: GCF_002776525.5. NCBI lineage: Eukaryota > Metazoa > Chordata > Mammalia > Primates > Cercopithecidae > Piliocolobus > Piliocolobus tephrosceles. The sequence goes on along the minus strand of NC_045445.1, from coordinate 99,204,220 downwards.
TTGCTAGTATATAGAAATAGAATTTATTTTTTACAATAGCGTTATATTTTGCAACATGTTAAACTCACTTATCAATTTTAGTAATGGTTTTTGTAGGTTCAATACATGGATGATCATGTCTCCTCTTAATATGAGTTTTAGGTGCTCCTTTCCAATCTGGATGCTTTTATTTCTTTGTCTTGCCTAATTGCACTGGCTAGAACCTCTGATACAATGTTGAAAAGTGGTGAGAACCTTGCCTTGTTCTTGATTTAGAGGGAAAGCATCCAGTCTTTCATCTTCAAGAATGATATTTGCTGAAGGTGTTTTTTTTGTAGTTGCCCTTTATCCGCTGGAGGAAGTTCCCTTCAATTCCTAGTTTACTGAGAGGTATTTTAAAATTAGAAACAAATGTTAGATTTTCTCAAATGGTTTTTCTGTATCTATTGTGGTGATCATATGGTTTAATAGTCTTTTAATATGGCGAATTACATTGGTTTTCAAATGTTAAATCAATCTTGCCTTCCTGAGATGAACCCCACTGGGTCTTGATTATTGGCTTTAGATATTGTTGGATTTGCTAAAACTCTGTTAGGAATGTTTACATGTATGTTTATTAGTGATATTGGACTTCAGTTTTCTTTTCTCAAGACATCTTTGCCTGGTTTTGGTATCCAAGTAACATTGGTCTCATAGAATGGGTGGAGAACAACTCTATCCCTAGAACTAGTATTATTTCTTCCTTCAATGTTTGGTAGAATTCTAGTGAAGCCATCTGGACTTGGAGTTTTATTTAGGGGAATGTTTTTAACTACAAATTCAATTTTTTAATAGGTGTTGTATATTCAAGATATCTACTTCTTTTCTTCAGTCTACTTTGGTAGTTTGTGTGTTTCACATAATTTGTCCATTTCATCTACGTTTTAAAATTTGTGATAAAATTCTTCACAGTATTTTCTTACATGTTTAAAATTTGTAGAATCTGTAGAGATGTCCCCTCTCATTCCTGATAGTGATAACTTGTGTTGTCTCTCTTTTTAGTCTGTTCTGTCTGGTTAGGGGTTGATAAATTTTATGGATCTTCTCAAAGAACTAGCTAAGTATTTCCTTGATTTTTCTCTTATTTTTATGTTTCCTTTTTAAATGTTTTCTCTCTCATTGATTTTTATATCTCTGATCTTTAATATTTTATATCTTTTCTTACTTTGGGTTTCTTTTGCTTTTTGTCTCTTAAGTTTCTTTAGGTGCAAGCTGAGACATTGATTTGAAACCTTTATTTCTTTTTTCTTTCTTTCATTCTTTTTTTTTTTTTTTGAGACAGAGTCTTGCCCCGTTGCCCAGGTTGGAGTGCAGTGGCATGATCTCAGCTTACTGCAACCTCCGCCTCCCGGGTTCAAGCAATTCTCGTGCTTCAGCCTCCCGAGTGGCTGGGATTACAGGCGCATGCCACCACGTCCAACTAATTTTTGTACTTTTAGTAGAGACAGGGTTTTGCCATGTTGGCCAGGCTGGTCTCAAACTCCTGACCTCAGGTGATCCGCCTGCCTCAGCCTCCCGAAGTGCTAGGATTACAGGCGTGAGCTCCTGCACCTGGCCTGAGACCTTTCTTCTTTTCTTTTCTTTTTTTTTTCTTTTTTTTTTTTGACTGTGGTAAAATTTATTTCTTTCTCCCAATATAATCCTCATTCACCATTAGGTCATATTTTTAATAGTTGTTTTGTTGGTAGCTAGTTTGTTCAAATATAGACTCCCTTTTTTAGATACAGGAACTTCAATTTTTTCTGTTTGTGAGGTTTTTTTTTATTATACTTTAAGTTCTAGGGTACATGTGCATAATGTGCAGGTTTGTTACATATGTATACTTGTGCCATGTTGGTGTGTTGCACCCATCAACTCGTCAGCACCCATCAGCTCATCATTTACATCAGGTATAACTCCAAATGCAACCCCCCCCCCCTCCCC
>NC_045445.1:99159224-99202179 GCF_002776525.5 Piliocolobus tephrosceles | reverse complement strand
AATAGGCCCCGGTGTGTGATGTTCCCCTTCCTGAGTCCAAGTGATCTCATTGTTCAGTTCCCACCTATGAGTGAGAACATGCGGTGTTTGGTTTTCTGTTCTTGCGATAGTTTGCTGAGAATGATGGTTTCCAGCTGCATCCATGTCCCTACAAAGGACACAAACTCATCCTTTTTTATGGCTGCATAGTATTCCATGTTGTATATGTGCCACATTTTCTTAATCCAATGTGTCACTGATGGACATTTGGGTTGATTCCAAGTCTTTGCTATTGTGAATAGTGCTGCAATGAACATCCGTGTGCATGTGTCTTTATAACAGCATGATTTATAATCCTTTGGGTATATACCCAGTAATGGGATGGCTGGGTCATATGGTACTTCTAGTTCTAGATCCTTGAGGAATCGCCATACTGTTTTCCACAATGGTTGAACTAGTTTACAGTCCCACCAACAGTGTAAAAGTGTTCCTATTGCTCCACATCCTCTCCAGCACCTGTTGTTTCCTGACTTTTGAATGATCGCCATTCTAACTGGCGTGAGATGGTGTCTCATTGTGGTTTTGATTTGCATTTCTCTGATGGCCAGTGCTGATGAGCATTTTTTCATATGCCTGTTGGCTGTATGCATGTCTTCTTTTGAGAAATGTCTGTTCATATCCTTTGCCCACTTTTCGATGGGGTTGTTTGTTTTTTTCTTGTAAATTTGTTTGAGTTCTTTGTAGGTTCTGGATATTAGCCCTTTGTCAGATGAGTAGATTGCAAAAATGTTCTCCCATTCTGTAGGTTGCCTGTTCACTCTGATGGTAGTTTCTTTTGCTGTGCAGAAGCTCTTTAGTTTAATTAGATCCCATTTGTCAATTTTGGCTTTTATTGCCGTTGCTTTTGGTGTTTTAGACATGAATTCCTTGCCCATGCCTATGTCCTGAATGGTATTACCTAGGTTTTCTTCTAGGGTTTTTATGGTATTAGGTCTAACATTTAAGTCTCTAATCCATCTTGAATTAATTTTCGTATAAGGAGTAAGGAAAGGATCCAGTTTCAGCTTTCTACTTATGGCTAGCCAGTTTTCCCAGCACCGTTTATTAAATAGGGAATCCTTTCCCCATTTCTTGTTTCTCTCAGGTTTGTCAAAGATCAGATGGCTGTAGATGTGTGGTATTATTTCTGAGGACTCTGTTCTGTTCCATTGGTCTATATCTCTGTTTTGGTACCAGAATCATGCTGTTTTGGTTACTGTAGCCTTGTAGTATAGTTTGACGTCAGGTAGCGTGATGCCTCCAGCTTTGTTCTTTTGACTTAGGATTGTCTTGGCAATGCGGGCTCTTTTTTGGTTCCATATGAACTTTAAAACAGTTTTTTCCAGTTCTGTGAAGAAACTCATTGGTAGCTTGATGGGGATGGCATTCAATCTATAAATTACTTTGGGCAGTATGGCCATTTTCACGATATTGATTCTTCCTATCCATGAGCATGGTATGTTCTTCCATTTATTTGTGTCCTCTTTTATTTTGCTGAGCAGTGGTTTGTAGTTCTCCTTGAAGAGGTCCTTTACATCCCTTGTAAGTTGGATTCCTAGGTATTTTATTCCTTTGAAGCAATTGTGAATGGAAGTTCATTCATGATTTGGCTCTCTGTTTGTCTGTTACTGGTGTATAAGAATGCTTGTGATTTTTGCACATTAATTTTGTATCCTGAGACTTTGCTGAAGTTGCTTATCAGCTTAAGGAGATTTTGGGCTGAGACGATGGAGTTTTCTAAATATACAATCATGTCATCTGCAAACAGGAACAATTTGACTTCTTCTTTTCCTAACTGAATACCCTTGATTTCTTTCTCTTGCCTGATTGCCCTAGCCAGAACTTCCAACATTATGTTGAATAGGAGTGGTGAGAGAGGGCATCCCTGTCTTGTGCCAGATTTCAAAGGGAATGCTTCCTGCTTAAGCAGCATCCCTATTTTTGATATGGTATGTTTTCATTTTCTTTCAGTGCAAAATAGTTTCTAATTTTCATTTTGATTACTTCTTTGATTCATGGGTTATTAAGAAGCACGTTAATGGTTTCCAAACATTTAGCAGCTTTTGCAGCTATCTTTCTGTTAGTGGTTTATTTAATTTCATTGTCACCTGAGAACAGACTATGTATAGTTTGGGTTCTTTTAAATTCGTTCAGACTTGTTTTATGGCCCAGAATATGGTATATCTTAGTAAATCATTCCATGTGCACTTGAAAGTAATGTGGCTTCTGCTGTTGTTGGGTGTTGTGTTCTAGAAATGTCAGTAGGGTCAAATTGTTTGCCAGTATTTTTTTAAGTCTTCTATATCCTGATTTTCTTCTATCAATTATTGAGAGAGTGGTGTTGAAATCTGTCTGTGATTGTGGATTTATCTATTTCTGCTTGAGTTCTGTTTTTGCTTCATATATTTGAAGCTTGGTTGTTAGGTGCATGCATGTTTAGGATTACTATGTACTCTTGATGAATTCTTATGATGTACTTCTTATATCATGAAATGACCTTTTTTATTCATGGTAACAGTCTTTGGTCTAAAATCTTCTTTCTCTGATGTTATAAAGACATTTCAGCTTTCTTTTGATTAGTGTTAGTGTGATGTATCCTTTCCTAGCTTTTTACTTTTAACCTATTTATGTCATTATATTTAAATCAGGTGTTTTGTAGGCAACACGTAGTTAGTAGGTTCTTGCTTTCTAAATCTAGTTTACAGATTTCTGCCATTAATTGGTTCATTTACACCATTTATACTTCAATACTTCAAAACAGCTTTATTTAGATATAATTTGCATACCATCTAATTCACCCATTTAAAGTGTACAATGTAATGGTTTTTATTATATTTAAAGTTGTGCAACCATCACCACAATCTGATTTTAAAACATTTCTATCACTTTGAAACACTATACCCATTAGTAGTCAATCCCTACTCCCCCTACCTGCACCTGGGCACTCTATCGCCACTAATTTACTTCTTATCTCTGTGGATTTGCCTGTTCTGGAAATTTCTTATAAATGAAATCATACAGTGTGTGGTCTCCACATAATTTTTTTCTAAGTTCATCTATGTTGCAGCAGGTAGCAAACAGTACTTCATTACTTCATTTGTTTCATAGCGGAATAATATTCCTCTATGTGGATATATGCTACATTTAAAAGAATCCATTCATCAGTTGATGGATATCTGGGTTGTTTCCACTTTTTGGCTATTACAAATAATGCTACTATGAACATTCACACATATGTTTTTGGGTGGACATATATTTTCATTTCTCTTGGCTATATACCTCCGACTGGAATTTTTGGGTCTTATGATAACTCTGTGTTTAATATTTTGAGGAACTGCCAAACTGCTTTCTAAAGCAGCTGCAGCGTTTTACATTTCCACCAGCAATGCATGAGGGTTCCGGTTCCAGTTTCTCTGTGTCCTTGCCAACACTTGTTATTGTCTGTCATGAGGTATCTTTCCATTTATTTAGGTCTTTAATTTATTTTAACAGTGTTCTGGAGTTTTTGCAGTACAAATTTGATACTCCTGTTAAATTTATTCCTACGTATGACATAATTTTAGTGCCACTATTTATAAATGCAATTGTTTTCTTAACATCATTTTAGATTATTCATTGCTAGTATATAAAAATGCATGGATTTTTTGGTATACTGACCTTGTATCCTCCAACCTTGCTGAACTTATTTATTAGTTCTAGGGGTTCTTTGGTGAATACCTTAGGAATATATGTGTGTGTGTGTGTATATATATATATAATCATGTTATATGTATTTAGAAATAGTTTTACTTACTTTCAAATCTGAATGCCTTTTCTTTCTTTTTCCTGCCTAATTGCCCTGGCTAGAACAATATTGAATAGAAGGTGTGAGATTGTACATTTTGTCTTGTTCCTGATTTTAGGTGGAAAGCATTCAGTTTTTCACCAATAATTATTATGTTAGCTCTGGGTTTTTCAGAAATGGTCGTTAATCAGTTTGAAGAAGTTCTCTTCTATTCCTACTTTATTGAATGATTTTATCATGAAAGGATATTGCAGCCTCTGCCCTGGGAGTGAACTGGGATGAGGGTGATCAGGACCCAGTGTCCTTGGCCTCCTGTGCCTGGAGTGGAGATTGGGGGGAGGAGCTGCCATTTTCTTGGCTAGCCAGGGAGAAGCCTCTGTAACCCAGAGCTGGGGGAAGTGGTAAGGAAGTAGTTCAATGCTCAGATACCCCCTGCTCTACTGTTCGTGCTAAGATTTAGTAGATTTTGTTGAATGTATGTTTGCTGTATGTCCTTAGGATAATTTCCAGAAACTTTAAATGATTGCTTTAACAAGTATTTTTTGCCAGTTAAATTGTTGCTTTACCAGGGAGAGAATCTGCCAAGTTCCTTACTCTTCCATTCTGGAACTCTCAGTCAATTATTAGGACTAATTTTTAAAAATATATTTAGAAATAATTTCAAACTTATAAAAAAATTGCCCAAAAAAGTACAAAGAACACCCTTACACCCTTTACTCAGATTTCAGATTTACCTGTTGTTAGCATTTTACCCTCTTTGCTTTATCATATGCATTCTCTGGTGTGTGTGTGTGTGTGTGTGTGTGTGTGTACATATTTCTGAGACACTTGGTGATAAAGGTTTACACCTCATGGCCCTTTACCCCCAAATAATTGACTATGTATTTATTAGGAATAGAGACATTCTCTTACACAACTATAGTACAGTTGTCAATTTCAGTAAATTTAACATTGATTATTTCTCTTCTCTACCATAGAAATTCTAATCTTCAAATTATTTTTATCATCCTTCCTCCGTTTTTGTATAAGTTTTATATTGTACATAATATTAGTACAATGGTACATACATGGGAGTAAATGTTGAAATGTTTTTCTGCTGACAGACATGTGCGATAAAAAAATTATGAAGCAACCAATCCAGAGGTTGACAAAATGCTTTCACTGTATCAGCTCAGTTGATCCTACTATCACCTCATGACACAGGCAAGATTTATTTTCCCTACTTATATCACATATGAAGAAACACTAAGGAATTTACTAAAGATATAAAGCTTTTATTAACAAGTGTTAGATATGGGCTTCAACCCCACGATTTTTGACCCCAGAGTCTGTACCAAATTACCTTGCTGAGTAAGCTCTCAGCTGTCTATATGTGACTTTTCTACTTTAAGAGTTTTAAGGCAATTTAAGATCATTTAATTCTAAAAATTGTACTGGATGCTTCCAACATACAGAATTGAAGACATCGTGGTTCAGTGAGGTTAAGTGGTCATCATTCTTAAACACTCCCTTAAGCAATGTAGGAAAAAGGAAACCTTACTGTCATTCCTCTTACTTCACTCAAAATCATACCCCCCATACATCCTCAGAAATGTTTGACTTGTCTGCTTAGCAACCTTTATATGGTGCTTTACTGATTACAGTGTATTGTAATTCATTCTTTCATTTTAGAGCCACAATAACCTGGTGAAAACAAGACCACAAGGTAATGAATATGCACTAAAGTTGGAGAAGCACTCCTCTAGAGCACTTATGCTTCACTTCTGCACAAACCTGGCTCTCATTGTCCCCTCACCCATCTCTCTGGCAATGCTCATGAATTCTTGTCATGGCTAGTGTCAGAGAGACTTTATAGCCAGATGATTTCTCTGTAGTTGAAATCAGCAGTCTTCAGGGTGGAATATACAAGATAATGGAATATAGGAAGAAAATAATTAGTATTTTTTGCCATTTCTCTGTTTTTTATTCTCTGTATCTTTCTTTCTTAACAGCTTTATCGAGATACAATTAATGTATTATACACCTCACCTATCTAAAGTGTACAATTCAATGATCTTAAGTATACAGATGGTCCCTGACCTATGATGGCTCAACTTACTGTTTTTTTGACTTTATGATGGTGTGAAAGCAATAGCAATCAGTAGAAACAGTACTCTTCTTGCAGTGCTGGCCGGTGGCAGTCAGACGCAGCTCCTAGTCAGCCATGCATTTTTAACTTACGATATTGTCAGCTTACTATGGGTTTGTTGGGACGTAACCCCATCATAAGTTAAGGAGCATCTGATTCGCACTAATTTCAGAACATTTGTGTCTTACCAAAAATAAACTCCCTTCCCATCAGTAGTCACCCTCCAGCCCTGCCAACCATCAGTTTACTTTCTGTTACTATGGATTTGACTATTTTGGATATTTCATATAAATGGAATCATAAACTATGTGTTCTTTTGTGTCTCACTTCTTTCACTGAGCATAGCATCTTCAAGGTTAATCTATGTCATAGCATGTATCAGTACTTCATTCCTTTTTATTGCCTAATAATATTCCATTGTATGGATAGACAGCATTTTGTTTATCCATTCATCAGTTGATGGACATTTGTGTTGTTTCCACTTTTTTGCTATTATTTGGTATGAACATTTGTGTACGAGTCTTTTGGTGGACATATGCTTTCATTTCTCTTGGGTAGAACTAGTTCCTAGATTAGTATAAATGCCATGTGTTAAATTTTGAGAGAAAAACAATAGAAAAGTAAGTGTGGCTCTTGGAGGGGATGAAATTCTTCACCTTACATGTTATTCCTCTCACTCTGCTCCATTTTATTGACCTTCCTATTTAACTCTTTACTGGTCTTTTTTGCCTGTTTTCCTGTCCACTTCTTACACCTGCCAGGGATGCTCTGGGGAAAGGAAACATTTATTGACTAACACTGAAGCGCACATTTAGCTCTGTAACAACCTTATGAGGTTGGTGCTATGAAACCCATTTAAAGATGAGGAAAATAAGGCTCTGAGAGTGTAATTAACTTGTTCAAAGTCACCCAGCCCTTAAGAGGCAGAAGTGAGATAAGCCCATCTCTACCTGATTCCAAAGCTCTTTCCATAGGCTGTCTCCCAGATGAAGTGCTTATTGAAGTTCAGGGGACATATCTTGCCTCTCATTTGAGACATAAAAGATGGATGTGTGAAGGGAGAAAACGAAGTGAAAGATGATGTTAAGATTTTGATGAGCCTATGGGAATGGGTTGTGCAAGAGGTGGAAGGATGGTAGGTACCATAACTGAGATATTAAATACAAAGGTAGAACCTGGTTTGGGGAAGGAAGGAGTTGGTGAGTGTTCAGTTTTGGACAAATGGAATTTGAGGACATAATTCATTCAGCTGGTATTTCATTGGCTTCTTTATGCAAGGCACAGTACAGGATGCTGGAGATACACTGAAGAACAAGATAGCCATGGTCACTGCCCTAATGGAACTTGTGGTCTTAGTAAGGCAGAGAGACAAAAACAATGGTAATCAAGTGTAATGGGTGCCATGATAGGAGAGGAGGAGGATTTAACCCATTACCAGAGTTTGCAATTTTTTAAATTTTTGCATGGGTAAAAAATCAGACCTTGGCAATGACCTTGAGCAGTAGGATATAAATAACTCCTATATCCTTAGTGTTCCAATAATGGAACACTAGGCATAAGTGGGTTAATGGAAGCATCTGATGAAAGTGTTTCTTAAGGTTTTGAGGCTACTAGAAAGAAAATCAAAGTAGCCATAGCTTACAGTACAAATGGGGACACAGAATTACCGGAGATGGATATAGGAGATAAAAAGATTTAAAAGTCATTCATAGGAAAGAAAGTAAAGAGTTGATAATATTATTTTCCTCCATTTACCTTCTTCCTATAAGGGAAGAAAATAGGATTGCCTGCAGCCACATGGAACAGCTGGCGGTTTTCTGACTCTCATCCTCTGCTCATCATCTTTGCATATGCCCTGCCCTCTTTCTGGAGTTCTCATCTCCCATCCCTTTTGTCTAGCCAGCTCCTTCCTATCTTTATTATCATGTTTCAGAAAGCTTACCATGACCCCCTGTTCCATGTCCCCACAGTCTCTTGGGCCTACTTGATCACACTGTCTCATCTATTAATTGTGAGTATACTAAGAGTTGGGACATGTTCATCAATCCAAGTATCCTCAGAGTACCTGACACATAGTGCTGACACATAGTGAGATGGATGCATGAATGATTAAACAAAAAGGACCAAATAATGAGAAAGACCTGCGTCCTTTGAACAGGTAGAAGAGGCTTCGTGGCTTCATGGAAAGAGAACTTGGTCATTAGTCTAACTTGGTGGTTCTTAACTAGGGGTGATTTTGCTTTCCCAGAGAACACTTGAGAATGTCTGGAGATGTTTTTCAGTGTCAAAATTGGCTGGGGGTATCTACTGGCATCTAGTGGGTGGAGGCCCAAGGATGACAGTAACCATCCTACAGTGCACAGGACAGCCCCCCACAACAAAGTTAGTAGTGTCAAGGTCCTAGAAATCCTGGCCTAATCTTGTTTAGCTCTCTCTTACCTAAAGCAGTTATTCTCACAGTGTGGCTCCCAGCCGTGGCAGCATTACCTGGGGATTGTTAGGAAAATTCTAGGGTCCTACCCCCAAATTCCTGAAGGAGAAACTGGGAATGGGGCCCAACACTTTATTTTTATTTTAACAGACAAATTTTTTAACAAACCCTCCAGGGGATTGTGATGCAGGCTGAAGTTTGAGAACCGCTCCTAAAGTGAAAAATCTGGTTGGTAACAAGGCCAGCACCAGAACTCTGAGAGGAGCCAGCATAGAGTGGTTGAGGGATAATTATCAGAAAAACCCACAGGAGGTGATGGTTTCCAGGGTGAAGTGATCATTGGTATCAAATATTGCTAGATATGAGAACAGGCAAAGAGAGGGGAGACTGCCACTAATAGTTAAGACTCCTGAAATGGAAGGAGGTAAGGATGATGTTACAAAGTTATGGGTTTGTGCAAGGAGGGGGTGCTGAAAACTTTTAATTTGTAGTCATCTAGGTAAAAGAACTGCTTTTAAAATTTCTGTTTAATGTCAGGCATGTGGGAATAGCATGCCAGGACTATCATCCCTTTAAAACAGCAGCTCTCATTATTTTTGTGTTTTCTTCCAGGCTTTGTCTATGTACATAACTATTTTTACAGTGGAGTGTTCTGCTGTCACAATAAATACCAAGGCGTTTTCAAAGGTTACGACAGCAGGAGACAGCATTTTGATATGGCAGCAAAGATAAACTTGATCCCATTGTCAGTTTGTTCTGCTTGAGGGGAGGGTTGTTTGGTGGAATTTCTAGGAAAAGCAAGGCAGATGCACTTAGGCTAATTTTGGTTACTTGAGAAGGAAACAATAAAAACCCCTCTGGTACAGAAATGTTTCTTAAGCCTCATTAAGGAAGCAAGGACACAGATAAGACAAAGTGGAAGAAAAGGTCTCTTTTAGCGGAATAAGCTTGCATCATAAATAGTAGATATCCAAAATGGTGTCTCAGAGCCACCCTGTGGTTTCCTAGATTTTATCTGGATTGTTCCTTTGGAATGGATTATTTGCTAAAGAAGTTGTTTATTGAGTGGAGTTGAAGAGCAGGGAGAGATTTTAGAGTGTAGCTATTTTGAGGGAGGGGTAATTGAAACAAGGCGCTGAGGTTAGGGATTTGTTTCCCTTATAAAATGAATATATTAGGGCAATGCCCCCTAACATTGAATATACCCCTTAAAAAAGTTATTGTGCATAGGGGACTTTTTCTCAGTCTTTTAAAAACTTTATGAATATATATGTGTCAAGCACAGTGCAGTGAATGTAGTGCACACTTCACAACCCAGGGAAATCAATGGTGTATATGCAATTTATAAATGAGGGAATTGAGGCTCAAAGAAGTGAAACAACGTGACCAAAGTCTGACATCAAATAAGTGTCTGGGCGGGAATTCTAAACCCTGGTATGTTTCACTCCAAATCTAGTGTAATTTCCACAGTGACGCAGTTGCCATATGTTGTCACATTCTTAGAAGTATCTGAGACTCCTTCATTTCTCTCATTAGTAATGACTACTAATATGTAGTCATTACCCAAGGTTGTATATGAGGACCATAAGGGGACTTTTTCAAATTATCAGTGTCCAGACTCCCCCCATAGAGGACCTCTGGAGTGAGAAAAAAAAAAAAATTAAAAGAACACTCGCCCTCTCATCTCCTAGTGTCTTTTCTTTTCCCCCTAGAAGCCCAGGCTGTACACAGGCTGATTTTAGAGTTGTAGAGCAGGTGGCGGGCAGGGCTGGGCCAGCCAGCAGCAGCAAGCCGATTCAGCTGTGACAGTGACAGCTGCTCCTCCCCAGCTGCCCATAACTAGCTGATCTCAATCACCTGGGAGAGAGACAGGGTGCAAAAGGGTCTTTTGTGGCCACAGGCAAACAAACTGGAGTCAAGCTGCCTGAGTTCAGATTTGATCTCTGTTGCAAACTAATGGTATGACCTTGGGTAAGAGGATCCCTTAAATTCCCCAGGAGGCAGAATAGTGAGTACAGGTAAGGACTCTGAGATCTGAGGGAAGTAGGTTTCAGCCCCAGCTCTAATGATATACCCAGGGTGGACTTCATGGGCATGCAACCTGTGCAGTCTCACAGGGCCGGGCACTTGGAAGGGCCTGCGTGTGCAGGGTTTAATCCTCTGCTGTCACCGTCTTGAAATTCTTAATAGTTTTTGAGTAAGGGACCTTACAGTTTCATTTTGCACTGGGCCTCACAGACTACGTAGCTTGTCCCCTACTGCCTTTGGGAAATTACTTAACTGCTCTGAGTCAGTTTCCTTAACCATTGAATGGCAATTGTCCTGAGACTTATATGAGAGGATGCATGTAAAGCACTTGCTTGGCACAGAGCACGGGCTCAGTAGCCAGCATTAACACAGCCCTGGACATCAGTGTCTTCATCTATAAAATAAAAGTGTTATATTAGAGCATGTCTAAGATTTCTTCTACAAATACAATGTACCTACAAGATTTCCTTCACTCTAACCAGTAGGAAAACACTTTGAAAAACATAATGTAAGGCTTCATTTCCTTTCTTTACAGTTTCGATTTTTTAAAAAAACATGTCCATGTTAATTGTTTCTCCTCGTAGCTGCTGCCTACTAGTCTTAAAATCTCTTTTTGAAAATTCTTACAGAATGATTTTAACCTCTATTTAACCTATTTTAAGTGTATCTTTTATTTAGTGAATGTAATGTTGAGAGAGGGGTGGGCTTGGCCTGTAGACTCTCCCAAGAGGGTGGACTTTTTAAAAACCAATGTGTGGCCGGGCGCGGTGGCTCTAGCCTGTAATCCCAGCACTTTGGGAGGCCGAGACGGGCGGATCACGAGGTCAGGAGATCGAGACCATCCTGGCTAACACGGTGAAACCCCGTCTCCATTAAAAAATACAAAAAACTAGCTGGGCGAGGTGGCAGGCGCCTGTAGTCCCAGCTACTTGGGAGGCTGAGGCAGGAGAATGGCGCAAACCCCGGAGGCGGAGCTTGCAGTGAGCTGAGATCCGGCCACTGCACTCCAGCCTGGGCGACAGAGCGAGACTCCATCTCAAAATAAATAAATAAATAAATAAAATAAAATAAAATAAAAACCAATGTGTAAGATAAAGGTAGGAACAAAGTATGTGTGGAAGGGTGGGGGATTGCTGGAGGGGATAGCATGATTAAAGGGGTGTTGTGATCTTGCTTTAAATACATCACTGGAGATGTAGAGGTCTGATAGGGACAGTTGAAGCACAACCTCCACAAAGGTGAGGAAGAAGATAATCAAAACACAGGACAGGGGGCCAACTTTGGAGAGGATAAGGGGAATGTCATCCTCTGAAATAAGCAAAAATAGCTTGAAGATACCATGATTTTTTAATTGTATGCTGAAATACCTTAAAAGAAAGAAGGCAATACCTTCCCTACAAAGTACCTACTATTTATACAACTCTGGAATCTCCTTGTATCCTTGTTGTTTTTACCAAAAAAGATGTTTCTTTTCTCCCTTTATTTTAGTAAAGTCTTGCTTGCAGCCCACCTCTCCCACATTCCCCACCATACGCCACACATTGATCATTCTTCACTTTTGATGGCTAGAGTTTAGGACTTCACAAATATACCAGAGGTTATTTAATCACTGATCAATTAGAAAACATTTGAAAAGAAGATGATTTGTTTGAAAGAATGAACTTGTCTGTAAGTCTCATATATTGCTCATTTCTGTGTATCACAGGGTAGTTCTGAAGCTTTTTACCTGCTTTGAATAATTTCTGTTCATTCTTCCTACTTAACAAAATATAATTCATTTTCTGACAGCCAACTCAATTTGTCAATGTCTTCCTGGAATTTAAAATTTTCCTCCAATATTAGGTAAACTTTCAGGTGATTCATTTTAATTGAGAAATAAAAATTGTATATATTTATCATGTACTACATGATGCTTTTAAACGTGTACATTGTGGAATGGCTAAATCAAGCTAACATATGTATGACTTACACTTTTTTTGTGATAAGAACATTTAAAATGTAGTCTCTTAGCTATTTTCAAGAATACAGGCTACATTGTTATTAACTGTAATCACCATTGTTGTATGATAGATTTTTGAACCTATTTCTTTTATACTTTATAACTTTACTTTTATAAATACTAACTAGTCATATTAAAAGTCTAGCACTGTCTAATGTATTTAGGGTTAAAGATATAAATATATCTATGATTACTGGAATGCTGAATTAATTATATGTCTGTATATGTCTCCTTTAATTTTACACTACAGTGTTAAAATTAGTATCTAAAATCTAATGCTACTTTTAGGAACACCTAACAAAAAATTCAGCCGTTCCCTCAACTCTGTTGAAAGCTCATTTCTCTTTAGAATGTAGGCTTTAGTGAAGCAAAATAATTTAAAACAGCCCAAAATGCTTTTTTTAAAGTATGTTTTAAATACTGTAAAATAACAAGAAAGTATACAGAAGCTATTTATGGAGAAATGGGCTTGTGATTGGAAACATTAATGTCAGCCAAATTTCCAAAAGCAGTTTCACTTAATGGCTGAAATAAAATGGAGAAAAATGTATGAAAGATTGCCTAACAAATAGATTAGGCATAAGTGACTAAAAATGAATCTGAAATTTTTAAAAAATCTGAAAGAAACTGAACTGCTGAAAATACGCATTGAAAGTTATAAAGTTGTCCTAGCGGTGCATGGAAATGACCAGTATATAAAATGCCAATGACTGAAAATACGAAGTTTTCTCCAGTATTTGTTTCTTTGACCAATTCATCTAGAGCCAATAGAGTACTGTATACTTAATAACTGGTATTGCTTTTCAGGAAAATAAAATATGATATACCATTTAGTTGTATTAGGAAGCTAATGGGTATACAGGGCTTTCATTGCTGATAAGGCTGAACATTTTCTAGTGTTCCTTTCTTGTTGGTGTAATGTTTTTATATCTTTAACACTTGTCTAGGGGAAAGTAGTATTAACCATAAGGGTGTATCAGAACTTTATTGTTTTCTATATTAAGTTATTTGTCCATCAAAATCATGGCTACTTCCTATCTATATTGCTTTCCTTTTAAACTTTTTAATTTTTAAATATACTTTTTTTTATTGCCTCTGCTCTGTAATTGCAAAATGTACTTTATGTAGTCATATGCATCACGCATAGGTGACCATTTCATTTTTTGCTTTGGTATTAATGAAATTCTCTCACACGTTGAGTATAAATGCACCATTGCATTTTCTTATAGTTTTTCATAATTTAAAAAAGCTTGAATCCTTGACTCATCTGGAATGAATTTTAATTGTTTCCCCAATAACATTTATTAAAAGTTTTTTTCCCCAGTGAGCCATCATTTCTCTACACTGTAATCCAAAAATGTTCTGTGAATTCTTTTTCCAGAGTCCATTCTCCTACACAGCTGAAGTTGCTTGAATCTTATTCTAATTTCTGATTTCATGGTTAATGCATTCCCCTGTCTCTGAGCCTTACACATGTCTTTCTTTACTTTTTAATCTGGAAACTTAACTCTTATACTACACCCCAACCACAAAATGGTGATCAAACAAACAAACAAAACTACATGTTGAAATTGCATCAGAAAATACTATGGATATTTTCTTTCATTTTTCCATGCCTCAGCTTTAGCGTCTCAGTCTTAGCAGTTTAATTATATTTATTTACTTATTTTTATGTGAAGTTTTAAAGTACAAAAGTCAAGTCTTTCAAGATTCAGCCTTTAAATCTAAATATTACTAAATTTATTCCTTTTTATTACCAGCAGCCAGAGAGCAGCAGCCATTGAACTTTTTATTTATTCTTTTTTTTTTTGAGAGAGAAAAGGAAAAGAACTCAGAAAATAATGTATTTGGACTACAATTAATTGTGTATAAGCTAAATATGAAGCTGAAACCAATATAATAAAGGTACTCAAGATTCAATTCATCAAACTCTTAGTGGCATCATTAAGGAAATCAGTTTAAGTCTTCGCACCCAGTGTACTTTTGCCTCTGAGTCTTAGGACTTTGTGATGCTTCTAACTAGAGCCAGTCAGCCTGTTTTGGAGGGGATCTGGGGGCGATTATCCTGGCTTTAGTGGCAGTTACTCTTTTCCCTTTTACTGCCATTATCAACCCTGCTCATTTCGTTCTCTGTTTTGCCCTGCTAATTTTTTGCTGTTTTGCAAAGCAGCAACAGAGACAAAACATTGCTTTTAATGCAGGTGACATTTAGGGAAAAAACAAAACAAAACAAAACAGTTGGAAATTTTAAGAATAAACATTATAACCTTTGAATGACTTGAAGGGCCCAGGGTAGCATAAATGTAGAGGAGCCTTCTGCCCCTGATGGGAGACTTGTAATGTCTGCTTTCAGGATTTCTTTTTATATTCCAACAAATAGCATCATATAAAACCAGGTTGAAGAACTTTTTTTAAAAAATCAATCAAGGGCCACTGACCCACTGAAAAAATTCAATTAAGGGTGGTGAGGGGGAAAAAAGCAACTGTTACAAAGTAAAGAAATAGAATTTGTTCAATTCATCTGGTTTTAAAATTAGGAAAAGAGAACATAAACCCCCTTTTTCAGTAAATGCAGCAAGTAATTTACAAGAAGTACTTCAGTTTTATGTTATTGGCAATTAAAAGAGAAACACAGGAGAGAGAAAAAGAGGAGTATACTGAGTTACATACACATAAAGACTGGCCCCCTCTAAGAGGTACAGCTCTGGAATAGAAGCTGCTAAATAATGCCAAACGTTGCTATTGAAAGCATTCTAAAAGATGCAGTGCAAGCTTGTGTGCATGTATAGAAAACTATTTTATGCTTTTAAAATGGCAGCTATATATATTATCGTCCATCTCTTACAAATTCTTGTCTTTCTCCTTTGTTTCTGTTTGTGTGTGTAGAGAGAGAAAATCTTTTCACATTGCTTTTATCACTGGGTATACAGTTTTTTGTTATTGTTATAGACTTTTCCAACTAATGTTATTTTGTACATTCATTTCCGTATATTAGTGTGCTACAAATACTTAATAGCTAAATTAAGTAATATCACATAGATTCCTTGAGATCAGAGACTGTATGTTTTTCCCCCAGCTTTATTGTGGTATAACTGGTATACAAAAAAAAAAAAAAAAAACTGCACATAATTAACATTACAATTTGGTGCAGAGCCTGCATGCTTTGTTCACGTGCATATCACTCAAAACGAATGATCAATGAGCGAGGAGAATAAATGCTATATCAGAGTTGGTTCAATCACATCTCTGGGATTTTAAAAATAAATCATGAATACAGCTGTGAGGAACATATTTTGTACAAGATGGAAGATGAGAGGTCTATTTGGGGGGACAACTGCTGTCTCAACTGGGAGTATTGGCTCAGAACAATGCAGTTGGTATATGCTGTAGTATAAACAGTTTGAGTGTCTTCATTATCCATATAGCCCCACAGTTATTTGTTTTCTCTTTATTTTTTTACTAACAATGGGTGAATATGGTACTTCATACTCATTTACTTGTGCTTCATTTTATTCATTCCTTTTATACAAACCATCTGCTTCTAACCTCTTGTTCTGAGGAACTGGCATTAATTTTGTATTTAGATGGAAAACTTTTTGTGTGTCTTATTGTCATATTACAGAGGTAACATTGACAGGATTCGGCAAGTGTCCAGGTGGAAAGGAAGGCCTAACTTGTTGTTCTCTTTGCCATACTTAGTCCCCACAGTGTATATGTATACAGTGTAAAATATATATGTATAGGTAAAATATATCAATATACACAATGTATTATAAACTAATATAAATATATTAATATATATAATGTATATTATGTTAATATACGTTATATAATACATATTAAAAATATAAAACTTGGTGGTTGTTGCTGTGGTAAAAGGGATTTCTGCCCTTCTAATTGTATTCAGTAGATATTTATTATTAAAGTGGGAATGCAATAGATTTTTGTGGTTTTATCTTATAATTTGCGCCTTTGTTGAGCTCATTATTTTTAACTTTGTCAAACATCTTGGCCTTTTAGGTTATGTAATTAATTATATATTGTGCAAATGGTGTTGTTTTTATTTTATCTTCTTACACTACTCATTTATTTTTCCTACTTGATTACAATGGTCAACATTTTCTAACATAGTTAATTAGGAATGATGATTGGGTATCTTTGTGGGGGGGGGGTTTCTTCTTTATTTTAGATGACTGCTTCTAACATGTCTCCCTTAAGAATAACGTTGACTTCTTTCAGACATATCGTATTTGTGATAATAAAAGAAAATCTTTCTACTTTTAAAATTAGAAACAAATGTTGGATTTTTAGATTTTTTACCCTATTTATTCACTTAATTATATTTTTACTATTTTTCTTATGAATTGTTGTCTTTATTTAAAATCAGCCATGCAACCTCAGACTAAAATCCAACTGATCATGACAAACAATTCTTTTAAAGTATTGATGTATAGCTTGCTAATATTGTATTTAGAATTTTGCATCAGTGTCCAGAAATAAGAAAAATCTATAATTTTCCTTGTGAGATTTTAGCCATAGATCAGGTTTAGTAATCAAGCTGACCTTAGTCTCATGAAAATAAGTTTGATAGAGCACTTTTAGGAACCATTTGTATTATAAGATTATTATTGATTTAATATTTGAACTGCTTGTGTCTTTTTTGTTTCTTTTGAAGTTTGTTGATAATATTGCTTATTTCTTTTCTTTCTTTCTCTTTCTCTTTCTTTCCTTCTCTTCTTTTTCATTTTTCTCTTTTATTTCTACAGGGTCTCACTCTGTTGCCCAGACTGGAGTGCAGTGGGCAGTGACATAATCATAACTCGATGTAGTCTCAAATGTTGGGGCTCAAGTGATCCTCCCACCTCAGCCTCCTGAGTAGCTAGGACAATAGGCATGCACCACTACACTCAACTATTAAAAAAAGTTTTTTTTTTTTGTAGAGACAGGATCTCACTATGTTCCCCAGGCTGGTTTCGAACTCCTGGGTTCAAATATCCTCACACCTTGGCTTCCCAAAGTGCTGGGATTACAGGTGTGAGCCACCGTGCCTGGCAATATTGCTTATTTCTTTGGTATATTTAGATTCTTTCTCTCATTTTGGGTACTTGGGCTGTTTTTTTTTTTTGTTTGAGAAACTTGTTCCTTTTTGTGATTTGTAGCATATTTACATATGGAATTCCCTAATGATTTAAATAGTTTTTTATTAAGTATAACTAAAATATATCTTTAAAGTGAATAATTTATCTACTTTTCTCCTTTGTTTAATTGTACTAGCAGTTTATCAATTTTATTAGTTTTTCCAAACTTCTTAAGATAGGCTTATAGAGCTATGGATACATTTTGATTCCTTGTTTGTATTTTAATTAGTTCTTTATTCAGTTGCCATTTAAGAAAGATATTTTTATGATTTCTATGTGGTTGGATTGTGTTCTTATATCCCATTTCCTATCTCCTGCCTTGTGCTGTGTAGAAATCCTGCCATTTCATATTGAGAATGTCTGTGTTTGAGTATATGACAAATTATTGTGAAAAATAACATTTTCCCAAATATTTTTACATGAAGCAAATCATATAAACCTGATGATTATATTGTATTGTCTTGTTTAGATATACTGAATTCTTTCATTGTTGTTTTTGTTGCTAAATTCAGCTAATGGAATAATTCTGTAACTAGGAGTGTGTTTGTCATATTGAATTGATCAGTTTTTTGTTTTATAAAAAATCATTAGATTTTAAAAAAATTTACTGGATATTTAAAAAATCATTTCCTGTTTCATTTGTTTATCATTTGATAGTGTCCTTGTGTTTTGGTTTGAGATGTACTTTTTTCCAATTCTGTGACTAATGCCTTGCTCTTTTTATTTGCATTAGCAAACTTAAAGGGAGTAACCATTTAATTAATTAATTAATTTATTTATTTACTTTTCAAATACCTAGAGCTCAAGGAGAGAGTAACCATTTTAAACGTGTATTTTTATAACTAGAGTCAGATTTTATTAATCTTATTTCTAATTATTTTAATATTTAGTGCATAAAATTTAGCATATTTATCTTACATTTTTAACTTAGCAGTGAACTTTTCTTTTTAAATTCATACTCTAGTAAATTTGAGGGATGATTTAATGATATGAAAAGATAGCCTTAATTTCTTAATTTATCTTGTGGCTTTGATTCCTTTTATTGCTATGTACAACGCTTTCTTTTATTTGTAGTAATGTATTGGTTATTTGCCATAGAACTGTAGTCTTTCTTAGGTACTTGTTAGGCCGTCCATCTTATTCTGTTTGTGTTTCTTGTGGTCTTTCCTATGTTATCTTAATTGATACTCTCTTCACCCTATCATGGTGACTTTGCTTATCTACTTCTAGTATTGTAAAGCTTTTAAAATTGGGCCTGGCTTACTTCTTAAACAATTATAGTAATTGAGTCCTCTCTTGATTATTTTGTATTAATAATCCTTGTTATTCTTCCAGATTTTAAAAAATGGTGTATTTAATTTCAAAGGCACTGTTGGTTTGCCATTTGCCCAGATGTCTGGCTTCTTCATTTAGTCATTTTCTTTATTTATTAACAATTAACATGTTTTAAAAACACCTACATGAAATTTTCTTTCAGTGACATGAAAATAAATTGTTTTTCCTTAGCTAAACGTATATAAAGATTTATTTGTCTAAGTTTCTAAAATCTTTTGGGTCTTTTAATCTTTATGTTAGCAGATATGATATTTAGCACATTCATATGTTGTAAAACTTTCAGATGATTAAGAGTTTCCTTTGTATGTATGGTTTAATTTTCCATCCTTTCTCATTTTTAATTTACAAAAAAAGTCAGTTATTGAAGAAAATGCTTAGGAATCTACCTTCCTCTTTCCACTAGCAGATTATTTCCAAAATGATGAGTTAAATGAAAAATGTAATGTTTCTTTACTGTGGGATTTCTCATGGCTTTTAATCCGTTTGTATGTTTCCCCAATTTTTTCTTGACCGTGGGACAATCATATTTCATTTTTTAATGATAGAACCAAGTGTTACGTAATTCACAGTTTAGAAAATGCTGGTGTAAGGTATATATACTTGCTTTTATTTAGAAGAGGCTGCTGAATTTGATAATCTTCAAAAACAGAAGATTATGTAGTAAGGAAAAATGCATAGCATGTTCAGGAACAGTTAACACAGGTGTATATTAAGCCAAAAGCCCAAAGCATCAGAATGCTGATGAGAGAATTAGCTTATATTGCCCAACACATTTTTTGAAATGACATATTATTATTCTCATAGGTACTCCCATCCCACCTTATATTCCTAAAATATTTCATTGGCCAAAGTCCATTGATATCCCTTGTTTATTGAAATTTCTAGAAGTATGACCTCTTTTTAGGAGACTGCAGCCACATAGTTTTTTGCTATCTTCTAAACTTGTCCAAAGTTGTTAGTAGTCCCCCCACCTTTAGGTCAAGATAACCCCTTTGGAGAGTAAACAGTACATTTCTCATACAAGGTGGATGGTATCTTATCCAGTAAGACCATCTCTCAATCAGATTATCTGTATGTTCTTTTAGAAAATTACGAACAGCAACACACTTGTATAAAAAGTTTATTAAATACTGCTTATTAAATCCCTAAGAATCAACCTCTGACAGGTACAAGTATGGCAAGGGGGAAAAACCATATTCCTTCCTATAAGATACCCTTGGAAGTACTTATTTGCCACAAACTGAACGTTCACAGACCACTGGTGTTGTAATTGTAAACTTTATATGATGGTGTTTTCAAGGCATAATAAAACATTCTTCCTGGAAGTCTCCTAAACAGAGGGGGCGTCTTAATTAGGCTCTATTAAATCTTGGGTAACATTTCTGTTGCCTGCGCCTGTGAAAGGGAAGTCCAGGGAAGCATTGCTATTTAGACCTTTACAGAATGGCCCTCCCTCAATCATGGTCTTGTGCAATCAGCCATTTTAATATACTCACTCCAGTGCAAAGGAATCCCAGGGTAGAAATGTGATAGATTCATTTGCAGATTATATAGACTTGAGTTTCACCATTTAAAGTGATACTTTTACACCCTTTCCTGCTTTCTATGGCTGTACCCCTAGGCCCCCTGCCACTGCAGAAAAACTCCTCCATCCTCCAAGTACTTCAGTGTTTTGAGTCCCCTGCATTCCTCATTAGTCTGTCTCTACTTGTCATTCTCTGTCAAGGCTTAAGTTTTTCTTTTAGAGAAGCGAGGCCTTTTTATGTCTGGCCTCCAGCAAGAAACCCTGGAGGCCTGTTTTTTCATTTTTACCCCCAGAAAGTCAGCATATCTAAGTTTGCCCCTTGTTCTCCAGTGCTATATTGTCCATCACCCAGGCCAGGGGTGATTCAGGTTCAGCCTCCTCACCGCTATTTCCAAGTTACTCTAATCCCTTTAGTTCCTGAGCTATTGTTCTTCCTTCCAATCAAACCTAAGAAACTGCTGCCAGACTCTGCCCTATAAAATAACTGCATTCTTTATGTCACTTCCTTATTTATGAACCTAGGGTGACTTTCCAGTGCTTATTGGCTCCAGTATAAATTCTTCTGTGTGCTTGGATTTCAAGTCCTTGGTAATCTTGCCTCACCTCGTTTATCCATCCTTACCTCCCCCGGCTCTCTATACACACCCTAGCCCCTCGAATGACAGATAGCACCACCACTGCTTCTCAAGGCAGCTGTGCTGAAAGACCTGATCTTTTAATTTTTTTTAACTTGTAAACCGTCATAGACAGACACTTTTGCAAAATACAATAAAAATCATTAGAAGAAGAAAATTATAAAGCCATATAAAATATAAGCTTCATTTTTATTAGATTAATGAATATAAAATTACTCTGTCAAATTGGTATAAAAGTCCCTAAATGCTTATTAATTTCTGTTCTTATCTCTATAAACACTGATAATAATAAGAGTGTGGGGGCTGGCACCTGTCCTTGTGCCATACTGGGATTAGCACTGCTTTGCCTCCTGTTCCTTCACACTGCCTTGCCTTTTGCTTGGACTCTCCCTGTCCTAGCTTGGAATGCCCTGTCTTTTTCAGCAACCTCACCTGCCCATGCTAGAGAGCCCCAGGTGGGTTCACCCTGCAACTACACAAAGCTACACTTAATAGACCCCTTCCTTGAACTCCTGCTGCTCTACTTACACTTAATATCATACCTCTTAGTGCCTGATTTTACACCATATTTTTGAGACAGGTTCTGTCAAAAATAGGCTGGAGTGTAGTGGCATGATCATGGCTCACTGCAGCCTGGAACTCCTGGGCTCAAGCAGTTCTCCTGCCTTGGCCTCCTGAGAAGGTGGGACCACAGGCGTGCACCACCACATCTGGCTGATTTTTTTAAAAAAGTTCGTAGGGATAGGGCCTCCCTATGTTGCCCAGGCTCATATTTTAATTTTTCTGTAATTGTTCCATCTCTGTTAGTCCCACCCACTTAATGCCTTTGCAAGTAGCCTGAGATACTAAAGGGTATAAAGTATGTGTCCTTCCCCAAAAAAACATATTATATCCTAGCACCTAGCCTTATAAGTCCCTTGATACATATTGGTTAAATGAATAAACAAATCTTCTATTCAACTAAAAATATTTTTCTCTCCTCCAAAAGATGTGTCTTCTATAATGCATAGTAGGCATTTCATTAAAATATTTATTTAAAAAGTATATTAAGTTGGTTGATTATAGTCTGGGAACATACAGAGCACCTACTTTCCAACATTGCCCTGTGACATAACCTTTTGGCTACTGTATAGTGCTGACTATAGCACAGGTTTTCGTTTAGTGCCTTTCATAGTCAGTTTTCTGCTGATTCAGACCAGTTATTGCCGGATCTGATTTTATGATTCCATGGAGTGTCACATGTTGAGAATGTTGTGAAACTTTAAAAATTGTTTTCTGTTTACCCAATTTCTATTAACATTCATATCCACATGCGATGCAATGTTTTTTCCTCTTTAGAGGTTAGAGGAACCTTTAAGAGAGTATTACAGTTGCCCCAAATTTGGAAATTGCTGAATTAACCTGTTTCAGGTTAAGTTGTCCAGTCTGCACACTCCTTGATCAATGAATCATTTCTCCATTATGTGCTTAGTTTCAGGGTCAGTAGTCAATAAGCAGTGGCATTTTCATCTCAACCAGTGAGTTTATTCCAAATTCCTGGAATAAGCATTTGTATGGCAAGGTGGGTATTTTCCCCTTTCACTTAGTTATTTATTTATAATTGTTTTTCAATAGTTTTGTGGGAACAGGTGGCGTTTGGTAACATGGGTAATTTTTTTTTTTTTTTTTTTTTTAACGGAGTCTTGCTCTGTCGCCCAGGCTGGAGTGCAGTGGCGCGACCTGGACTCACTGCAACCTCCGCCTCCCGGGTCCAAGCAATTCTCCTGGCTTAGCCTCCCAAGTAGCTGGGCTTGGTAAGTTCTTTAATGGTGATTTCTGAGAGTTTGGTATACCCATCACCTAAGCAGTGTACACTGTACCCAATGTGTAGTCTTTTATCCCTCACTCCCCTCCCACCCTTCCCCCCAAGTCACCAAAGTCCATTGTATCATTCTTATTATTATTATTTGAGATGGAGTCTTGGCTCTGTCACCCAGGCCAGAGTGCAGTGATGCATTCTTGGCTCACTGCAACCACCACCTCCTGGGTTCAAGCAATTCTCCTGGCTTAGCCTCCCAAGTAGCTGGGCTTACAGGCACCTGCCACCACACCCAGCTAATTTTTGTATTTTTACTAGATATGAGGTTTCACCATTTTGGCCAGGCTGGTCTTCAACTCCTGAACCTCAAGTGATCTGCCTGCCTCGGCCTCCCAAAGTGCTGGAATTACAGGCATGAGCCACCACACCCAGCCATTGTATCATTCTTATACCTTTGTGTCCTCATTGCTTAGCTCCCATTTATAAGTCAGACTATATGATATTTGGTTTCCATTCCTGAGTAACTTTACTTAGAATAATGGTCTCCAACTCCATCCAGGTTGCTGCAAATGCCATTATTTCATTTCTTTTTATGGCTGAGTAGTATTACATGGTATATATATACCACCTTTTCTTAATCCACTTGTTGATTGATGGGCATTTGGGCTGGTTCCATATTTTTGCAATTGCAGATTGTACTGCTATAAACATGCGTGTGCAAGTGTCTTTTTCATATAATGACTTCTTTTCCTCTGGGTAGATACTCAGTAGTGGGATTGCTGGATCAAATGGTAGATCTACTTTCAGTTCTTTAAGGAATCTCCATACTGTTTTCTATAGTGGTTGTACTAGTCTACATTCCCACCAGCAGTGTAGAAGTATTCCCTTGTCACCATATCCACGCCAACATCTGTTATTTTTAAATTTTTTAATTATGGCCATTCTTGGTGGAGTAAGATATATCATCACATTGTGCTTTTGATTTGCATTTTCCTGATAATTAGTGGTGAGCATTTTTCATATGTTTGTTAGCCATTTGTGTATCTTCTTTTGAGAATTGTCTATTCATGTCCTTAGCCCACTTTTTGAGGGGATTATTATTTTTTCTTGATTTGTTTGAGTTCCATGCAGATTTTGTATATTAGTCCCTTGTCAGATGCATAGTTCGTGAAAATTTTCTCCCACTCTGTGGGTTGTCTGTTTACTCTGCTGATTATTTCTTTTGCTGTGCAGAAACTTTTTAGTTTAATTAAGTCCTGTCTATTTATCTTTGTTCTTGTTGCATTTGCTTTTGGGTTCTTGGTCATGAACCCTTTGCCTAAGCCATTGTCTGGAAGAGTTTTTCTGGCAAGGTGTTTAATAATGCTACAAGTTTAGCCAAAGGATGTCAGGGGGTTTTAAAACTTTCTTATTAACATATAACACACCTACAAAACAGTGTGCAAATCCAGAGTTACAGCCCCGTGATTTACCACAAAGTGAAGACACCCATATAACCAAGGGTGGTGAGAATTTCACTGGGAACTTTCTTTCCTTTCTTTCACAGCACCAATGATGGCTTCTTAAACATATGGCGTTAGTGGGAGTGTATGTTATGAAGTGTAAATAGTAATCCATGTGCAGAGGTGCTGCTAAGTTGACTGAATTAAGCCTTTGACTTGTCTCATTGTCCTGAGAGCATTGACGCCATCTGTCTGGCAGCACAAATTCTGACAACTGCCCAAATCTATAGGGTCTTTCAGTTCATTTATTTTTTTTAAAAGCTTTCCAGGTGTTTTGAATTATATTTAGTTGTGGTTAGTGGTAAATTTATGAGCTGGCTGGCTACGTCTTCTTGACTTGTGCCATAGAAATCTGCAAAAGGGTCCCGGGGTCTCTCTCTTGGGGTCTCTCTCGCTCTCCTTTTTTCTTTTTTTTTTTTTGCCTTCCAAATTTCAGCTTGGAAAAATAACAAAAATGTTCCCAGCTCCCCATTTTCCCACCATTACTGCTTTCTTTGAGCTTTCAAGGGATGAATTCTGACATGCAGTTTCATGTCCTACCCTAGGATTATACGCTACTCTCATAAAGTACCTGTGGATAGAAAACCTGCCTGTTTTCTCCTTAAAAGCCCTACGTGGTTTGTAGGGTTGACATTTTAATCATTACCCCCCTTAAAATTCCCAGTGACTGTCCAGGTGCATCACTGACAGAATCTCCAAACCAAAGTTTAGCAATAACGAAGAAGAGAAGAAACACTTAAATATTATACTTACAGTTTGTGTCGAGGAGAAAAATGCTTACACTGCTAAAGTCTATTGCAGCTTAACTAACACTTCGCTAGGACAATATGCTGAGTGTTCTGCATGTTGTTTTCTTTATTTTTTCCCCCAGCAATAATTTCTTAACTCAATGTTACATTCACCTTGAGGCAAGCCAAGAACTTTTTTAGGATGCTTTTAATGCAAGTAATTTACTTACCCATATGATTAATTAAGGGATATACTGCAATTATAAAGGTTTGCATATATGTAGAGCTATAATTTTTCCTTGGTTTATAAAGTAGTTTATAAAGTTCTGCTGACCCACAAAAATCTAACTGTTGCAGTTACTGTTAGGCAGTGTACAGTATGGTGTGTAACTGGTGTGCTGTCGTTTCCTTGAGCTAACTAGGGAGAACTTGTTATTTGGTGGCTGGGTGATGGGTTAAGCAATACAATAGTTTAAACAGATTTAAGAATCTAGCCAGACAAGTTAGGAAGTGAGATTTCTGTGAACTTCTGGCATTAGAGAGAGATATGCTGGCCCCAGTGGATTTGGGTCTCTTCCTTCCTTGGCTTGAGCTGTGGATTCTAGGCATTTAAGGTTTCCTCCCCACACCCACCTTCTCCACCACCAAGGTCAGCCTCAGAGCAGCATCTCCTAAGAGACCTGGAGAGGAAGGGTTTCCGGTTGTCCTTGCTTTTTAATTTAAGGGCTTTGTTTAAACCTGAATTCAAGGGGGAAAAAGCAGTTTTTCCACATATAAGGGAAGTATCTAGCTGGATTTTGTGGTCCTTTGTTACTAAAGTTCTAAAATTGTGGACTTTTAGTATCCTGTGATATGTGTTTTTCATGTGCTAAATTCCAAAGGCAGGACGGGAGTCGGGAGGGGGTCCAGAGTGTCCTCTCATCAGCTCTTCCAGATTCAATATGTAATCACTAGGGAGAGAAATAAGAGCAGAGGTTTTAAAATAAATAATATAGTTTGGATGGTAATCGTCATATAATCCAAAAGCATTTCTTGAGCAACTATTGTGTGTCTAGCACTGTGAAGGAGGGTCTGAGTAAATTTGCCTGAATCCTGGTTCCCTTGTGCTTATTATTCAATGAGAATACAATAAAGTAGTGAGTGGCATTGTCCTAGGGGAGTTTACTAAAGGGAAAATATCATGAAAGAAGTGAGACTTGAGCTAGCCTTTAAAGACGGTTAATATTTGGGCCAGTCTGGCCCAGTAACACAAGTCTGGTTAGAGGTGGGTGCAGAGGCTGACCATGAGGAAATTGGCTTGACTTGAGATCTGTGCGGCAGCTGGGAAGCAGGGCAGGGGAGTTAGAGATGGAATGTGGCCAACAACAGGGAATGACCTTGGAGAGTAATAACGTAAGGAAAAGGCCAGGATATCAGTGAGAAAAATAGGGATAGAAAGTAAAGGAATAAATACAAAATACTGCAAACAAGAAAGTTTGGACTTGGCACCAAATTAAATATAGGGGTTAAAAGAGGAGGGAGCAAAAGAGAATCAACATTCTAGATAGGTGACATCAAAATAGCAATTGTGATTGCAGGGAATTTGGGGAGAAAGAAATCTGCTTTGGGGAGCAGTAATGAGTTTAGCTTTAGGGATGTTTTTCAAGTGTCAAACTTTTTATTTGGTGTCAATTATTTAAAATATGCTGTGGCTTGAATGGGAGAGCAGGAATAGATTTTTAGAATTTGGAAGTTATTTGAGAATAATGTCTGTAACCCATAATAGAATTCAGAGAAAGGTGATTAGACAGATGTATGGTGGGGCAAGGTGGAGTGGTGGTGGGGGGCTAGACACAGTAGGAACCTTGAGGAAGGAAGAAGTGGCAACAAATATTGAAAAGAAGGAAGAATCAGAGAGGTAGTAGGAGAACCAGAATACTGTACCATATAATATAAGCTAAAATGAGGGTATTTCAGGAATTAGGGAGTCATCTTATGTCAGATGCCAAAAGAAGAAATTGAGGAGAGTAGAAAGTTAAAAATCCTTTTAGCTGTGTTAGAGTCTAGTGTATATTAAGCCCCTTTGCCATGCAAAGTTAGATTCTCATTATAACACAACCTACAACAGTACAGAATTTGATACACTACTATTTAGTTTTGTGCTCTATTCCAAGAGGATAGATATTCCTGGAAACATCTTATCCATGACTCTTCTGCTGCATAAACCCTTAGGGACTGCGTAAGATAGAAGTTTATGCATATTCTCTTAAAAGATATACAGCAGGTCACAGCAGTTAAACATGATTGGGTGAATTCTTCCACCAAATTTTAGCAGGCTTTTTACCCCTCCAAACAAATATTTGTTCATATCAACTTTGGTATGATGAAACTAAGATGCAGAAGCATTCGCCTCTCACTCTTGAGGCTCAACTCAGGTCAGTCAAATGGGGTTGGAACTATAATCCAGTTCTCCAGATTGTCTAATTTGTTTTTTTCTTCTCTAACCCATTGAGAAAATAAAGATTAACCTTCAGCTCAATATATCTGGTCTCCTGGACCTAAATTCAGATCAAGACTTATTCCTAAGCTTACATTTTAGAATTACAGAGTAAGGTGTAGGCGGCATTTGTCATTCTAGTAGTCACCACGCCTTGGGTGGGTGGTTGGGCAGAACAGTGACTGAAGGATGGAGTGTGTGTCCCTAAACCCGACACGCCCTGAAATCTTCCTGAATTAGTAAGTCACTTTATCCATATATTCTTGCACAATAATGGTGGAGGGGAAGTAATTTGGATAGCTGCTGATAAGACATTTTTGGGCCCTGTGAAATGGCAATACTTCAAACAGAGTGGGAGTAGCTGTACTAAACTAAGCAAACAGAATTCTTTCGAAAATAGTTACGGAGTTTCTACCTTGTAGCTGAGGCTTCCCAGCAAGGGTAAAGTCAGTCCCTTCCCTCAGGGAGAGATAAAGCACAGTGCAAGTAACTGGAATGCAAGGCAGGATGTGTCTAAGTACTATGTGAGCGAGTCATATCAGAGACATTCTTAGAGTGGGCTCTTGGAGGAAATGTAGAGTGTAAAGTCTTGACAGCTGCTAAGAAAAGCATCGATGAAGAGATAATGAACCTATTCATTTTGCCAATCTACCAAATGGTAAGATGTAATAAGTTTATGTACCAAATGAATAGTGTAACTGTGTCTATTTTTACAGGGGACTTGAGCTCATGAGTAAAGTCCTTCCAAGTTGTCATTTTTGTTTAAATTTCCCTTGAGCAATAAAGTAAAATTCACTCAACTGCCAGTTTTATCATGTGTTATGTACTGGCTTTAGAGCTGCAGGGGTTGGGAAATGAGGGAAATATGAGTGTTTCATGTTAGGAGCACCAGCACAGGATAGGTAGCTTGCCCAGGATGAAGAGTAGCAAAATAAATGCCTTGTTATCCACATGGCATATGGCATTCTGTTGTTTAGTGCTTTGCAATACAGTGTGGCCATTTCAGTGAAGGGTACTAAGACTCCAGATACTTAATTCTTGGCCTAAGCCATTATCTGTCTCTGTGTTAATGCTGGAATCCTTGGCATTTTCTGACATAATCATGCCTAAGCTTGATTACCCAAGTTCTGTAGATTGTTCAAAGTGTCCCTTGTGCTTATCTCATCTATCGGCTCAGCTGTCATACTCATTCAACCCTTGTGCTGAAGACTGTGTAAGATTCATCTTCATAAAACACAACATAGGATGAATTGCCAGTTTCCGCTCTTGAAATCTATTGAATCACTCCTCACTCCACACCCCATCACTTCCTTTCTGTTCTCAGCTCTACTCAGCCTAGTTCAGGCCCCCCTGAACTCTCTCATCTGTTAGTTGTGAGAGCTGAGCTTTTAATTTGATTTCCCTGGTGCAAATCCATATTTCCACTTGCTGCTAGACTAAACTTCCTGAAGAAGCATTTTACTCTTCAACTTATAAAACTTTGGTAACTGCCCATTGTCTGTAGCTCTGTTTTGCAGCATCGAACCCCATGATTTGCATAGTGTCTTCACAGTCTTATGTCCATCTGGACTTGTTATCTTCTTTTAAATCAGCTCATTTTAAATATTAAAACATATATATTAAAACATGTAGCCTCACTGCAAGCAATAAACTCCATGCAAACATGAGTCAGGGTTAGTTTTAATTTATTCCTCTTCACAGTCAAATGGACACATTAAGTAAGAGGAACAACATTGGTGAGCCACCTAAAATTCCCTCTCCTAAGAGGTTGCTCACCACACTGATAGTCCACCTCGTTATGATTATTGCAGCATTTAAGGACCACAGCATGGCCTTGACATCATTCACCCTCTTCTCTCTGTCAGAACTCTCCACTCCAGCCAAACTGGTTTCTTTGTGGCCTCCTTAGGTAGTAACTTTACATATTCTCCTCCTTAGCTTCTGAAATACCTTTCTCTACCTCCTCTTCCTCCTCCTCCTCCTGATCTGTGTTTGTCTTTCCCATCCCCTTTGGTCACTCTTCACTCCAACCCATCTTATGTATAGCAGTGCCTCCACCTCTCTAAATTCGGGCATTTTGCATCTACTGCCTTGTATCAGTAGTTCAGCATTTTCATTTTATCTGGCCTAGTTCTATCCTCATTGTATCATACAGTGTCAGAGTTAAGATGTATCTCAGAGAACTTTTCATAGGACTCTTACTGGATGTAGACCCTTGAAGCTCCTTGAGGACAGCAATCACATTATTCCTATCAAGCCCCAAATGTGTGTCTCTCTTTTAGGGTTTTTCTGACTCCAGAAGTCATTGAATATACCATTATTTCAGGATTTTTCAGGAGTTATTTTATCTAGCTCATTCTGCTCATCAACAGTTTTTCCACCAGAGATACCAAAGTCATACCTTTATTATCTTGCCCCCGACTTGTCCCTGTTGTAAGTTTCCACCCTTCACACCTTACCTCAGTACCTCCTCACCTCCTGACATACATTCAGCCTTCCCAGTTTTCAATCCATTTTGTTACCTTCTCCTTTACTTCCAAATAATAATAATAATAATAAACTATTGTTTTGTTGTTGTTGTTGTTGTTGTTTTGAGACAGGATCTCACTCCGTTGCCCAGGCTGGAGTGCAGTGGAACAGTCATAGCTCACTGCAGTCTTGAACCCCTGGGCCCAAGCAATCCTCCTGCCTCAGCCTCCTGAGTAGCTGACACTACAGATGTGTGCTACCATGCCCAGCTATTTTTTTTTTCTTTTTGTGGAGATGGGGTCTCACTGTCTTACCCAGACTGGGCTCAAACTCCTGGCTCAAGTGATCGTCTTGCCTCAGCCTCCCAAAGTGCTGGGATTACAGGCATGAGCCACCATGCCTGGCCAATAATAAACTTTTTTTTGTTGTTGAAGATCCCATCCGAGTCTGTCTGCCTAGTTCTGTCTTTCTTTTATCCTTAGCCCCAAGTTGTTGAACATAAAGTCTGGAACTCACTACTCTTTCGCAGTTCCTTTCTGGCCCCAGACAAGAGAGAAGCTAAACAGTTGGGGTCAGGGGCATTCATGGGGATCTTTGAGTGATATTTCCCTAGTGATATTTTGCTGTTGCTGATGCTAACAATGATAGTTAACATTTGGCACTCACAGTGTCCAGACACTGAGCTCAGCACTGGTCATAGTGTCCTTGTTAATCCTTGCAACAACCCTAAGAATCAGGGACTCCTACCCTCCCCATTTTACAGATGATGAAATGCAGGCATAGGGAGATTAGGCACAGCTGTTAATGGCAGAACCAGACATTCCAAAGCTGAAACTACACTGTACTGCTCAAACGACACAGGTGTATGAGGTGTATGGGAGCCTGAGCCCCATTTCCTGTTTGCATATTCCTGCTCATACATGCACAGGAATATATACTTATGGGGTACGGTCACTGGACCCTTCTCACTTACTCTTTCACCACCCCCTCTGCTCCTGCCATTTTGTGGGCACCCACATAGAGGTAGTGCTGCAGAGTGAACCTGCCTTTGAGCAGATCCACACAAAATGTGCAGATACACAAGCCTTCTACCTCAGGCCTGTAGCACGCCTGCTTTCTGACCTGCTTGGTACCTCTCGGGCCCAAAGTGTCAGAGTGTGGATTTTCACAATCCCCCTCCCACATTTTAAGTTTGCAGGCAAATGAACCTTAATGTGCCTTCTCTACTTCCCTCCCTCCCTCCTTCCCTCTCACACTCAGAATGCCAGAAAGAAGAACCTGCTGACACTACCACCTGTCTATGTTTTGACTGTAGGAGAGAGAGCTTTCTGGATCCCACTCCTACCTGTGGGGTCTGTGGGAGAGCAAGCCTTCTTGCCTTCTTGTTGTTTCTATCCTTCACACATGCATGACACTGCAAAGGGTTTGCTGGCTTGAGTCTTTTACACACACACACACACACACACAAACACACACAATCTGAGACATTTGATTTGTTCACCCTCCCATTTGCCTTGAATGGTAGTGTGTGTTTTTTAATTCCACTCTCATATACACAGCTTACAGGAGAGTTAACTTTCTAGTGCCACCCGCCCACCCCCTCATAGGCTATGTGCCCCCTTGTTTTTTTTCACCTAGCATCCAGGGCCAAGATTGTTTAGTGCCTCTCTTACAGGCCTTGTTGGCAAGAGTGAGCTTTATTATGGTGACACCCTCCCCACCCCCGACACAGATGATGCACACAGGAGTACAGAAGGATGAGGCTCCTGATCACCCCACGCCTCCTTAGACCTACGTCTGTGTACATCCTCTGTCTGTGAGGGAGCGAAGAGGTGACTCCTTACCTGTTTGTCTCACATGCCTCTCACATTGGGGTGTGAGCTGTCTCAGTTCCCTCCCACACATGAGGTTTACAGATGTACAAGCTTTCTGAGCTGCGCCCTGCCTCTTAAACCCAGCATGCCTTCTTAGTGCTCTTCCCACAAGCATGCATTATTGGAGAGTGGACTTTGCTTTTTTTTTCTTTTTTTAAACTTGCTGAGTTGAAGGATTTGAAGGATAGTGGGCCTAAAAAAACTGGCTCTGACCACTGGCACATGTGCCTTCACATGTGTACACACACATGTACACCACGAGGGAGACGAGTCCTTCGGCCTGTTAGTGTTTGCTTTGTATGGTAGATGTGTTGAGGAATAAAAAAAAATAATCTGCCCCTTATAGCTTAGGGGAAAAATAAGTTCAGAAATGGCAGTTGATCTATTAAGGATGGTGGGCGGTTTCTAAGCTACACTCTGTTGGCCAGCAAGTTTAAAGACTAAAGAAAAAGTGTCAAGGTGAACACATATTTGGCTCTTTTCACTATAGTTAGTGTTGTCAAGCAGCTGGCACATGAGGAATAGGATATGAAAATTGTGCTACAAGGAATACGTTTGCTTTCTTAGTCTGTACATTAAAAGCTGCTTGTTTTTTTAGTTGTTTTAAAGGTTGTGGAGCATTGTTTGAATGATAATTATTTACATTGTAAAAATAGTATGAAATTTATGATATTTAAAATATTTGCTAGGATTCATCAGTGAGCATTCTTCCTATATCTGTCCTGTCTCTGCCTCTGCTCTCTACTCCCCCAGCTCTCCTGCCCTATGCAAGCCTCTCGAGCTATCCCATCCCACTTTGACCACACAGGAATACAGTGAGCTTTTTATTTTAAATATGCTTCTCCAAACCTGTTGGACTGTGGGTTTCCCCATCCCCCTCCTGCTGCAGCCTCCCTCTCTAATCCTGCTTTTCTCTTTCTTTCTCTCATGTGCACACACTCATGTTATGCACATAAGGGAGACATCTGAGTTGCTCCATTGCATCCAGCATCGCAGGACCGTGAGCTGTCTATTGCTGTCACTCTCCTACCCCACGCATGGCTTAACCTAAAATAAAACTGACCTCCCAATTGGGAGGTTATTACAATCTCCCAATGCACACACTGGCTGGGCCACAGTGGCGTGTGAGCCACTGTGTCAGCCGCCTTATTACTGCTTTTCTGTGCATGTCCCCACACACATTTATGATACGAGCTTGAGCCTCCTTATTCTCCATCCTTGCTCTTTCTGTCTTCTTTTTCCTCCCTCATCCCACATGTATGTGCCCAGGATGTGCCAGAAAGTGGGTCTTTATCATTTTCAGTTCTCATACACATATGAGTACACACAGCTGTAGGCTTCAGTGGTTAGGCCCACTGTCTTGACAGTCAGATTACCTGTGGTGGAATCCTGGCTTGATCTGTAATAAGCTTTGTGATCCTAGACAAGTGACTTATCTTGTATCTCAGTTTCCACAGTATGTAAATGGGATAACTAATTGTGCCAACCATATAGGTTTGTAATAGGCACTGAAGGAGGCAATGCATATATTGAGATTAACATGTAATAAAATTCCTTAACCCACATGCTTTGCCTGGAGCAACTGATTCTTCTAAGAAAACTCACGCCTAGGCTGCTTGGTCCCATTATTTGAAAATGTTTGGGAAGTACTGCCTTGGATGACTGTTTCATAATCCTTTCCTGTCCTCAAATCTGCAGTGTCACCTCCCTTCCTTCCTCCTCACTCTCAGCTGCTGACTTTGCTTTCTTCTTCCCTGAGAAAATGGAAGCCATCAGAAGGGACCCTCTGAAGTTCCCCGACCTCTCCTCCATTACCTGTGCATGTCCCTAAGTGTGAGCTCCTCCCCATTATTGTAGATGAATTACTGGCACATGTAGCCAGGACCAGTTCCTCCACTTGTATACTAGATTTCAACCCCTGTGACCTATTCAGTGACACTGCTCCTGCAACTGATCCCCCTCTACTTACTGCATCATCAACTGTTCTCTGTATACTGGAGTTTTTGTACCAATATTTAAATGTGCTGTCACATATCCCGTCTAAAAATAATTTTAAAAATTAAAAAGCACTACCTTCTCTACCCAAAAAGCTCCTCCAGTTTCTACTAATTTCTCTGTTCCTCTTTACAAAAAAAAAAAAAAAAAAAATTTTAAAGGAGCTGATTGAACTCCATCTCTACTTCTACTTCTCCCATTTACTCTTTTTTTTTTAAACTTTAATTTCTAGGGTACATGTGCACAACTTGCAGATTTGTTATATATGTATACATGTGCCATGTTGGTGTCTGTACCCGTTAACTCATTAACTCATCTTTCACATTACGTCTATCTCCTAATGCTATCCCTCCTCCCTTCCCCCCACCCCATGATACGCCCCGGTGTGTGATGTTCCCTACCTTGTGTCCAAGTGTTTTCATTGTTCAATTCCCACCTATGAGTGAGAACATGCAGTGTTTGGTTTTCTGTCTTTGGATCCCTTTCTTACACCTTATACAAAAATTAATTCAAGATGGATTAAAGACTTAAATGTTAGTCCCATTTACTCTTGAACACCCTCCATGTAAAACTGTAACCTGCACCACTTAAATGACGCTGGTCAAAGTCCCCAGTGTCCTTCACATCTCCCAGTTTACTGGGCAATGTTGTCATCTTACTTGACAGATCAACACACAGTTGATCACTCCCTCTGCCTTGAGACTCTACCTGCTTTCCAGGATTCCACACTCATGAGGTTGTTTTCTTACCTCACAAGCCTCTCTTTCTCAGTCTCTTGATGGTTTCTCCTCCTCTTCCTGAATTCTAAGTATTAAAGAGATATAGGGCTTAGTCTTCAGACTTTTTTTTTTCTTCTCATTAGTCCTCAGCTATTCTCATCTTGTCTTGCAACTCTAAGTACCATTTTATGTGGATGATTTCTGTGTTTATATTTCCAGCCTGGACTTCTCTCCTGAATTCCAGATGCCTGTGTCCAACTATGTGCTGGACATCTGCCCCTGGGTGTCTAATAAGTATCTCAAAACTTTAACACATCCGAAGCTGAGGGCCTGGTTTTCCTCCCCCTCTCTCAAAAAGCCCTACTCCTCCCTCCGTGTTCTCCAACTCAGCAAACAGCATTTCCCAATTGCATAGGCCAAGAATATGGAGAATTTTAATAGGCTAAAGGTTTTGGATTCATCTTTGACACTTTTTTTCCTCCATTCTCCAAATACAAACCACTATCAAATCTTGTTGGCTCTACTTTCAAAATACATTTCTAATCTGACCACATAGCCACTTCTCATACTTCTCACTTCCTCTATCATTTCCACACTAATCCAGCTTTTCCCTGGGCTGACAAGTGTAAGTTCTCTTGCGTCTGTCTGTCTGTCTGTCTGTCTGTCTGTCTCTCTCTCTCTCTCTCTGTGTGTGTGTGTGTGTGTGTGTGTGTGGTGTGTAGTGTGTGAACACAAAGTGGTTGGTGGCTGAGGGCTTGAGCCTTCTTTTATGAGTTCTCTTTCTAATGACCTGCATGCCAGATTCTAAGCTTTCTTACCATCTGTTCTTGTATGTGTGGTCTGGTGTTATTTCTTCTGTAAAATAGGGATAATGATCACCTCATGGATATTTTATGAGAATAAATGAGCTATGTGTGAAAAACACTTAGAACAGTACTCAGCAAATGTAAATACTATACTGGTGTTAGGAATAAAAAATAAAGGAAAAGAAGGAAGAAAAACAAATATGTTGTAGATAGTGAACATTTCTGAAGGTACATATGTAAATTTACACAAACACACCTTCTCATTACAGCATGTCTGGGGCACAGTCATAGAAGTCCAAGGCATCTGGGACACACATGCACACAGTATACAGGAGAGCAAACCTCCCAACTTGCTTTCTCTCCTCCATGCCTTGAGTGTAGGACCGTTGGCATCTTAATTACCCTCCCACACCCAAGGCTTGCA
This sequence comes from Piliocolobus tephrosceles, assembly GCF_002776525.5. Taxonomy (NCBI): domain Eukaryota; kingdom Metazoa; phylum Chordata; class Mammalia; order Primates; family Cercopithecidae; genus Piliocolobus; species Piliocolobus tephrosceles. The sequence continues at coordinate 99,166,367 of NC_045445.1, read as the reverse complement.
GAAGAGCAAGCCTTCTCTTCCCTCTCCAGTGCATAGGCATGAGCACATGGACAGGTACACCAAAGGGATGTAGAAATTCTCTTATGTGCTCTGTGTGTGGGGTACATTGTTACCAGCCATCCCATCTGGATGACTGTCCTGCTTCCATGGCCACCCCTCCTAGTTTACCCATCAGCACTCCTCCGGTGGCTATCTTGCTGCCCACTTGCACCCCCCAAGCCAGTGCCCCTTGCTTCCTAGAGCATATCCATACGTCGTGCCAAGAGAGCGAGCCCTTCCCTGCTCCCTCTCTCACATCCCTTGCATGGTGGAGGGTGAGCTTTCTGAAAACCCCTCCCACATGCAGGGTTTGCAGGATGGTGAGCCTCAGCTTTCCTTGCTCTCTTGTGCATGTGCACATACACATATGCACCCCTTCACCAAAAGAGAAACACACACCCAGGTGGTGGGAAGGGGAATGACTCTCAGCCATGTCTTTTCTCCCATCTCAGTCTTACACGGATCCTGCAGGGGAGGGAGACTTCTCTTAGCTTTCTCTTGTACATGGTGCAGCCCCTCATACTCAGGGATAGGCACAGTCTAGAAGGAAGGGGGGTCTTTTGACCTGGTTCTGTCTTGCCAGCACCCAGAGGAGGAGAGAGAACCTTCTCAGGACTCCTATACATGGGGCATGATGAAAAGGGAGCCTTCTAGCTAATTCTCACAAACCCAGTTTGTGAGGAAAATTGTGTCTATATCCTAACCATATGCAGGGATGCAATATGCACACACATTTTCGTTTCAGGAAGTGGAATCCACTCACTATGCCTGCCTTTCCATATGCATTCTTGTTTGCACAAGAGGGTGTGTGAAGATCTGTCTTCTTAAATACTCATGTAGATATGAGTCAGAGTGTGAGTTTTCTCTGTTATCTCCCCAGATCCAGGATTTGCAGCCGATTCATTTGGTGAGCCACTCATTCATTCAGCAAATATTTATTGAGCATCTACTGTGTGTTGGGTACTCCCCTGTGCACCAGGGATACACCAGTGATCAAAAGACAAGAATCGCTGCCCTAGTGAGGGGAGGCAGGTAATGAACAAAATAAGTAAAATACATAGTGTGCCAATTGGTGATAAGTGCTCTGGAGAATAATAAGGCAGCAAAAGGGGACAAAGAGTGGGTGGGGGCAGTTACAGCAGAGATGGTGGTGGAGAAGTTTTGATATCAAATAGGGTAGCCAGGAAAGGCCTACTGTGTTCTAGGAGCAACAAAGAGCCACTGTGGCAGAAGCATATGGCTGGGAAGTAGTAAGATACAATGGAAAAAGGGGAAAGCTGATAATTACTATGTATCTCTAAAATGTAAGGCCTCTTTTTAAAAAAAATCATGCCATTATCACACTTAAAAATAATTACCAGCCAGGCCCAGGGACTCATGCCTGTAATTTCAGCACTTTGGGAGGCTAAGGTAGGCAGATTGCCTGAGGTTAGGAATTCAAGACTAGCCTGGCCAACATGGTGATACTTCGTCTCTACTAAAACTACAAAAATTAGTCGGGCCTGGTGGCAGGTGCCTGTAATCCCAGCTACTCGGGAGGCTGAGGCAGGAGAATCGCTTGAACGTTGGAGGCGGAGGTTGCAGTGAGCCGAGATCGTGCCACTGCACTCCAGCCTGAGTGACAAGAGTGAGGCTTCGTCTCAAAAAGAAAAAAAAATACCAACAATTTCTTAATATCATCACATATCTGCTGTCCTCATTTCCACTTGTCTCAGAAATATCATAAATTAGGATCGAGATAAGGTCCGTGCATTGCATTTGGTTGATACGTATCTTAAGTCACTTTGAATTGTATCGTTCCCTTCCATCTAATTTTTTCTTTCCTTGTAATTTATTTGTTGGAAGAAAGTGGGCCATTCATCCTATGCAGTTCTCCATAGTCTGGATTTTTGTGATCACATCCCTATGATGTAGTTTACATGTTCCTTTTCCTTGTTTGTATTTCCTGTAAATTGATAGTTGCATCTGGAAGCCTGATCAAATTCAGGCTTAATTTTGAGGAAGGGGGAGCAGAACTACTTCCATTAAGAGGCACAAAATGACTGATGGTCATCTCTCTGTGATGTTAGTTGCCACAGATGCTCAATTCACAGAGCCATTATTTCATTAGGGGTTGCAAAATGATGATATTCTAATCCCATTATTCTCTCTTGATTTATTAGCTGGAATACTTCTATAAAGAAAAACTTCCCTTCATCTGCTATTTGATCACCCAGTGTTACAGTCTTTATAGGAAAGATAGGATAAATGTTTGATTCTCTTTATTTATCAGTACTCAGAATAATGAGTTGGTTCACTAGCTTACTCTAAAGAGGATTTTTAAAAAAACTATTATAATAAACTCATAGATTTAAATATATTTGAACTTTTAATCAATTGCAGTTCTTTCCTTCAGCGAAGCTCCAATGCCCCATCTTTAGCCAGTAGGAGCTTCTTCAAATTGGTTCTTCAGTCCTTTTAACATGGCCTCCATAGTTATCTGGTGGCTTCTCTGCTTTCAGAGATGAAATAATGTACGAAGCTCATCGCAGATACCTTCCCCAGGCCTGGAATCTGCCATATCTTCAAGAAGCCCTGGTTTCTTTTAGTCAGACATGATATTTAAAGACCATATTTGCCTCTGGATTGGTCATTGTATTTAGGCTTCTCCAGTGATTAGAACAGAACAATGTTTTGTTTTTGTGTTTTCTTGTTTCTAGATAAATATATCATGATTCCATTATACTTCCAATTCAAAATCAGGATTACAGTTTTCTGTGTCTTTGCTTCACAAGTGTGGTTCTGACTGTTGTATGGCAAATAGGAGGAGAAAGTGCAGAAACTGGGAGACCAATTAGGAGGCCATTGAAGTAATTCAATTGAGAGATGGATGGAGGCCTGCATCAGAGTGATCGTAGTGAAGGTAGTAAAAAGTGGTTAAATATGGATATATTTTAAAGTTACAGCCAGTTGAGTTTACTGATACATTGCATGTGAAGTGTGAAGTGTGAGAGAAAGAGGAGTGGAAGACTGAGCCCTCTCTTCCCTCTTTGTCACATATGAGTTGGGTACATATGCTGACACTGCCTCTTTAATCTGTAGCGTCTGCATGCAAGTGCTGTCCCAGTGCAGTACACCTGGGCTAGGACTCACAGATAGTATGTTATGCACAGAGCAGAGAGTACCTGTCACCTCTCCTAGTTCCTTTCAGAGAGCTTTTTGAATGCCTCTTGGATTTGGGGATCCAATAGTGGGAAGAGCATCAGGGACGCTGGGTTTACTGTGGGGTGAGCTTGTGCCAGAGAACACAGTTCATCATTCCCATTCAGCCTGCCTTCATGTGTTCAAGGGGCTGGAAAAGGGGAGCTTTTTCTTTCCTTCCTCCCATGCTATCCTTGAGGTGCAGGTACCTGAGCCTTCTCATTTGCTCCTTCTCTTTAATCCTTGATACTGGTGCTAGTGCTCTCCACGTGTAATGCACCTTGGCAAGGATTCGAATGGGGTGAGCCTTAGCTGCAGATGGAAGGACAGAGCCCTTGTACATCACCTCCCTCTCCTGCTGCCTGCCAGTATTATTTACTTTCTGTAGGGAGCCAGAAGAGAACAGGACAGCCACGGTCCCCTGAGTGTACTGCCTGGCTGCACATATAGGAGGATAAAGCTCATTTGTACTCACTGTGCAGGTGTGCACACATGCTGGGGATACTGGAGAATGAATTTACTTTAGTTCCCACTCCCCAAGCGCCCCACCTTGTCCCCCAGGATGGTCAGGCATATAGGGGTGTAGACCCATGTACACGGAGTCCCACTGATCAGGTAAGCTGTGGGTGGATCCTTCCTGCCCTGACTCTACTCTCTTTGTCCTCCCATAAAGGGCAGTGAGCTGTCTCGGCATTCTTCCCTTAGGTAGCTATTGAATGAAGATGCACTTGCTTGTTAATGTTCTCTCTCACAATCACAGATACACAAATATTCGTATATGCACATGTGCACAAGCAAGGCAGACAGGAGAATTAGCATGCAAGGAAGGCCCACATGTGGCTGGATGCCCAGCATATGCAGACATGTGAGCATACAGGGACAGGAGAGACAGGAGCCTTTTTTGTTTTGTTTTGTTTTGTTGTTTTATTTATTTATTTTATTATATTTTAAGTTCTAGGATACATGTGCATAACGTGCAGGTTTGTTACATATGTATACTTGTGCCATGTTGGTGTGCTGCACCCATCAACTCGTCAGCACCCATCAACTCGTCATTTACATCAGGTATACTCACAGGGCCAGATGCCACTATTTCCCATCTTTACTCATTCTCTCTCTCTCTCTCTCTCTCTCTCTCTCTCTCACACACACACACACACACAGAGTGAAACTTCTGATGTTTTCCTTCATATCCCTTATGTGAAGGGGCGTGAACTTTGTTGACCTAGGGAGATTGAAGGAGAACCTCATCAACTCATACATGAGGAATTTAAGAGGATGAATCTGTGTATCCCCCTTGTGCAGGCACTCACACTCACAGATATTCAGACCTCTTCTCTCCCACATGTCCCTTGCATGCAGGGGTCTCACCATCCCCCTTAAAAATGCACATTCATTCAAACACATACATACATAAAAATGGAGAGTAAGAGGTAAAAATATTGATGGCTGTGTGCCAGGTACTCTACTTTATTTCATTTTCTTGACACCATTTAAGAGGTAGGCTTTAAATTGTCCTCATTCTTCAAAAGTGTTGAACTTGACCTTGGGAAAATCAGGTCGATTCTCTAAGCTAATATGTGGTAGAGTGTGCATTTGAACCAAGGTTCGTAGATACCAAAGTGCATGGTTTTTCCACTATATTAGTAATTCACCCAGTGTAGTCCCTGGACCAGTAGCATCAGCATCATCTGAGAACTTGTTGAAATGCAAATTCTTGGGTCTCACCCCAGACCCACCAAGTCAGAAACCTCTGCAACCTGTATGTTACCCAGGTCTTCAGGTGATTCTGGTGCATGTTAGAGAACAACTGTGCTAAACTGTACTGCCTTCTTGTTGCATAGCCACACAAAGCATTTGCGGGATCATGAGCTTTTGTGTTATATTCATTCTCTTTCCTCCCTTTCACACTCCTCTCTCCTCCCAGTCTCTTTGTCTTTGTAGGTTTATACATTTTTGTTGTTGTTATCTGAGAGAACAGACAAAATATGTGTTCAGTTAGACATCTTTAATGCAAAGCTCAAGAACTGTTCTCTTTGCTTCTGTATCATCACAAATAAGTACCTTATGTGAAGAAGAATGAGCCCTCTTGCTGAACCCTCGCAGGGCTTTGTGCTCTGCTCCCCCTCTCTAATCCTTGCTACCTGGGTGAGAGTGCTGTCTGAATGCAATGCACCTGGGCAAGGATTCTGAGAGCGAGAGCTTCATCTTCGTGTAGGACAGAGCGTCTTTCTATCCCCCTATCATCCATTCCACAAGTATTTATTGACCACCTTTTCTGTATATGATACTAAGTTGGGTAATGAGCATACAGTTGCTAACAAGACATGCCTGGTCCCTACCCTCATGGAGCTACAGTTGAGGAAGAAGAATGAAATTCCTCATCAGCCATTACACCTACATGCCCTGAGAGTGGGTGGGCCACAGAGTGGACTTCTCATTACCACTGTCACCCACAGACATACACAAAAGCATGAATCTTCTCTGATCTCACATGGAACTCTGCAGGAGAAAAGATTCTCTGCCTTTCTCTAAAGTCCCTAGTAAATGACACTCTATATATATGAGAGTGAGACATGGTTACAGCTACACATGCACACATACAAACACACAAAGGGCAGGTGCCAGAGCCTTCTTGTCTGCTCCCCCTCTCGAATCCTTGGAACCTAGGTGTGAGTGCTATTTCAGTGCAACACACCTATTCAAGGATTCAAAGAGGCTGAGCCTTGTCTGCATGTAGAAGGACCAACAACCTGTCGCCTTCTTTCACATGTTCGTGTTTCCTGTGCGGTGCCAGATCCTGCAGTGGGTGGTGGAGATACAATGGTAAATAAGACAGCTAAGGTCCCTGGGCTCTGTAGAGTGCACCTGTGGGAGAATGAATTTCATCATTGCCCTGGACAAGCTTACACCTCTTTGAGAGCATGAGCTTTCTGTTTACTCCAAGCTTACTATGTGTCAGATACTATAATGGGGAAACACACATTGGGTGATGAGACTTGCACAGCCAGTCTTTGCTCTCAATGAGCTTATAGTTTACCAGAGGAACAGAAGGGAATAAAGTATTCCAATTTTCTGTACCATCTTCCAACATGTGCGTGTACATGTGTGCCCACATACACAGTTTGTCCCAACCTCCTTGCTAGGCCCCAAATACATCTAGCACATGCAGACCCTCAAGTGTGAGCTGAAAAAGATGCCACTCACATCTTTTATTCTAGTCTGAGGTTTTGTCTGAGAGGGCATGTCCATGTGACCTTGTGCATGGGGATGAATACATATACTATCCCTGGGGAGAGGCAGCTGTCTTAGCAAATGCACACAGAGATACTTTGCAGGGATGGGGCCGTGAAAGTCAAATATACATGGAGATATACATGCAGGGTGCAGGTGCCTGAGCCTTCTGCTCTGCTCTTCCTCTCTAATCCTTTGTCCCTGGGTGAGAGTGCTTTCTGAATGCAATGCACCTGGGCAAGGATTCTGAGAGGGTGAGCCTCCTCTGCATGGAGAACAGAAGATCTGTATGTCACCTCTCAGCTGCTTGCTACTTGCATGCCTGCTGTCTGACTCTCATTCATTCTTTCCTTCCGCAAATAATATGTATTGGGCACCGTGTTGGGCATTGGACATAGGACATAGAAATGAACAAGGCAGACTTGGCCCCTGCCTTCCTGGATATTATAGCCTGAAAGGAGAATGGACTTTGTCACCACTCATTGCCCCTGCATATACTGAGGGTGAGTGGGCCACATAGGGAACGTCTTCTTTTTTTTTTTTTTTTTTTATACTTTAAGTTCTAGGGTACATGTGCACAACGTGCAGGTTTGTTACACATGCATACGTGTGTCATGTTGGTGTGCTGCACCCATTAACTCGTCATTTACATTAGGTATATCTCCCAATGCTATCCCTCCCCCCTCCCCC